>NC_138379.1:41347442-41389765 GCF_054177405.1 Leptonychotes weddellii
AAAAAAAAAAAAAAAGAATCAGTTTGTCAATTTCCACAAAAAAAGCTGTAAGGATTTTGGTTGGAATTGGATTAAGTAAATAGATCAATTTGGAGAGTGTTGACTTCTTAACAATAATTGGGTCTTCCAGTTCACAAACACAGTATACATCTCCATTTATTTAGGTCTTCTTGCATTTCTCTCATCACTGTTCGTAGTTTTCAGTATTGCGTATCTTTGACAGATTTATCCCTAATTATTTTGAATTTTATACTATTTTAAATATATTTATTTCAATTTCTGATCATTTGTTGCTAGTATATAGAAATACATTAGACTTTTGTGTATCAATCTTGTATTCTACAAACTTTTACTAAACCCATTTACTAGTTCTGACAGCTTTTTTGTAGATTCCATAGGACTTTCTTGAATGTCTGAACATCCTTTTTCAAAGATATTTTTTCTGGATATAGAATTCTAGACTGATACTAGTTTTTCTTTCAGTGCTTCAATGATGTTGCTCCACCCTCATTTTTCTTGCCTTGTTTCCCATGAGAAATATGCTATCACGTTTATCTTTTTTCCTCTGTAGGTAATGTTGTCCTTTTTTTTTCTTTTTAAGATTTTATTTGTTTGAGAGAGAGAGAGAAATCATGGGGCTGAGGGGGGAGGGAGAGGGACAAGCAGACTCCCTGCTGAGCCAACTTAGGGCTTAGTCCCAGGACCCTGAGATCATGACCTGAGCTGAAACCAAGAGTCAGAGGCTTAACCAATTGAGCCACCCAGGCACCCCCAGTAATGTTGCCTTTTTTCCTCTGGCTGCTTTTAAGGGGTTTTTCTTTATCATTGATTTTGAGCAGTTTAATTATGATATGCCTTCCAGTAGTTTTCTTCATGTTCCTTGTGTGTAGACTTCATTGAGCTCCTTGGATTTGTAGGTTTATTGTACCATCAATTTTGAAAAATTTTCAGCCATTATTTTCTTAAATATTTTTTTCTGTCCTCTCCCTTCTTCTGGGATTCAACTTACACATATATTAGACCACTTCAAGTTGTCCCACAGCTTATTGTTGCTATTTTACTTTTTGAAATCATTTTCTCTGTATTTCATTTTGGATAGTTAAAATTGCTATGTCTTTTCAAATTCACCAGTCTTTTTTTCTGCAATGTCTAACTTGTTATTCATCCCATCCAATTTATTTTTTACTTCAGATATTATAGTTTTCATGTCAAGAAGTTTGATTTGAGTTTTTTGTTTTTTGTTTTGTTTTTTTTTTAAGATTTTATTTATTCATTTGACAGAGAGAGACACAGCGAGAGAGGGAACACAAGCAGGGGGAGTGGGAGAGGGAGAAGCAGGCCTCCCGTGGAGCAGGGAGCCCGATGCAGGGCTCAATCCCGGGACCCTGGGATGATGACCTGAGCCGAAGGCAGATGCCCAACAGACTGAGCCACCCAGGCGCCCCTGATTTGAATTTTTAAAACATCTTCCGTGTCTCTACTTCATCTGTTTGGTCTTTCCTCTAGTTTTTAATACATAGAATACAGTTATAATAACCATTAACTTTCTTGCCTGCTAGTTCTAACATCTGTGTCCGCTCTGGATTGGTTTTGATTTTTTTTCCTCTTCATTTGGGGTTGTATTTTTCTGTTTCTTTTTATGCCTGGTAGTTCTTGACTGGGTGCCAGACATTGTGAATTTTACCTTTTTGGGTACTAGATATTTTTGTATTCCTATAAATATCCTTGAGCTTTGTTCTGGAATATAGTTACTTGGAAACAGTTTGACCCTTTTGGGTCTTGCTTTTATGATTTGTTAGGCAGGACCAGAGCAGTGTTTAGTTGAGAGCTAATTATGCCCCACTAATGAGGCAGGACACTTCAGAGTACTCTGCTCAACGCTCCAGGAGTTATGAGGCTTTCCAGTCTGTCTGGTGAGAGCAGGCAATCCCAAACCCTGTGTGAGTTTTGGGTACTGTACCTTCATATCCTTTTGGGTGATTCCTGAGCCTCAAGTAGTTTCCTCACATGCGAACATACTCTAGGGGGACCTTCAGTAGACTCCAGAATTCTCCCTTTGTGCAGCTTTCTGCACTTAAGTACTTCAGTACTCTGCCCTGTGAACTCTAGCTGTCTTAGCCTCCTGAGAGTCTCAGCTGTGTCTCTTCAACTCAGAGAGTCTGCCAGGCCCCAAGTGGGCTTCTCCTGCTTGCTCCGCAGCCTAAAATCTCTCAAGGCAATAAGCTGGCGATATTATAGGGCTCACCTTCTTTGCTTCTCATCCTCAGGGATGATTGTCCTGTGTTGTCGATGATGTCCAGTGTTGAAAGCCTTGTTTCATGTATATTTCCAGTGTTTTAATTAAGTGGGAAGATAAATCTGGTCCCTACTGGCCAGAAGTTGACTCTTAAAATTGTGACTTTTGTGCACAGAAGAGAACATATAATTATCTTAATAAAATATCTCTGAGGAACCAGAAATGAATCTGAATAATATATGCCAGCTCTTTCACATTTAGTTTTTGGAACAGATTTCTAAATTTTTGTACAAAAGCCAAAGAGTAATTGATACAATTAATTACTTTAGTCTCAGATTTCACTGAGAAATGAAGAGAAAAACATTTTCCCTGCATGACATGTTTCTGGATCAAATATGGTATTTTTGACATTTCCAAAATAGTATCTGTCGAGACAAAAAAAAAAATCCCTTCGGAAAACATAATCTCATTCAAGTGATCATATGTAAGTTCTTTCCCTATCAGAAAAATTATTCTGCATGTAAGGTTCATCTTCTATTTTAAACCTTGAAAGCTTCCATTCCCTTGTTTGTAGCTGCAAAAGATAGGGGAAAACTTAAATGTCCTCTGCAGGAGACTAATTAAATGAATTATGGCCTATCCATACAGTGTTATGTTTAAAAAGAACCGATAGCTCTAACATGTACTGCTACAAATGGCCTATAAGATATATTGGCAAGTAAAAAAAAAGCAGTAATATATATATACACACAAGTCTAATCATGCTTAGTCTATTTCTAAAAGAATATGTAAGAAACTACTAACAGTAGTTGCCCCTGGAGTAAGAATTAAAGATTGGGGTGGAAAGAAGAGATTTATTTTTCACTGTATACTTTTATTGCTATTTACTTTTTTTAAACCATGTACATGTATTACTTTTCAAACACACCTATTTTTTTAAAAGAAGAAAAAGAAAACAAATTGTTCTTTATTTGACTTCTCTGATAGGAGTGATCGACACAGGAATTGCCCTATTTGTCGCCTACAGATGACTGGAGCAAATGAATCTTGGGTGGTGTCAGATGCACCCACTGAAGATGATATGGCTAACTATATTCTTAACATGGCCGATGAGGCAGGCCAGCCCCATAGGCCATGACCTTGGAGTGAAGGTCTTCTGTTGCTATTATGAGCTACAAACATTTTGGTCACGGGAGAAGAATGCAGGGATATTGTTGCACAGACACAGACATCAATTTTCCCTACCCTCTTATTTTCGCTATTCTGACAATTGTTCCATTTCTTTTGATAGACTTTCCATGTCTTCCATTTATAGTAAACTAAAATTTGCTACTGTTTTAGACCATATTTTTCTATTATTTATCTGTTCTAATATATATTAGAACTAATTGCTCTTGAATTCTTTGCTGAGGTAACAGCAATACTTCCAGAGGCTTCTGAAACACTGTTTTTCAGGGCAGGAGTATTCTGGAATCTATTTAGTTAGGTTTAAAATAAACCTTGAATGTCAAAAAATTGTAGCCATCTGAGAGAAAATTTGAAGTGACTGAAAATGTAGAATACATCAAAGTGCATGTTACTACTTAAATTAGTCTTTCTGCTGGAATCTAAGGAGTGTGTATGCCCCCTTGTGGTTAATTATTGCTCCTTTAATAATTTTTACTTGAAATGATCCACAGTTATTTCATAACTTTAGCAGTGTGTTTTGGAACTACATGTTTTTTACTCAAGTCTTTTTTTTTTTTTTATGCTGTATAATTTGGGTGAGGACTATAAAGCTGGGCATGATTTTGCCTTGTAAATGGATTTCTGCTGGGGAATCTTGGCTGTTCTGGAAATGCTTTCCCACAGCTAGGAAACTGTTCTAAGTAGCTTTTGATAATGCTCATGCATCTTGGAGTTTCAGAAGGAAATTTTTCTTCATCACAGATCCTGAATTTTACATTTTCAAATTATGATAAATCATTCAATATTGGTTCATGGTGCTTTTATTTTCTTAACTTGAAGGCATCTTTCTGAGGTCTCCAAGTCTTCAAATTTCTAATATTATTAAGAGAGAAAATAGGGTATAGCCTTTTAAACATATGTACAATAAACACCTCTGAAAATTAGGAGATAATTTGGCTTTCTGCTGTTTCACTGTACTTCCTTTGAAATACTGAGAGAGTATAGTCATAATGGAATTATGATTTTCAGTGATACTTCATTTTTTTTAATTTTGCTTATAAGATAAAATTTTTGTTTTATGTTAAGCATTAACATTTTAGCATCTAATAAAACTAGAACCTGATGTCTCCTTTAAAAGGTATGTTAACATTCCATGTAACTTTTCTGACTTTTTATTGGTAGGTTGCAGATATTACTATTTTCCAAAATACCAAAGTATACAGTTTAAGTTGCTGCTTATTGATGGCAGAATTTTTGGATACTAGGATTTTAATAGGCTTGCAAATTAAATATTCATTTCTATAAAAAATGTCTGACCAAAGGTAGCTTGATTTTACCCAAAAAATATTGATAACTAATTGGTTGACATTTCTGATGGGGACAGCTCAGTACCAAATAGCTAAACACTCAACTATGGATGTTTATACAGGCAGGGTACCAGGGGCTCTATCATATCAACCTGGCAATGCACTTGATGGTTTGTGTGACCTTAAAAAAGTCCCTTCTGCTGCTTTGTAGGTTCTTTTAGAAACTGAGATTTCATCTGTGGTGTTTTCATATTTTATTTCAGCAATAGAACTTTTTTTTTTTTTCAGGTAAAATCTTACTCAGAAGCCCTGCACACACATGCTGTACCCCTCCCCACACACACACACACTACCCCCTATGTGAGTCATGTTTTATTAATATAAATTTCCTTATGTAAACTTTATATACCATAATAAATATTATAAAGTCAGCCAATAAAAACATGTATAAATGCATTGGCGATATCCAGGATATTGGAATTTAGTGAGTAATATAGTTGTATGATGGGAGTTGTTTTTTAAATTAATTTTTTTTCAAAAAAAATTTTTTTAATTCAAGTCAGATTTGCAGAACCTTGACTCTCCTCCATGAAGTCTTAGTATTCCATGGGACATATTTTGAAAACTTTGGGATAGATGATCTCTGAGATCTTTTTCCAGCTCTAAGATTCTAAATTGTCCTTTTGGATTAGACTTGCTGAGTCTAACTCATTGCCTAATTGAAGAATGTTTCTGAAAATGAACAAAGTTGCTGTACATGTTTTTGGATCTTTCCAGGCATAGCCTATGATCTTATCCCCCGGAATCCTTCATCTTTCAAGGAATTATTTAACAGTAAACCCAGAGAGACTCGATGTTGCCCAAACCTTTTTACTTTCCAATATGAGCTCCAGGATACTAACTGGTCTACTGTGAAATAGAAAGTGTTTTTATTAGTCTTATTAAATAAATGAGCACAGTTTTTTGCCCACTCCATTAAACTGGGTGATAATTCTTTAGATGTGAATGTTACATAGGTTCTACTATTATAACTAATCATAAAAGTTGTAAATTTGTTTAATGGATGAAATGTACACTTTTTGTATTCTGTACAGCTTTGTCTTTTCCAAATATGAAGTACTTAAATGTACTTACTAAGATAGGAAATACGATGTGTGCCTTGTAGGATCTGTGAAATGTTTTCATGAAGTCTAAAGAATTTGTTTTATAAGTTATGAAGTTTTCCCTATCCTAACTCAGTAACAAGAAGTTTACTCATACTGTAATGCTATAGAACTTTAGTTTGAGAAAATGTACTTGACTGGGTACTGAATTTAGAAGCTGAAAATAATAGTATCTGCTTTATTCTTAGGACAAACTGATATATTGTGCAATAAATAATCTTTAGCAAGTAAATTTTAGCTCACTGGAGAGACTTTTTTCTTACATCGTTTCACATTGTTATATACTAAATGTTTATATTCCTTAGAGAACTATTTTGTATTGTGCTCTGGGGAGTTGTGATGTTTGTGTGCTATGTTTTAAAATTCATTTCAAATTGGATTCAATTTCCTTATACCTGATATATATCTGGGTTATAAGGCTGCTTGAAAATATCTTTTGGTTCCGTGATTTTTAACATTGGAAAGTTGGATTCATTAAAAGGCAGTCTGAAGAATTTGCATTTTTAACTGTTTTTTTTCTTCATTAGAAAAAGTAAGACAAGCTTACTTTGTCTATCCAGGAATAAGAAAACTATTTGGAGATTAGGGAAATCAGCTGATCACCCACATTATGATGGGCAACATAATGACAATATGATATAATATATATACAATATAATATAAATCTATATATATATATACAATATAATATAAATAGTTGACAACAGACTTTCATTTGTTCTCATGTCTTTTTACCCTGTTGGACAGTAAAAAATAACAGATAAAATACTCCACCCTATATTAGTTTTAATGTTTACTTGTAAAATCATTTCCAAAATTAAAGAATACAATTAGAGAAGCAAGGTAGAATCTTAGTACTGAGAAGAGGAAAGCCACTTATAAAAAGGAATGGTAGTTTATAATTGAATTTGCTGATGTACATCATCTTGAAGAAGTACACATTTTGGTATCAAGAAACATAAAAGCCTCCTCAGAGATATATTTTGATAATCTTGCAGCTGTTTATAGCCTTACTCTCTGGCATCCTCGATCTTTCTGATAAAATACTTATTTAGTATTTTATCAGAAAGTATTTAGTATCTGATAAAATACTTAAAATTTCCAAGAAACTGTTTTTCTGATTAGTGTTCCTTTCATTGCGGTTAGTTACACTTGTTCTTTATAACAGTCATAGTCAGGTATCGAGTGCTTAGGTATATTACCAACATATCACCTTCAGTCGTGTCTACAAACCCCAAAAAAGATGAATATTGTTTCACTCAGAAACAAGTAAAGAGGAAGCCAGAAGGATGTGCTTGCAACTGTGCTTTAATCCAAGATAAGAGGAAGTAAAGGCCCGGGACAGGCCTTGGTACATACCAACCCAGGAGCTGTGATTTGTTTTCATGTGGCAAAGAGCAATGTCATTAATCATTTCAACAATGCAGTTTGAAGTAACACACACATGAACTTGAGCCTTTTAGAGTAAGGGATACGTGCCTCAAAATTTGTTCTTTCAGAAACATGAGCTAGTGTACACTTGCCTTTGATTCCAAGTGTGAACACAAAAGAAAGTAGGGATTTACCACCCCCCTCCCCCAAAAGGCCAATTAGGTACAAAGATGTGATAAAAGTGCAAAGCGCTATTGAAAAAGGTGTCTGAAAAGTTTGCAGGACCGGTAAAATCAAACAAGTGTTAGCTGAATAGACTAAAGTAATATCCAGGGAAAAGGAACACAGGTGGCTTTGCTCAGGAACTGTCCAGAGCAGAAGTTAGAGGAGAAAGATAGCAAAGGTTTACCTTCTGGGTCTAATGAGCTTCACTTTAAAAATTTTGAGTATTTATTGTGAATGTCATCCATGTCTGAGTCTTAGTAAAAGATAAATTAGTAGTTATTATTGATAACTTGTCATGATGCCCCATCTTTTTTTTAATGTTTTTATTTCAATATAGTTGACACACAATGTTACATTAGTTCAGGTGTACAACGTAGTGATTCAATTTCTCTATACATTATGCTTTGTCACCACAAGGATAGCCAGCCACCATCTGTCACCATACGGTGTTATCACAATATCATTGACCATATTCCTTATGCTGTGCCTTTTATTCCTGTGACTTACTCCATAACTGGAAGCCTGTATCTCCCACTCCCCTTCCTATGTTACCCATCCTCCCACCCCTTCCCTCTGGCAACCGTCAGTTTGTTCTCTGTATTTATTGGTCTGATTCTGCTTTTTGTTTGTCTATTCATTTGTTTTGTTTTTCTTTAAATGGTATTAACTTGAAATCATTTTAAATTATTGAGCCACAGTCCTAACAGACTTTATTTAATAATTAAAAATAAATACTTGGTACAGATAAAATGACAATGAAAAACTGTACAATAATTGCTGTGTTAGGACAAATGTGTACAAATGGGGGTTTTTCAAAAATAATGCATGAGATATGCAGGGTTTTCAGTGAATTTCATCATTAGCTGGAAGAGCACACATGTCTGCCTAATAAAAAGACTACATTTACTGTTCTGTATGCTAAGTTAACCAGTGGAGGGGATGAGCATTATAAAGTCACAGGACAAGACAATCTAAAATCAAATAAGCGTCTTCACAAGCAAAAATAGAGTTCTTCTAAGTCTATAATAATTCAGAAGGGCTTCTCATAATCTGCATTTGCCCACAGAAATAGACAGAAGGGTCTTTGAGCAACTTGTTGACTACTTGGAGCACATGTCCTTAAAAAGTTGCCAAAAGAGAAATTCATTCAGTTATTTGATGTACATTTATTGAGCACCTACTATGTACCAGGCACTAGTAACACAGATGAAGAGTATATTGGTAAAGCTTAAATTCAGATTGGTCTTAAAAAATGCTTTCTGATGAATCACTAAATTCTACCTCTGAAACTAATAATATACTATATGTTAATTAATTGATTTTAAATTTAAAAAAAAAAAATGTTTTCTATCTGGCCCCTGGGACCACTTATATCTTCTGAAGAAGTCTGCATGTTAGATAAGGGAGAAATTTCACCTTCAAAAAAAAAAAAAAAGCAGAGGTTATAGTGATAAAAAAAAATCTAACCGTTGTGAGGCCTAATGGAATAGTGGGGAAAGGACTGGATTAGGAGTGGGGAAACTAGTTCTGGTCCTATTACTTATTATCTTTGTAACCTCAAGCAAATTTCACCTCTCTGGCCCTAACTCTTCATAAGTAAAATGGTAATTGGGCTACAATCAGAATATTGGAACCAAAAGGAACAGAGATCATCTAACCCTATGTTTTCCACAGTCCTTATAGTTCAAATGAAAATACAAAGAAGGCCCAGTGTAACAGTGATGACAGCAGAGTTGCTTTGAAGAAGGCAGCACCCAGAACCTCCCCCAGCCCTGGAGGGGGATTCACAGAACAACATTTGAAAACCACTCATCTAGTCCAAACCCTCACTCTTCAGATGAGAAAACCAAGACACAGAATAGGAGCCATTGGTTCAGTGTGCACATTTGGCTTCCGAAATAGAAAGGAGGGTGGAGGGCTAAATAAAACAGTGTAAGAAATTCATAAAAAATGCAAATTGTCAAGAAGGAAGTTTTCTATTTTAATTCTCTCAAAGTAGTTCCTTTATGAAAGGGAGCTTTGAAATTGGTTTTGCTTAAGGCAGCCAGCCAGCCAGAGGCTGAAATGAACAACTACCAACTAGCCTGCAGGGTCTATAGAGGATTTTGGCAGAAAACCACACAGACCTCATGTCAGTAGGCACTGGACCTTGGAAGATCCTGGCCCCAACAGTGCAAGCACTAGCGGTTTCAAGAGAAATATTTGGAAAATTTGGAATGAGTACAGACAAGTGTCCAGCTCCCAAATCCCCAAGGAGGAGTCACCATCTATTACTCAGAAATACTAACAGAAGTGGGCATGTTAGATCCTAAAAGTGAACGGTGCAACCAAAATCACTAGTTTGAAAGTTCTTTAGAGGCATCCTCTCCAAGGAGGACCATCCTAGTTTGGTATCTTGACCGCTGTTAATCACAGCAGACTTGAAATTAAACCAAAAAGTTAAAATGCATGTCCACTGCTGGACCTATTGGGTCAGAGCTGTGATCTCTTCTGATTTCATGGCATCAGACAGGAAGCTGAGCTCATTGCATAGGGTCTCATATCGGAACGCCATCCGGATCTGAGCAACATTTGTCTTTCGAATATCATTTCCTTCAGGTCCTTCTTTATAATAATTTTGTCCCAGAAACTTTTGCTTCTCCTGTAGAACCAGAGAAGTACAAATGAAACCATAAACCTTAGGTTCACTTTCTGTATTCACACGACAGCTTTGACATTGGCCACACCAAATCAAACCAGTGCCCCTGAAGCTGATCCTCTCCCATGACATGGCTCCCCATGGGGTTCTTAAAAATTCCTCCTGGCTTCTGTGTCCTCAAGGATGTCACCCTGACACCCACATTCATTCCCTTCATTTCTATGCTTTCCTTGATCAGGAGACAAAAATAAGACCCCCAGTGCTGCTGGCAATAAAGAAGGCATGATGAAGGCGTGAAGACTGAGTCCCTCCTGAGAGCCGACAGGGGCAAACAGGTGTTTCTGGGGAGGCCCAGTCTTAGGAAGCAGGTCTGCACAACTGAATCTTGAACCTTAGCTCTTGTCTGCCTGAGCATCCAATAAGAGCAGCACCAGTGCAGCCTCTTCCTGTACCAGTGATGTCACCCAGGGGAGGGCCCCGGCAGCCTAAGACACCATGCTCTCAACCCTGGCTCCATATCAGATCACCTGGGAAGTTGTACTTACCGATGCATGGGTTCCATCCCTACGATTTTTCATTCAATCTAGGTACTATTCGCTATCCAAGAAATACCGAGTGCCTTTATGTGCCAGGGACTATTCTAGGCTCTAGGGATATAATGCTGAAAAAAACAGTCTAATGGAACTACTGTAATGGAACTCACATTCTAGAAGGAAAGACAGGAAAACATAACTACATATTACAATGTCAGTAGTAATAAATGTTATGAAGGAAAACAGATAAAAAGGATAGAGACTGATGGCAAGTGGGGGGCTACTGTAGAACGGTGATCAGGGAGGGCCTCTCAGAGGAGGTCACGTTTGAAGAGAGGTCTGAAAGGGTCACAGAGCAGCCTTGAAAATTCAGGGGTCTCCCCAGGTTTCTCTAGGACCTGAGTTTCAGTGTGACAGACACCCTGCTTATTGTCTTCACTGATCTCAGTGCCTAGAAAGTGCCTGGCCTGCAGCGGGCGCCCACTGTAAGTGTGTTGCAGGGACAGGGGGGACGGAGGGCAGCACCGTCACAGCCCGTACCTGATGCGAGAGTCCGCTCTGCAGCACGCTGTTCCTGGCGATTTCACACAGGTCACACGTGCTCAGCTTCCACACTTGAGCTGCAATTGCATATTCTTCCATAAGGGCTTCCTAGATCCCCCCGAAAGTAAATGTATTAGATGGCAGGATATCCCTTTCAATCCTTCACATATCTCCAAAGCTAGAAACATCAGACAGACATTGCAGATTTAATTTTTCTTTAATGTCTGGCACCCGGATAACCGAACAACATTCCCACCCCACCCCCCTTAAATGATGAACTCCTAAGAGCATTTTGGGCAAATTCTCGGGTTTCCCAAGAGAGCAATATCAAAGAACACCTCCACATCGATTTGTTGACCAGCACATGTTTGAAGCCCTGTGTCAGTCATGCGGATGCCTGCCTCTTGGTCTCCTGCGACAGTCTCCCTGGTCATGCACATGTTAAGTACATGCCCTATAGCTTTGCTTTTTATTAGACATCATTTTCTTAAGATTGTCCAAAAATCACAGTTAATCCAAGTAAAGTATGAAGAGCAGAGATGGAACATAAAATAAGAATGAGAAATGATCAGGTAGTGAGGCAGTAATCGCAAAAGGATTTAGGTTTGAGTTGTGCTTTCACTTTATCTCCTAGGATATGAGATGTCTGCGGTTGATCACAAGCTCTTCTGTTACCTCTTGGACGCCCCACTGCCTCTGTAACCGAGAGCAGCAGTTCTCAAAGTGCGATCCAGGGTCCCTGAGGCCTTTTGAAAGGTCATCCCTCTTCCAACTATGTATCTTTGTGAGGCAAGATTTTCTTCATATACTTTGATAAAAACAAGGCATCACAACAGATTGAATGCAGATGCAGATATGAGAATCCTGCTGTCTTCTATTAAGCCAGGCATTAAGGAGGTTTGCAAAAATGTAAAACAATGCCATTCCCAATGCCATTTTGGGGAAATATGACTGTTTTTCATAAAAATTGCTATTTATGTTACCATGTAATAGGTTTGTTAATGTAATTTTTAAATGAGTTAATATTTTTCAGTTTTGCATTAGTTTCTAAAATACACTTAAATATCACTAGAGATAACTTATGTAGTCAACAGCTTTCTGAGGGTCTTTAATTCTTAAGAGTATAAAGGGGTCCTGAGACCAGAAGCTTGGAGAACCTGTCCTAGAAGACTCAGGCACTTCTGTTTTTACTAGTCAGTGGCTGGTCCCCTCTTCACCTCTTCCCTTCCTCTTCCCTTGCCCCACAGATCCAAAGTATTATAATAATAATAATAGTATTAACAAAATGTTAGCTAACATTTTGAGTACATGCTGTATTCAGACACTCTGTTAGACTTGGGTTCATTATCTTAATGAATCCTCACAATAAAGTAGACGTAGACATAGAGACAACTGCATCCCTGTTCTACAGATGAAGAGGCAAAAGATAAGAGATCCAGTAACTTAACCAACATCACAGAGATAGTAAATGCTAAAGAAAGGGAAAATAGGGCAAAAAAAGTGAGCTGTGCCTTCGAGGGTTCAAGAACTCCAAAGACAGGGCTCCTGGAAGGAATGCTTTTCACTCACCAGGAGCTCACCTCTTGCCTTCACTGGGCGCCAGCCCCCACCCCAAAGGCAGAACTGAGCGTTAGCTCTGGTGCCTGCAGTGTGGGGGGCAGGCCAGGACTGGGGCCTGCTGGGGCGCCTAACATCCTCACCTTTGTGTAGTGGAACTGCATGGGGTCATCGGTGGAGAGAGAAACATGCAGTCCCTTGTGCAGGAATTCCCTCAGAGGGTTTTTGGAATATTCAAGGAACAGACTGTTGTTGCTAAGAGGAGACATGGCAATGGGGATCTGAGCAAGGTAGTAGAGATACTGCAACACCGGACTCTGCAAAAGAACCACCAGACTCAGGTGACGAGTGCCAGAGAGGGGAGGGAGGAAGGGAGGGCAGGACCCCGGGAGACTGGGCAGTGTCTGTGCAATTCCCTCACCAAGCCCGAGTTCCCCAAAGCCAGGGCACCCAGACCTCCCCCTCCCCTCCCCCACCTCTACCTTCATCTCATCCACCACATGCCCCTCTCCTCCTGGGCTGCCCTCCGCCCCGTCTTGGCTCCAGACAAGACCCAGCTCAGGGCAGGAAGGCAGCTGCAAGGCCCCAGGCTGCCCCCAGCCCACATACTCTGCTCCCCTCCCCCAGGCACTGCCCCCAGTGGGTCAGCCCGGGAGATGCCCACTTTTGTTGTTGTGCTGCTTTGACCACAAACATTCAGGTTGAGTCCATAAACACTCCGGCTCCTCAGAGATGGGAAGGGGCGGGCCTGACAAGGCTAGAGTGGTTTTCTGATGTAATACCCGCCCCCCACGGAATTGTGACACACCGTTAGACCTCCCCAGGATCAGGGCTCAAGAGGAGTCTGAGCAAACATCCTTCTTATGGAAGTGATCCAAAATCTGGAGAAAACCAAATGGGCAGAGTTCGTGGTTGCATTATTTACACAAGCGAAAAGTTGGATGGACTCTGTCTAACAATCGGAGACTAGTTGAATCAGTTATAGACCTTCCAAGCGGTGGGCCATCCTTCCAACAGCCTTTAGAATGAGGACCATAAATACTATGTTGCAGCACAGAAAAAATGCTTATTCAAAGAGAGCAGAAACAAAAAATCTGTGCTTATAAGCACGTTAGAAATAATACTTTGGTAAAAAAAGAAGAGAATTCTAAATACCAAAATGCTAATAATGGCTATTTCTTTTAAAGTAATAGCAATAAGGGTTTTTGTTTTTTTTTTTCCATTTCTCCATCTTTTGGAAAATCCAAATTGTGATGTGTTTGATTATATTCCTTTCATAATTAAATATGAAACCAAGATGACGACAGACAGCCTGACCCAGAAAAAGGCCCCGGCCTTTTAACGTCACAGGCGAGAGCCTCTCGGGGGCAGACAGGAGCCCAGGTGATCCCGCTCCTCCCCCAGGGAGCCCAGAGCGGGACCATGCTTGCAGGGTAGGCTTCCCTGAGGGGCCTGGTTACCTTCTTAAGGAGCAGCCCGTGGGAAATGTTGTCAGCGGTCAGGAAAGCAGACACCAGGTGGGTGATGGAGCCAGCCTCCCCACAGTGAGGCCGGAACAGGAAAGTGCTCAGGCCCCGTTCCCTGAAGAAGTGAGGCTCTTGGTCAGCAAGGACCCCTGGTCCAACCTACTTGGGGCCCCACAGGCTTGGGGCTTGCACCCCTAGCTCAGGGCCTACTCCAGGGGAGACAGTTGCCCTTGGCAGAGTCAACACAGCTGCCAGAGGGCACTCTGGAAACTACCTCTCCCAAAATACAGAGCGCCAGGTCCAGAGATCTTCAGAACCAAGAGATACCACCCCCAGGGAACAGAAAGGGGACCGAGTGGTAGAAAGAGACCCTGCTTTGTCCCCATTCACGCTTCACCAGGCCTTGGAGCCCAGGTTCACAGACCTTCAGAGCAGCAAAGACTATGAGAAACCATCAAGTTCAACCACTTGGTCATAAAAATGGGCAAACCCAGAGGACGGAGTCAGGCGTTAGAAACCCCCGGGCGGGTCAGCAGCAGAGCTAGAACTCAAGCCCCCACCTGCAGAAGCTCAGCCTGGACTGCCCCTCCCCAACACCAGGCAGTCGCCTTTCGATCACGGTCCATCCAAAACCTTCGTACCCCCAGACTACACTGGCTTAGGCTGAGCGAGCGGGGCCCCGTGGCCCAGCAGGGGGCAGGAGGGAGGCTAGACTTGCAAGGGGGGGAGCGAACAGCTCAGTGTCGGCTGCCCCCGGGGCACCCAACTCCCGCCATAGGCACCCCGTGTGTGTGCGTTGGTGGGAATCCGTGCAGGTAAGACCATTGGCCGGGAGCGCCACGTGGGCATGGATTTAGTCTGGGTTGTTCCCTACTATATGTCCCGTGCCTGGGACAGTGCCTGTCACATAGCTGGTACGGTAATTTGTTACATGCATCAGTGCATGTGTGAACACCGTTGGCATAGTGGAAAGAACATGCACGTGTGTTGGCACATCCCATGTCTGTGTCATCCCGGAGATGGACAGGGACACATGTCGGTGCTGGGGGCCACGGGTATGCACACGTGTGTACAGGCACGGGTTGGGCCGCACTGTGTGTACGACCGTGTCTGGGGTCCGGTCTTGCGTGCTGGGTGTGAGGCGTGAGGGCACGCGGGCGTGTGCAGGACCGGGCTCGCCCACCTGCGGAGGTTGTTGAGCACCATGATGTTGGCGTACATGTAGTAGAGATAGTAGCTGTAGGGCGGGTTCTGCTCACTGGTCCAGATGTCTGGGTTGGGGCTCTTGTCTGAGAACATGTGGTCGCTGTGCTTGGACTCATCATCCACGCTGTCGAACCCTGTCACCTGGGCAGGAGGAGGGGTCCTGCATCAAGCCAAGGCCGATGAGCTGCCAAAGGCCTTGGAGTCCAGGCTTCCTGGGTTCATACCCCAGCTGGGGACCACAGAGCCTGCGGCCACTTTCCTCCCAGGGAGGGGGAGTGGGCACAAGGCCACAATCTGTCCCTCCGTGGCTTCTAAATGTATCCAAGAGGCCAGCCTGGAGAGTGCCAAGCCCTGGGGTGATCGTGGTGACGGTAAGGGAAAACTTGGGCTGGACCAGGTGACCAGTGAAACAGCCATACCCACTGCCCATCTCTCGGCTGCGCCAAGGAGGAGGCCAGCGCTGCAGGGTAGCTAGCAGAACCGGCCAGCAGCAGCAGTGGCAACAGCTGGGAGGGGGAATGGGACAGGTGTTTCCCATCCTCCTACTATGTGTCAGGCCCTAAGCACTTACCACACATCAGCTAAGATAACCCTCAGAGCCATCCTGTGAGGGAGGGCTTGGCTGTGAACAACCCAGGCCCAAGATGCTTAGGGAGCTTGCCCATGCAAGACAACTCTGAGCCTACACGGGCTCTGGGTCTGGACTCTGGGGCTGTACGTGGAGGATTCCCCTGGGATGTACCTTTGGGGCCATGGGAAACCAGCCTAGATGCCTCACAAACAAGTCAAGGTGGGCCCCATTCAAGAGGACCCCTTGGAAGGCTGAGCTGTGGTTCCCAGCCTCCGGTCCTTCCACAGCAGCTACCCCTCAGCTGGGACCCAAACCTTGCCCCTAGTCACTGGCTTCCTGGTTACCTGGTCCCAGACCTTGACGAAAGTGTACCCACAGAAGATACAGCTTCTCAGCCAGTGCATGGGGCAGTTCTTCTAACATGTCTCCCCCCTTTTACTCAGCCACAGCAGTGCTTTGGAAGGGGCTTCTGAAAGACTGCCCACCTTGTTCCACATCTGGCCCAAAATGGGGAGCCCCGGCCAGGTCTGCGAGCCTCGCCCATTCCTACATGGGCAGTAGGTGCCCAGAGGAGCAAGGGACCATGACAGTCTGCGCAGAATCTTCCCTGTCACAGAAACATGTGTCAAAGGCAATAACAGGGCTGCCACCACAGCTCCCAGCACAGCCTGGATGGGGCCGGGGCCCAGAGAGGTACTGTACTCACTAGCCCCATGCCTTAACTGAACTCTCCAGGGCCTGGCATGGAGGCAACATCAGCCCCTCTCCTGAGCTCTGTATCCCACAGATGCAGGGCCTCAAGCACAAAATATGTCCAACCCCCAACTCCTCCTGCTCCCCAAGCCTGCTCTTCCCCCACTTGTGGCAGTGACCTCTGAAGGCACCCGAGACTCTTCCCTCTGGCTCACCTTCAGGCTTTGCCCGGGCCCTGTCGATGCAACAGCGATGCCCACCTCCGTGCCCAGAGGCCCTGGCCTGCCGTCCGCATATGCCTCACTTGTCCTACTTGGGAGGCCCTACAGCGTGAGGATAACACCTGCTCGGGAATCGGGCACCTGTCTGCGAATTCCAGCTCAGCCACCTCCTAGCTTCGCGTAATTTCCTCCTGTGTGAACTGGAGCTAGTAGCTTCACAGGGCTGTTGTGGGAATTAAATGAGACAATCCATGGAGAGCGCTTAACAGTGCTTAACACACAGCAAGCACATGATGATTCCGCTTAGCATTAACACCAACAAAATGACGTGAAGTAAGGTAGTCATGAGGCTGAAGTGAGATCATGTCATGGCATGGATCACGGGCGCAGGCAGCAAACATTCAAAAACCGTGAGCTGTGACCGCTGGTGCAAGCCTCCAGCATCTCTCTCCTGTGCTGGAGCCGGGCCCCTGACTCGCCATCTTGCCCCTTCCCGCCCACCTCCAGCTACCTTCTGTTCCAGGCCTTTCTCCACACAACAGGCAGAATGGTGTTTATCTAAAACATAAGTTCAGTGATGTCCCTCAGCCTGTTTAAACATTTCCTGGCAGACTCAACACACACGCAGACTCAATCACCCCTCCCCCACCCACCCAGCTCTCTGGAATCTTCCCTGCCTCCCTCCCTGTCAGACCCCCAGAACCTTCATGGCATACTGAGCTTGCTTCTCACTGTCTACAGCCATCTCTACTCTGGGACCCCAGAGGGAGGGATCAGCTCCTGCACCACTCATACCTTTTCTGGTTAGCCTGCCCTCCATCCCTCCTTTCCCTCTCCCATAACTCCCATAAATATATGTTGTTGGGCTCGTGTACTCAACCAAACAAGACGTGAGAACCATTATTTCAAGGTAAAAGCAGGAGCGTTGACATGTTTGCATTTCTAAAGACCTGGGGCTGCTGCTGGGAGCTGCTGGGGACAGGGACTAGTCTTTCCAGCCCCATCCAGCCAGGAACTGACTGCTCCTCAAGTCTTTCCCCACTGCTGTCTTCCTGACACCCCACCCACACACCAGGGCTGCCCTTGAGGAGAAGGGGACTTCCCCTACCTGGAGCAAACTCATTATTTTAGAAATGCAGTTTCTTGCCCAAGCCTGAGCACACGAGTGAGAGGATCTGAGAAGGGAAGCCTGGCCCAACCCTCTTGGAATCCTCTCTTCCCTCCACCACTATGCACATCGCCTGGAGCACCACCCACACTCACGTATTTGAGGAAAAGATGAAGCTCTTGGTGATCTTGGGGGTTGACTGTGGCCTCAAAAAGGGGCAGGAAGATGTTCTCCAGCATCTTCCCAAAGCTTGGCAGCAGCTTCTTTGCCCTAAATATGTCACTGGGGGAAAACAGAGACCTGCTGATTGAAGTGAACCCAACGTCCCCGTTGGCCTGTGGGAGGGCAGTCCCATCCTTTTCTCAAGCAGCTTGTGTTCCCATCTAAACACCCAGAGCAGAGCCAGAGATGTGGCTTAAACACAGGTCCTTCCTCTCCTCTCCAACTCCCAGCAAGGTCTGCAATACTAAGCATTGGTTTGCAAACTCAACACCCACCCCTGCCCATCAGAGAGCTTTCCCGAGCTACAGGCCATGCTGGGAGTGGGGTGTTGGGACTCAGGCTGACCCAAGTTCTAAGAGATGAGTTCTCAAATTTCTCAGTGATCCAAACTCGCTGCCACTCAGCTCAGTTCCCCTAAACTGCATATCCCAGCCCATTGAGGGACAATGAGCCCCACACTGGCCAGATGGGAGAGGCCAGTGGTCGTCTGAATCATAGCCATGGAGAGGGCCAGCATGTGGCATGTAACCACTAGGTTACTCATACCCTTGGGCTCACACAAAAGGATCATCCACCCTCAAACCCCAATGGGTAGTAGTTCCTACTAGCCTTTGCACAGGCTTATTTGTCAAAGAACCAGGGTTGAAGTGTCACAAGGATGTTTGCTGACCACCCCTCGCTATGGGACAATCTCTAGGGAGGAGAGGCCCAAGCTGGCACTAGCACCAGCCCCACCAGAATAGCGCAGACCCAGCAGCCCGTGAGGGCATGGGCAGACAGCAAGCCACCTCACTTACTAGATCCGGGGCACCTGGATGATCCAGCGCATGTTGGGGGAGTAGACCTTGTGCTGGATGAACCAGCGGGCCAGGTTGGGCCACTCCTCGGGACTGCGGCCGTAGATGGAGAGCCGTGGCTCTGAGTACTGGTACTTGCTCTCCTCCATCTCCCTGGCCACCTCCTAACACCAAGAAGAGCTCGGGTCAGCCCAAGAGCACCCCAGCTGCTGGATCCTGCGGCTTCCTCAGCCACCTGCTCCCAGGCTGGGAAGACCTGATCTCTGTCCCCTAGCTGCCATGTAACTACTCCTCCACCCCAGTCGAGGCTCCTTTCATGCATAACCAGGCCAGGCAGCAGAAGCATCTCCAAATGGAGCTAACCTGCCCCCAGCCAAATTCAGGCTGCAGACAGACAGGGCGGTGAGCCTGGATGCCGTGAGCGCCAGGATACCCTCTCCTCCTCTGGCCTGCAGTCAGCACCTGCAGCACCAGCCCGCCCGTGCTCAGGAGCTGGCAGCCAGGGCCACCGCATGGGCCCCCTGGGCACCTTAGCCTTGCCTGAGCTGGATGGTGGGCCCACAGGGATTTGGGGAGGGGGAAACAGGAGGCCATGCAGTGCCCCCACCCTCTGCAGGCAGATGCTGTCAGGGATCTGGGGAGGGCTTGACTCCCAAGGGCTCACTCGCCTTGACCATCCGAGCAAAGTACTCTCCTCCCAGGTAGTTTTCAGTTTTCAAATAGAGGTCGCGCAGCTCACTGGCCCCCACAGGGTTGTATTTGGAGTTGAACTTGTCAAAGCGATGGAATGTCTGCCGACCCTGGAGAGAGGAGACCACCAGGCAGATGGCCATATTGTTCTGCAGCTACCATACACGCGTGTTTCCCTCTCCAGGCCTTTACGAGGTGGCCCTATGTGTGGCCATGCTAACCGATGTCTTCTATGTCCGTTCTTGCATGAACTCTTGGAAAGTCCTGGAGCCAGGACGTGTATCCTCACTCAGCCAGCCTGGGGGTCCTTTAGTGAGGCCCTCTGTGAAGATCAAGGGGCCTCGTGCTCCAAGGCGCCATGGCTAGGAGCCCAGCTGACTGAGTGAGCAGAAAACACCAAACTGTAACAGTCAGTAATACAATGTGTCTGTTACTGCTTGGACTTCCTAAGGCACCTTCTGCACATTACTCATTTTGTGTTTGATTGGTTTTACGAAGATTTTTTTATTGTGGTAAAATATACATAACACAAAACTTACCATCTTAACCATTTTTAAGCGTACAGTTCAATGGTATGAAATGCATTCATTATGTTGCGCAACCATGCACAACCATGCATCTCCAGAACTCTCTCTCTTATAAAACCGAAACCTGGTACCCATTAAACGATGATTCCCCACGACTCCTTCCTCCTGTCCCTGGTAACCACCACTCTCCTTTCTGTCTCCATGCATTTGCCTACTCTGTGTACCTCGTGCAAGTGAACTGTACATTAACTGTCCTTTTGCGTCTGGCTTTTTTGACTTAGCATCATGTGTTCAAGGTTCATCCATATCACAGCAAGTATCATACTTCATGCCTTTTTAGGGCTGAATCATATTCCAGTGTATGTTTTTACACATCTTGTTTACCCATTCACCTACTGTGGACACTTGGGTTGTTTCCACTTTTCAACCATTGTGAATAATGCTGCTACCAGCGTGGATGTGCAAGTATCTGTTTTCGTCCCTGCTTTCAGTTCTTCGGGGTATAGTCCTGGGAATGGAATTGCTGGAACATACGGTAATTCTATATCTAACTTTTTCAGGAAACTCCATACTGTCTTCTAGAGCAGCGGCACCATCATTTAGTTTTTCATAACTGTCCTGTCAATAAGGCACATGGCAGTCCCCATTTTATAAGCAAGGAAATAAAAGTGTAAGCGAATCGCTTAAGGGCCCACGACTCCCAACCAGCAGAAGGAGAATTAGAACTGGGACCTGTCTGACTCCAAGCCACATGCATTTTTCCCCTGTCCCATGGCCCTGTTATTCCCTGAGGCCAGATCCCCTTTCACATCTCTATGGCTGGAAGGGACAGGGCCGCAGCCTCTCCCTGGGCACAGCCGTGGTCTTCTTTCCCCGGGGGCGGAGTGCTCGCCCAGGATGGTGGGAGGCACTGGGGCAGAAGCTCACTCACCGCATGGACGTCCAGGGAATCCACAGTGAGGTCGTACGGGTCCATGTGCAGGCTGTCGAACACCTGCCGCAGGGTGATCTTGCGGCCCCGCTTCTCGGCCACGGTCCTGTCGGGCTCTGTCTGGTACGTGTGCTTGATGAAGCGCAGCAAGTGCTTCTGGTTCATGCACGCAGCTGCGTGGATGTGTGTGTCCACCTGCAGCGCAGTGCCCACCAGCCATGAACCAGGCACCCTCTCCCCACTGGCAAGGAGACAGGGTGTCCAACCCTCAAAGTGGCGCGTGAAACCTCAGCACCCGCGTTCCCACCAATGCCTGGACCTACGCCCCTCCCCTCAGTGTCTCCTCTAGACTTCAGAACTGGTCCTCCTTCTAGCTTTGCTGCCCTATTGACCTCATTACAGCAGCCAGAGATCTTTTTAAAATGTAGATTGGGTCTGGCCACTCGCCTGCTAACAAATCATCAGTGGCCCCCAAGTCTTCAAGAGAAAGCCCAGACTCCTTCAACTGGGATTCAAGGCTTGCTTCCAGTTCCCACATTGCCACTGCCCACTCTGTGCTCCAGCCATGACCTACCACTAACAGGTGCCCAAGGCACTGTGCTATTCTGCACTGCGTCACTTTGCCCATGCGTCTCCTCTGCTTGGCATGCCTTCCTTGCTCCTCACCAATCTCATCCACCTACGCGCGATTTCTTACAACCTCCTCCACTTGGAAGCCAATCCTGATCCCCCCGGCACACTGACCAGTTGTTCCCTTGGCCGGCCGGGAAAGCTAGCGCGCACACTCCCGTGACTGTACACGTCCTCCCAATTCACTCTACCGATTTCCCCTCCACTCTGCCACTAGACTGAGAGCGCAGTCCTCAAGGGACAGGGACTTCAGCTGATGCATCTCAGTCTCCAACGCCTACCCCACAGCCTAGTATGACCTATCTGTTGAATCAGTGGATGGATGAATGAACAAATGGTGATATCCACATCCTCATATAACCCCAAGGACCCGCCAGATGCCCCACCAAATACCATTCTTCCCACTGACCTCTCTTGGAGCATTCCCTTCAGCCAGCAGCCCTAACGCAATGGAGCCCTAGCCAAGCTGAGGGATGGCCTGAGGTCACAGTGGGCATCCTGACTCCCCTTGCCTGAGCCCAGGGGGCCTCAGAGAGGGCCCCAGGGAAATGGCAGCAGCCTCACAGGCCAGGATGCTGCCAACCACCAGACTGTGCTCTGCAGTTCCTACCGCAGCCAACTGGGTACTCTGCCAGGGCTGGGATGAGGAGGCGGCTGACCTGTGGCCAGGGAATGCTGTCCACAGCTGGCCAGGCATCTCTGAGTCATGCCAAACCAGACATTTGATCCACTGAATCTCTGTGAACGTTATACAAGCCAGCCCTTGTCATTGGCCACATCACTGACTCATCGGGGCCCTTCCTGCCATCCATCCTGCCACCTCCAACCAGAAAGACAGACTACTAGACATCAGAGAAATAAAGCCATTCAAAGCGCCAAAAGCTAAAACATCACCCAAAGCACTGTGCAAAGGTTCAGTCACCTCAGGGGCAGGCAGGGCTCATGTGGGACGCCCAAGTGGTCAGCCTGGCTTAGCTCAGCTGGACACAGCTGGCCTCAACTACCTCAGCATGACATAGCACATTCTGGGTTTTCTGGTTCTGTCCTCTAGCACACCAGTGACACACTGCAGGGGGTGCAGGCTGTCCTTACCCCCACAAGTCACAAGATGAAGGAGAAAAATAACTGGACAATCCAGGAAGCATCCAATCCAAATTTCAGAAGGTCCAAGGGGATTATTTTAGGAACAACTAAAAGAGCCCATCGTTGGATGTCAGTGTTTTCAATTCACCAGAAGATACCAGCGCGTACCTTGCTTTCACCTCGGGCCCAGGTCTAAGCAAACAGTACAGTTTACAAACTGGCCATTTCCACATGCATGTCAGACATCAATAATCGATTGCAGCACTTTCACTAAGCATTGGGAGTAACCACTGCCAACTGGTCAAGTTTGGCACAGAAGATGAAGCCAATTTGCTCTGCTTGATATATGACACTTAAACCAAAATGGAGAAGGCCCAATCTTACCCAACTCCTAGGCAGTAAACACACTCAGCCCTGGTTCTTAGCTCTGAACAAAAAACAAACGTCTCAGTTACACAGTCCTGCTGGCTGGGCCGCATGGTGTCATAAGTCATGCCCTGCTGTGAAGTTGCAGGCGCTTTCACAAACACCACCCACACAGACCCCTGGCCACTCACAGCTTCTGCCTCAGCACATGGCCCTGGCCTGCCCTCCCAACACTGACAGCCACCTTGGAAATACAGAGGCCACCCTCCCAGCCCACCCGGGGTTTCAGAAAGCCAGCTCTCTTCCCACAGAAGAAAATTCCAGGGTAAGATAAAGCAGCCAGCACCCGGGAGACAGGGAGGGGCAGGAGAGGCCTGACTTGGAGCACATCCGGGCCCATGTTTATGGACTGCTGTGATGCCAGAGAACAGGCCACTGAGTCACAGCACAGGGGTCAAGGTCATCCCTATCCAGAAAACACATTAACCCCCAGACCGACAGGGAACGCCTAGGGGTAGGTGACCAGAGGCCCCCCCGCCCCCCACCAGGACTCTGTCCCGTATGACAGCCAGGGAGCAGCTGGAACACCCACTGGGGCCCCACCTCAGGAGCAAACAGTGTCCCAGCCATGCAGTTAGCAGGAACACCTCAGCCACAGGCAGCAGGAAGCAGTCAGGCCCGGAACGTTCATGCAGAGGGCGGGGCTGCACGGGGCCAGGCAAGGAGCTTCCTCAGGCACCCATCTGGGCATGGGGGGTGCATTCAGGCAGGACTGAGAGGAGCTGGCATGGTGCCTGAAGCACCTACCTGTCTGAGCCCCTGAGCCTCACAGAGAAGGAGCAAACAGTGTTCAAGGGTGAGAATGCCAGGTGGGTGATTTCTAACACATCCTCTCACCCCTACC
Source organism: Leptonychotes weddellii (assembly GCF_054177405.1). Lineage (NCBI taxonomy): Eukaryota > Metazoa > Chordata > Mammalia > Carnivora > Phocidae > Leptonychotes > Leptonychotes weddellii. The sequence goes on from NC_138379.1 coordinate 41,371,598, forward strand.
TGGAGCCCCCTGAGAAACTTCCATAAGCCTCACAGCCCACGAGCTGAAGCCACCTCTCACTCTTAAGGTCCCATCCAAGTGGGAGTCCATGCCAGACCCCATGATGCTTAACAGGGGTGACCCTGGGGCCTCCCTGGAGGAGGCCGTCTGTCCATCACTGCTCAGTGTTCCCAATCAGGTCAGGGAGGCCTGGGCTCCACAGAGGAGCCGCATCCTCCCCTGACTAACGCTCCCTTATCAAAGCTGACCCCAGGGAGGGGGAGTCCTCAAGGGGTCACATCTGGGACAGAATCCCCTCTGGAGATGAGGACGCCACAGTGAGTCAGCTTGGGTTTGGCCATGAGGCAAAGCCTAATCCCCACCCTTTCCCCCTGAGCTTCTCTCCCAGAATACTACCATGCCCCCTCCCCGCTCCCTGCTTCCTCTGAGAAACCCAGCCCCCCCACCACATGGTCCAGAACCTCACATACCTCCACCACCTCACTCTCCCCAGAGCCCAGCACCATGCTGTCCCCCACACCTGAGCTCCTGTCACACCACACACTGGACATAGTTTCTCCTCTCTCATGGCACAGCACTCTCTCCCTCTTAGTCTTCGGCATATGCTGTGCCCTCTGCCTGGAATGCCATCCCTTCCATTCCCTTGCCCCCGCACCCCCTCCCCCCCGCCCAGGCTGACTCCTATGCACTCTTTTAAGTCAGCTCAGTTCTGGGCTCTTCCTGGAAGCCACAACACTTCACACTGAGAGGACAGGGCTAGGAACTTCTCGGGGACGGTCAGTGACTCCTGTTCAATATCAAACACCCCAGGCTTAGCACTGATATTAGTTAAATGGAAGAAAATGGAACAGCTGGAGGCCATGACCATTTAACACACACACCTGCCCCAGCCGCAGCCGCAGTCCCCGAACCCAGGCTAAGGCTGCTCATGCACCCTAGGGGAGGGGCAAGACGGGAGTGCATTGGATGCTTTTCCTTACCTACTTCTGGTCCAGAAGGAAGCAAAACCACCAACTCCCAAGTCCAAAGAGGTCTTAACAGCCTTTTCTCTCCATGATGAATTCAATACATCCTCCACCTTACAAGTAGCCTGGCCTCAAGTCTTATGACCAATTAACAGACCATACCTTATTTTCCAAGTTAGAGGGCACATTGCAACAGACACATAACACGGACAAAGGTTTCCACCTAGAGTCATACCAAGTACCGTTTGAGACATGGCCCGGCAGAGGGAAGGCAACTCGCCAGTCTTTCTTCCACACGTACACATCACACTCCTCTGGCCAAGGAAGGCCACACAGGGGACCAGCCGCAGACTGGCTCAGGGCATCCCAGTGGGTTGGGAGGGGGACTGGGAGGGGTTGCTCTCAATAGTGGCCCACTGACGCACCTTTCTCACGTTATAGAAGTCTCGGTGGGGGTTACTCTTCAACTCTTTGAACTCAGACATTTCATTTAACATCTCGTGAAGGCTGAACTTGGATTCCAGAAAGTTCAATCGCCGGTGACAGTATGTTTTCCTGCAGGTGGGGAAGGGGGAGAAACCCCAGTTGAGGAGAAGTCACATGGAGCTCTCCAGTTTGGAGACCTCCAGCAGCTGTGGGGACCGGCCCTCAGGTGGAAGGTCAGGATGTAGCAGAGAGGGATGTGGCGGTTCCAGCTTTCTGCAGACCCAGCTGGACTGTGTAACCACCTCCATGTGTTCTGTGACATGAGTGGAGGGTCCATTCAGGGCGGTGCAAAGCTGACTTTGCGACCTCGTGCAGGTTCTTGGACTTCTAGCTGTATGTGCTTAGGCAATTCATCCCAAACCTCTGTTTCCCATGAACAAGTATGGAGATGGCAGTGCCCAAGACTGAGCAGAGTGGATGCTCAGTAAAGGTCTCCCTCCTCATCCCTTCCTTCCTTCTGTGTTCCCATCGATCCTCAGCCACCTTTAACTCCTTAAAAGGAGTTTCACTTCTGCCCAGAACCCCAGTAATACAGCCAAACTATAAGGCAAGACCTGCCCACATTGGCATGGGGAGAAAGCATCCGGTGACCTAATGACATTCCGCAACCCCCGAGACCTGAAGACCCTTCGACTCTGAGATTTCAGGACAAGCAGAGGAGGTTTTGTATCACGAGCAGATGAGGAATGCAGAGATGTTTGTTACTAGGACAGAAATCTCTGCAGGGACTGATGCTCCCGCCAGTCAGCAAAGGCCACCAAGGGTGGGAATGCTCACTGCTGCCAGCCAACTTCCAGCCCACACCCAGCCCAGGGCTTGGCCACGTGCCTGTGCCCACAGCCACACGGAACTTCCAACCACAAGTCATGCCACCCTGCTTCCTGTGACCCCCAAACAAACAGCAGCTCCCTTGGCATGAAATCACTCGGACTTCCATCAGGAGCAGCTGCCGACCCTGGAACAGCACCATCATGTCGACGGAGACAATCCCCAGAGAAGAGCTCAGAGGAAGCATGAAGAGTCTGAGTCAGGAGGGATTTCAAAGGCCATCTCACCTAGTCCCTTTACCAGCAGGACTGGCCTGGACAGCCTCTGGGACAGGACAACCCCTGCTCACATACCTCCTGGAACAGCCAGGGCCCTCCCCCTCCTCTCCCTCCCAAGGCTTCCCTTCATAGCTCCTCCTCACATGGCAGAGGCAAGCCTCCTGGAAACTGCCTTTTCCCCCTACCGGACCTTAGCTCTGCCCTCAGATCAGGGAGGCCTGAGACCCACTCTCCCCACCCCCCTGGGACCCACCCTCCTCCCTTGGAAACTGGCATCACACCATTCCCTGCAAAACCCTGAAGGCAGAGCAAGAGAGTCCTGGGCAGTGACCACACCCTTTTCCTGCCCCCACTGCCGAGTCCTGGCCAAGCACTCAGCACAGCCATTCCCCGGCTCAGGGGCCAGGCCTGCCCAACCTCCTTTGCTGATTAGCTGAAGTGCTCACCAAGAAGGGAGGGACCAAATGCAGGGAGACAACTGCCTTCCAGTTTAGCTCAAGCCAAGCCCACGAGGGAGCGAGCATCCTGGGGGTCATGGCACAAAGCTCCCAGGCTCCCTGCACTCTCCCCTCCAGAAACACGGAAAACCCAACAACCAAAGCAACAGTCTTCTTCTCTCCTCCACCATCTATTGATGCCCTGGGCTGGACCTCTGCAAGGCTGCCACCCTGAGTGGGGAAAGGGAAAACTGACACTTTAAGAAACAGAAGTTCCAGCTTTAGGATGCAGAAGAGACAGGTAGTACTGACTCTAAGAACATGCCAGCCTATGATGGAAAATTGTCGCAGGAACCCACAAAGCACGGGGGGAAAGGGAAAGTACTCTCTTTCTGGGATGATTTAAGCGCAGGAAAGCCCAGAGTAAAAGGGGGACCTGGTTGGCCTTTCCCAGCCCCTTCCTACAGAACAGCCACCATGCAAAGAGAGGCAGACTTGGGGGAAGCCGGCTTACGTGGGGCCATCTGTGATGAGAGCCAGGATGTGGCTCATGTCCACGGTGTAGGTCTCCAGGTCGGGGTAGGGCAGGCTGTGGGGCTCCTGGCGCTCCAGCATCTTCTTGTTATCGTACACGAAGAGGATGCCCCCCTGCATGCGGACCAGGTAGCCCAGGTTGGGGGGAGCATTGTCCAGACAGTAAGGGTCTTCCTGGGGCAGAGGGGGAGGGTGGAAGTCTGCAAAACAGGATTGAGTGATTGCAAAGTGCCCTTGACCTCATGAGCTCACGTGAGCTCAGAAGTCACCTCAGTGAGGGCTATCCTCATCATCTCATCTAAAACCCAACCACCCCCACCACTCTCACCTGCCCTGACATCACATATCTCCTTCCCTCCTTTATATCATCTCCTTGGCATCTGCCACTATGGAAAATAATTCCACTTACTTATCTTGGGTCTTTTATGTTTGGTTTGTTTACTGCTGTATCCGCATTTCCTAGAACAGCCCCTGGCACATGGCTGGCACTTCAGTAAATGTTTTTAATTTAACTGAAATGAGCTTCAGCCTCCTGGGCATGACAGGGACTCCAGGCACATTAGAAAGGGCTGTTGTGTCCTCTCCTAATAAAATAACAGGCAGCACCTGGGACCGCCCAGTGGGAATAATTGTCCCTGTCCTCCCACATCTTCCTGAGCCCGGGGCAGGCAAGGGGCTAGATGGAAGGAGGGCTCCTCTCCTCCCCAAATAAGCACAGAATAGGCAGCTCATCCCCCACAGAGCAGGGAATGGCAAAGACAGAGTTCTCTGTCCCCAGGGCTGTTAGCCCACAGGAGGCAGAAAATGCCGCTTGGCCATTTCCCAGCTATGAGACTGAACAAACCACTTCACCTCTCTGATCCTGCCTGCTCATCTGAGAATAACACACCCTGCCTTAATGGGATGTTGTAAAGGCTGCAAACGTGGGTATAAGCAATGCTTTGTAACAGTGATGCCTATAACCCATCAATTAGACGACATTATTCGCATCACTCTTACCATGAGTTCTCCTGACTCTAGAGAAGCTCCGTCTCTGGCCAAGGAACAGAGGTTATGCTCAATAGCAGTAGATCTGGGGGCTCTGACTCTGCACACCAGCCAACCCCACATAGGGCGCAGCTGCTCAGCTGCCAGCCTAGGCAGGCGGAAGCCCTGGCATCTTCATCGAAGAAAGCAGCCAAGGCCTGGTGATCTGCCTGGGTGTCCCCCAGTCAGTGCTCGGAACAGACCGCCCCAGAGAACACATGAGGCATCACAGGGGCTGAAGCACGTTCCCCCATCAGGCACAGCCCCTGGCTAGCTCAGGAGTCCCTGAAGTGTGCCAGGGGCCTGCAAGAACCCACAGCGTCTGCCTCACCAGGCTCATTCCCAGGCCCCCTGGGTACTCTGTTTTGTATAAAGTACACATTTGACAGCTGGTCCTGTCTGCCCTTGCCCAAACTGGGGCAGGTAGCTTCCACTTGCCTCAGACAGATAGGGAAATGGGCCTGGAAGGGCTGAGATTTAACCAGGGTCCCAGGTGGTCACAGATGCTCAACGTCCAGGTCTCAGAGCTTCAAGGAAAACCTGGACAGGAGACCCCTTGGCACCCATTACACCCAGAGGGCAGCCAGGGTCCTGGGCACTGGCACAGACCAGCAGGCCCTTGCCTGATCCCCCGGTACCACCTCTACAGATGGTGGTTTCTTGTTGTCTTCCTTCATCTTACCTAACTTACTTACGGCCTCTACTGCTCCTAGGTCCTTCTCAGACCAGACTCCCCCAGAAACCATCCTGCCATCTCTGATCTCTTCATCCCCAAATTCTGCAGTGTAAATGCAGCTACCATTGACTGAACACTCACTCACCAGGTGCCAGAACTGCACTAAGTACTTCATGTGCATTCTCTCATTCAATCCTCAGAACGGACCCAGGGTATAGATATTAGTCCCATTTTACAGTTTGAGAAACTGAGGTTTGCCCAAGACAGTGGTGGAGCTGAGACCAGAAGGTAGGTGTGTTTGATTCCAGAGCCTACTTTCCCTGCCCCCAGAACATGCACTCTGCATCTACCCCCATCTACCCCCACCCCACTAGCAAATTCAGCATTTACAGTCGTGGTGTTGTGGGGTTTTTTGGGGTTTTTTTAAAGATTTTATTTATTTATTTGAGAGAGAAAGAATGAGACCGAGAGAGAGCATGAGAGGGGGGAGGGTCAGAGGGAGAAGCAGACTCCCTGCTGAGCAGGGAGCCCGATGCGGGACTCGATCCCGGGACTCCAGGATCATGACCTGAGCTGAAGGCAGTCGCTTAACCAACTGAGTCACCCAGGCACCCAGTCGTGGTGTTGTTTTAAATATCCAGGATGAGATTGCCTATCTCTCTGAACTGCTATAGCTCAGTTCTACCTAGGGCAGAGCATAGAGCGCACACAGAAGGAACCCTTGGGTGTAGGAAGCCCATACCAGGGCCCTGTCCTTAAAACACCATCTGGAACAAATATATCCAGTCAGGAAAAAGTCCTGACCAACTCTTGGGCCATGCCCCACTTAGGACCCCCCATGCACCCACAGTGCCCTACCTGGGAGGCCTTCTTCCGGAGGCATGGTGTCTACCCGCCGATGGCCCAGGTACTGGGCAGTGGTCCGTGGAAAGCGGTGGTAGGCAAGCCTGGCATACTTCTCCCGTATCATCAAGGCCTTGGCCAGGCTCTTGGCAGCCTGCTCATAGTCCTCCACAGTGATCTGCAGAAGGGGGTGGGCAGAGAAGAGTCCACATAGCAGGACTGAGACCACGGTCCATAGCAAGATCTCCTGCAAAGTTGGCTTTCAGCTGGCAGCTGAGAACTTGGGTTTCAGGTGCCTTCCCCACAAGCTAATATGAGCAGCTCATCCAGCCTAAACGGTTTGCACAAACACTACGGTTTATGCCGAACACCTGGTTTTCTCTGGGAGTCTGGAAGACAAGGTTTTTATTAACCTTGGGTGCTGAGTCTCTGATGAGCTTCCATGGTAGACGGCACTTCAAATATGTCACGAGTCGATGCTGAAGGAATGAAGTGTGTTCTGCTGACGCCACAGGGAGAGGAGTCTGGGTTCTGGGAGATTCTACTGCCTGTTCCTTTTCCCTGTGCTGACTTCGCTCTGCATCCATTCACTGTAATAAATCCTAGTCCTGAGTACAACTCTGTGCTGGGTCCTACGTGTCCTCCTAGTCAATGACTGAGCCCAGGGACCCCTGGCCCAGGCGGAGAATGAGGGCTGCTGGAGACTCAGAGGAAGGCAGGTCCTCCAGCCTGCACCCCCAAGACCAGCCTCTGGTGCTGCTAGTGAAACCACAGCCCTCCTGCTGCACCCTGAACATGAAGAGCCAGGGCCTGGACCATAGCCCTGACGAGGGTGAGGATCATCACTTTCACTGGAGAAAACACAGGGGTCCCCCAGAGGTAAACATAAAAACTCGGCATGCTCAGTCTGCTGCTTTGCCACCCCCTGGCTTCTGTTTCGTCTGTGAATCACCCAATTCACCCAGTCAACAAGCACTTATTGGCAAGTGTTAGATTTCATTTTGGTCCTCACAGCAACCCATTTTACCAAGGGGGAAACCGTGACCCAGAGAGGATAAATCACTTGCCAGAAGTTACAAAGTCAGACTTCAGATTCTGATCTGATTGGCTCCCTGCACCTAAGCATGTTCTGCCTTCCCAGAGCTGCCTGTTTCTCAAAGATGGAAGAGAGAAATTCCCACCTTCCAGTGGGCTCATTTATCTCTGTCTGTCTGGGAAGGAGGTGTGTGGCAGAAATCCAAACGTGTCTGGGGAGACAAGCAGCTAAACTGACAGTCATAACAGGATGTAAGTGACACAGAGCAGAGGGAGGTACAAGATGCCGGTGGAGCATGGGGGTGTGGGGCGTGTTCCTGGAAGTTTCCTCTCTGCTTTAATTAAAAACCACTTTTAGTTTTAAAACATTTTAAACACACAGACAAGCAGTGAAGATAATATGACAGACACCCATGTGTCTACCTTCCAGAGCTAAAACTTCTAATGTTTTTCATTACTGTTCCAGATCTCCCATATATTTGAATAAATAAATCATCACAGACACAGCTAAAACTCCACCCTCCCTGCTCCTCCACCCCACTCCAGGCTCAGAGGAAGGAAGCTGGTATATAGCTTTCCCATGCATGTTTTTATACTTTTACTCAATGTTGCTCCTCGCTTTTGTTAAGAAAGTAGCTTCTCCCTTCCTGATTCCACGTGTCCCCACATTAATTCCATTTTACACCTTCCAGTGGACGGATTCTGAGAGCAGCAGGAATAGGTGAATAGACACAAACATCTTAGAACCTTAGACAAAAATATGTCCCTGCCAATGACAAAGCCAAACACTTGGCAGAGCCAAAGGACTCAGCAGGGCAAGGGGCTCAGGCCATGGCTAAAGTATCAGAAAGGGTGCTCAGGAGCCCAGCTGACCAGCAGTCACCAGCCAGCTTATAGACACTGTGGGCCCTATGCCCAGCAGCAGGCCCACTGAGAGCCAAGGTGATCTGTAAGGTCAGCCTGCCTTTCATGGACTCATAGCTCTCTAGGGACCAACTGCCCAATTCAGGGGCTCCATGCCAGGAGACCGATGGAAAGAAGCTAGCTACTGCACCAAGCCAACATCCTCCCATTCAGCTGGCTGCCGGTCCACCTCTACTCCCCCTTCTCCTGTTCTGCCCACATGTCAGAGGCCAGGTAGATATTAAGGACTCCTGGTCAGGATGCTGCATCTTCAGAGAAGGCCTGCATTGTGTCCAATCCAACAAAATTCCCATCCATAGGAACTTAAAGTGTGGTACACCCACACAGTGGAATATTATGCACTTGTTAAAAAAAAAGAACAAGGATGTTCTTTATATATTAATACGGCATTATCTCCTAGATGTGCCGTTAAGTGAGAAAAGCTAGAGTCAGTATAATGTGTATAGTAAACTACCATTTATGTAAAAATAAACAAATTATATGTGCCTAATTAATTTTAGATACACATAAGAAACCAAAGCCAAGGATTGCCTCAAATAATAAAATATTTGGGGGGGCATCTAGGTGGCACAGTCGGTTAAGCATCCGACTCTTGATTTCAGTTCAGGTCATGATCTCAGGGATGTGAGATAGAGTCCTGCATCACGTCGGGCTTCATGGCTCAGCAGAGAGTCTGCTTGGGACTCTCTCTCCCTCTCCCTCTGCCCCCCCTCCACCTTGCACATGTGTGTGCCCTCTCTCTCAAAAAAAAACGAAGAAGAAGAAGAGAGAGTTAACAAGGACAAGGACAATTGAGGTGTGGGTAGCAGGTTGAGGGCCAGGGAGAGAGAACCAAACTTAACCCTGTACTAAGTGATACTTCTCTTCAAGAAGGAAGCAATAAAAATGCATCATCCAACCAAGAAAATTAGCACATTTTCAGTGACTGAGCTTGTTCATTTTCTCATCAAGACCCCCTCTTCCGGGGCGCCTGGGTGGCTCAGTCGTTAAGCGTCTGCCTTCGGCTCAGGTCATGATCTCAGGTTCCTGGGATCGAGCCCCGCATCGGGCTCCCTGCTCCGTGGGAAGCCTGCTTCTCCCTCTCCCACTCCCCCTGCTTCTGTTCCTTCTCTCGCTGTGTCTCTCTCTGTCAAATAAATAAATAAAATCTTTAAAAAAAAAACTCTCTTCCTGGTTGGGAGGGTCTAGCCTGTATTTAAGGATACTGAGCCGAATCCCATAGGAGGAGCTGAACCAGCAATGACTGATTCCACACAAACCAGTCAACACGTGGACTTCGAGTCCACTCAACATTTGGAAACACTCAAGGGTCTGAGCTGGCATCTTCCTCAGTGGGCTGCAGGGATTGAGAGCAGCATTCTGGACCCACAGAACACAAGGACCTTGCAGGCCACAGGCCCAGTGTGCCAGCCCGCAGCCCTCGCCCCGCCCCCACAGGAAGGAGCAGTGCCCTAGCCACACCCACACCCCACAACCTCCACTAAGACCCTCCTTCTCTTCAGACTCCTGTGCCTCCTGCCCACCACCTCCCAGACACCCGTGGACCGGAACAAGCTTCAGCGCTAGGCATGTCCCTGGTGGCCAAGGACCCCGGCCTCTGCACAAAGCACATGGGCCCTCACGCAGGCCCCAGGGGCACAGGTAGAGAGTGGGGAGTGGGAGATGCCTTACCCCGGCACAGTAATCTCCACTGATGGTGACCCGCTGGAACTCGGGCATGGCATAGGGCACTGGCGTGGGCTGGGAAGTGGTGCCAGGGAGCACAGGGGTCGTGGGAGACATGACCGGACTGGCCGTCGGGGGGCCCTTCCAATCTTGCTGCGTCGGCATTTGCAGAGACAGGGACTGGGACCGAATCATCTTGAAACTTTTCTTTCTAAAAGCCAAGGACAAGGAAAAGTGGGAAACATCAGCCACGAATTGGGGCAAGTGATAAAGAGTCTTTGTTATGCACATGGCAGGAGAATTGCCCTCTGATTCATCACTGGTACTGGCCCTACCATTAAGAAATTGCTCATTATGCCTTCCTCTCACTCACATCTTTGCCTGAGGTACAGAACAGCCCTGCAGACAACCCTCCCTGAGGTCACTAAGAATGGCCGTGGCCTGTGTTTCCACGGCACACAGAACCTTGGAGAGGGCGCCTGGGTGGCTCAGTTGGTTAAGCGACTGCCTTCGGCTCAGGTCATGATCCCGGAGTCCCGGGATCGAGTCCCGCATCGGGCTCCCTGCTCGGCAGGGAGTCTGCTTCTCCCTCTGACCCTACCCCCTCTTGTGCTCTCTCTCTCACTCTCTGTCTCTCTCAAATAAATAAATAAAATTTAAAAAAAAAAAATTTAAAAAAAAAGAACCTTGGGGAAAGCAACTGTCTTGGGAGACACACTGCCAGGGTCTCACACCGAAGGCAGGAGGAGGGTGGACCCGGTCAAGTCACCCAAACTCTAAGTCCCAGCACGTGAGCAGCCTCAGGAAGGACAGTGAACAGGGTCATAGATGACACCCACCTTGTATTTCACAGAGTTCGAAATCTGGGGCACTGGAACCAGGAGAGAGAGCGTGACCACCCACTAGTCCCACCTCTTTTCTTCATGAAGGAGTCAGGGGCCCAGAAATAGAAGAGAGCATGCTCAAGGTCACATGGCAAGGTGGCAGCTAGCCCTTAGCCTTCTGGGGACCCTGCTCCACCTTGTCACCCCCGCTGCTCCTTCCTCAAGCCCGACATGCACCATCTGGGCTGCTGCTACTGCTGGGCCAGCACAGACCTGTATCTCTATTATGGGAAAGAGAATGGTCAGCATCAAGTTCAGGGCCCTTTGGACCTGTCACTTCAGCACCAAAAGTGATTTCACAAACTCTTGGGGAAGTGGGCACAAGGTGGTTTAAAAGGCTGCAAGCTCATGCTTATTTGCAGTGATTCGTAAATACTCACCTTCCTCATTAACTAAAGAGTAACATTTCAGTGACATCACCCCCAAGTCCTAGGATCCCCAGGAAGGGAGTTGAAGGTGAAGCAATGAGGTGAAGCCATGAGCACTCCCCTCTCCCACGTCTTTTTCTCTGCCTTTAAAGACCCCAGTCCCCCAGCATTGGAGTATCCAATGCCAGAAACTAGCTGAGGGCCCAGCAGGGTAGCCAGGGCCTACAGCCACCAGCAAAAGACCCAATGACCCACCAGAGCCCATAGAACCCCTCTCTTCTCCGGGTACCATGATACCTAGAAGGGGTGGGGAAATTGCCTGATCTCCAAACAGGCGTTATGAGTCACCTGGAAGCAGTTATCTTCCTCCTGACCCTTGGCCAGGTCTCCTCACAGGCCCACTGCCAATTTTTCAGGAACCACATTGACCTCCTCTGCCTATACACCTACCACTTGCTATGACTCTCTGATCCTTATCTGCCCACCTGTGTTATCCCTTGTTTGGGGCCAGGCTGTTTGCACCTGGAAAGTAGAGGCAGCCCCTTTTCAGGAGTTTGCCTTTGCCCAGCCCATGACCCTGCATAACAGAGGCACTGAGTCGTTCCAGAAACGCAGCCTGAACTCCAGGAGCCTCCAGCCCAGGCTCTCTCCAGCCTGCCACCCATCCATTCCACAGAGCGGAGCTAAGCATCCTGCCCCGAGGAAGATGCCCATTCATGCCAGTCAATCATTCCTCAGAGGCAGATTCACCTTGAGCAATAAAGCTCTCACTTCGGCATCTTTTGGACGTTCACACCTACAGGAAGAGCTATTACTTTGGCCTCCCTCTAACATTCTGACTGGTTCAGCTGGATCCCATGAGACTCTGGCGTTTGTGTCACTCACATGCCTGCCAGCTCATGGTTTTTATCTTTGCCAACTTCACCCCCCTCCATGCCTCAGCCAATGCCGCCTGAGGGCTGGTCTCACCAAGGAGAAGCAAGATGACATCTAAGGTAAGCAACAGGTAAGAAAGGTCATAAAGCCCACCACGTTCAGGAAGCTGGAAGGCTGCCTAAGCCAGGAGCCCACCAGGCTTGTCCTAGGAATATCCATATTCTTCTGCCACAATGAGGAAGCCAGTACCCCCGAGCTGTGCCCAAAGAACTCTTCTTGAAGACGTCCATTATGGCTCCATCTTGGTCTTCAAGTGAGCACCAGATTGTCACATGTGGACATCCCTGGGCTGAGAGCCCTGATTCTACAGGCACAAGGGACAGGTTTAACAACAGATGGGCCATCTCCTCAGGGCTCACTCACCCTGGGCAAGGGCTTAGAGTAACCAGAGCTAACCATTAAGCTTGTATCTCAGCAAATTGGAAAAGCTAAATGGAGCCCAAGGAGAGGGCCCTGTATTTATTTTCTATCGCTGCATAACAAATTACCACAAGCTTGGTGGCTTAAAAGTATACCCATTTATTGGCTCACAGTTCTGTAAGTGAGAAGTCTGGGTGGGCTTGGCTGGGCTCTATGCTTGGGGTATCAAAAGGCCAAAGTCAAGATTCTGGCTTCACTGAGCTCTTATCTGGAGACTCTAGGAAAGAATCCCCTTCCATGCTTATGCAGGGTGTTGGCAGAATCCAGTTCCGTGTGGCTGTAAGACTGCTGTGCCATACACTATAGTCTAATTGCAGGAGTGATGTCTCATCATATTCAGAGGGTCTGGAGTTAGAGAGGGCCATCTTTGGTGGGGGAGCATTTTAGAAATTCTACCGTAGGCCCATACATAGCATCCATTCCATCCAGTCAAGGCTCAGCCAACAAAGGTGCAGAGCAGCAACTGAGTGACTGAATGTGTGTGTGTGTGTGTGTGTGTCTCTGTGTGTCCACACACCTGTCTTTCTTTCCCTCTCAAGACCATCTGAAGCCCCACATGCGTAACAGTAATAAAAGAAGGAGCCATAAGCTTTATCTGAAGTAGAGAACCATGGGGTGTCTTGGCTGAAAAGGATTTTAAACATTACACACCCCAGTCCCCTCACTAAGACAGCCTCTGCTTAAACACCTCCACTGACAAACAGCTCACTACATTTCTGAACAAGACATCAGTCATCAATCATTTATTCAAGAAACATTTACCAAGCACTTACTCTGGGCCAGGCCAGTGCTAAGCACGGAAACAAGGTGAACAAAACATGATCTGTTGTCACTGTTAGAAAGCACTTCCTTATGATGGGCCAAGATCTGTCTGTCCACGGTCCCACCTGTTGTACCTCGTGCTAGCCCTTGGGGCACCAGAGTGAGCCAGCTCTCTCTGCCATAGCTGGAAGGCCCCCTCCTTCCCCCACCCACATATCCACCTGGCAGAAACTCAGTCCTGCCAAAAAGCTGGCCAGAGTGTGGGGCTGTGGGCATACCAGCTCCAGGCCAGGCCTGAAGGCCCAAGGGGCCAGGAGCAGCTTCATTCTCTCTGAAATGGACGGGCCTCCTGGGCCACAGAGACTTTCTTGCCCAAACAGGCCCTCAACACAAGGACATGAACTGGTCACATGGGCTGTTATTACAGTACCTTTCAGCACCTGTCTGATACCTTTCCTGCCCCAGGTCTACGGCCCTTGGCTGCCCCTGCCATTCACTGTGTCCCCATCCTTACCCTGCCCCACTCTCCAGCCCTCCTCAGCTCCTGGGCACCCCAAAGCCTTCCCGTAATAACATTTGATTCATACGCCAAACCCAAGTTAAGACCTCAAGGCCCTCCTCAATCTTCTAGAGAACAACCAGCATCTTCCCAGGGACCTTCTGAAGCCCGCTGCCCTGTGTAGTCTGTCCAGAGAACTTCCAGGCAGGGGAAATCACCAAAGCAAACCGTTCACCAAAGGCTCTCAGTTGTGTACAGTGAATCAGGGGGCCACACGCAGATCTCACTTTACTCAATAAAGTACCAAGTGTCAGGCCCCAGAGAAACTATACCCCGAACTCCAGGAGCTGACTGATGCTGGCATAGCTGGCCAGACGATTCAATAGACTGTCATCACACAATGGGGTTGGTGTGTGAGATGCTCTGGATGTTTGGGGATCCCAGAGGAGACACCTAATCAGACTGGGGGTGAGAGCAGTGAAGCAGCAGGGTCAGAGAAGTCTACCTACGTCATTCCCAAGGGGAATGGGGAACACTCCAGAATGGGCAGGCTTGTTTGAACCCTCCCCACACACACACACACTCAGATCATTCTGGCAGCCTCTACCCCTCCAGATGAGAATTACCATTTTAAAGGTTTGGGGCAAGAGTCCCAAACCAGCATGGAGATTTATTAATAGTTTGAATCTGAATGTCATTAGGTGGGGCAGGCATCCCCCACTTCCGGAGGTTCATCTGTCCCCATTGCTTCCACCATCATTGCACTGATTCCTGGGGAAGTGGGGACCCACGGTCTAAGAAGGGGAGCAGTGATTGATACCCGAGGTCACAGCCCATCCAGAAAGGAGAAAGCAGATACAGCTGACTATGGTGTGTAGTAGAGAACCATGGGGTGTCTTGGCTGGCTAAACATTACACACCCCAGTCCCCTCACTAAGCTGCAGCAGATACAGCTGACTATGGTGTGTGCCCATGATGGGTGGCCGCTGTGAGAAAGGATGCCAGGCCCTTGGGCCCCACAGACAGCACCTACTCTGTGTGCACACCAAGTGACCAGCGGCCTGCCCAGATGGGCATAGCTTTGATTTGCACACTTGAAGCCTATCAGGCGTAAAGACTCACAATCTCAACCCCTGTCTCTCCCTTCACCTCCCTCTGATAACCTGCCCTCACACGTCACTGTCTCCCTTGGCTCCCTCCTGACCAAATGTGGGTCTCCACTGCCTGCCAGCTCCCTTCCTCCCTCTCCCCAGTCCTTCCCAGCTGCCCTTCCTCCTAAAAGACTCCGGAGGTCAAAATAAAGTACAATCTTGACTATCTTTTAAAATAGGCCTAATACTCTCTACTCTTAACTTTAAAAGCAGATGAATCAAACTGTTTAAATGAAGCTCCTTGGGACACCTGGGTGCTCATCGGTTGGGTGTCCGACTCTTGATTTCAGCTCAGATCATGATCTCAGGGTCCTGAGATGGAGCCCTGTGTTGGGATCCATGCTGGGCATGCAGCCTGCTTGAGATTCTCTCTCTCTCTCTCTCAAATAAATAAATTTTAAAAAATCTTTTAAAGAAAACAAATGTAGCTCCTTTATTAATGGCCCTGAATTTAAAAAGTTACCTACCCCTGATTTAAGAAATTTCATTAAACAGAATGATTTAATAACACCATAGCTGTGATATGCTCAATTCCTAACAAATACCTGTTTATCTGTTTTACTTGGGAAAGTAGCTGTTCTAGAAAGCTACATTTTTCAGACAAAATCTGGCCCCCTTATACCCTAATTTAAAAAAAAAACAAAACAGGGGCGCCTGGGTGGCTCAGTTGGTTGGGCGACTGCCTTCGGCTCAGGTCATGATCCTGGAGTCCCGGGATCGAGTCCCACGTCGGGCTCCTTGCTCGGCGGGGAGTCTGCTTCTCCCTCTGCCCTTCCCCCCTCTCATGCTCTCTCTCTCTAATAAATAAATAAATCTTAATATTTAAAAAAAAAAAACAGCTATGGTGTGGCTTTTTTAAAATGAAATCCATAATTCCTATATTTTAATCAGAGAATGCTGAACACAATTTAAAATTCTCTCGATGACTTGTAGTCATCATTGTGTTACCCAGTCATGAGCTTAGAGGCATTTTGTCCCAAGACTGCTGTGCTTCGAATTCTTGTGTCTGCTTTTCATGACTTTCTCCTTCACTGTTGACTGTCAAATAATAATGATGATAAAAACAAGAACACTAATGATGTTCCAAGCACTGTCCTAAGTAGTGATGCGTATTAGCTCACTTAATTCTTGCAAGGTAGGTGCTTTTATTATCCTCATTGTGCAGATCAGGAAATAGGTTCCTGCAGTTAAGAGCCTCACCTGAGGCCCCTCAGTAGTAAGAGATGGGCTGTCATCTGAACCCAGTGGCCTGACCACCACGCCTGAGCTCACAGTCGCCACGCGCCACTTCTGCGTCCCTGCCCACGGAAATCCCTCTCCCCACTTCTAATCTCCTTCCTTAAATATGTCACAGGGTAAGACCACCAAGGTTATTTGAACTCTGTGTAAAGAATAAGTAGGAGATGGGATGGGAGTATTGGGGAGAAGACAGCTAAAAACTACAGGGTTTCTTTTGGGGGTGATAAAAATGCTCTAAAGTTGATTGTGGTGATGGTTGCCTAAGTCTGCAAATATAATAAAACAATTGAATTGTACACGTTAAATGGGTAGATTGTACGGTATCTGAATTATATCTCAATAAAGCTGTTTAAAAGGAAGAAACAGGAGAGCTGGGGAGCACTAAGGTACATTTTGGTTGCACATTCTTCGTGTTGCCATCAATGTGGCCCTAAGCTGCAACTTTGTACTTTAGTAGAGTGGGTGAGCTCTGGCTAGGGAGGATGATAGGATTCAATGTGGACAAAGGGATAGCTTCTGGGTACCTCTCAGCTTCTCCTGTCTTCCTTCCTCTGCCCCCTAACTTTGATTCCATAGATTGTCCGCCCCACCATCACACCTTGACCTGCCCCCAAGTCCCATTCGAGACCTGGGACTCCCAACAGAATCCCAGTGTCATCTTCCTAAGGAAGCAGGGCCCTGTGGCAAGCTGTCCCTGCTGGTCTCCTCATCTGGTCTAGCCTGCAAAACGAGAGCTTCTCTGAGCAGCCTGGAACATTGGCTCCCTGGCGTCGGTCCCCATCCTAGAAGGGTGATGTCCGAGCCCAGCTCAGCTCTTAGAGTTGCTGGCAACCTGGACACCCAGCCTCCATGCTGCAGCCGCTCATCTTTCCTATTCACCATCCAGTTTTTCTTCTTTTTATAAGAAGCTGGTTTACTTCCTGGTTTTAGTTTATGCCTTTACATGAGACTTAACAATAGTCTGTGCCTTTCTTTTTTTTTTTTTTAAATAAGAGAGAAAAGGCAATGGTTGTAAAGAAAGGCCTTCTCCAAGCGCCAGGAATATTCAGGCTTGTCAGAGGAGCCAGGATGAGGAAGGGCTTTGTCCAAACTGGATGCCCTTTCTCATGTCACAGTTTGAAACACAGACCCGCAGACTCTGGGCATCTGGAGATGTGCTGCTGGCTCCGGGCCTGTGGGCTCCTTGCAGGACAGCTCCACATCACTGTTTATATTCCAGAATGTCAGGGAGGAGCGAGAAATAAAGAGGAAGCTGGGGAGAGGGTTCCTCCAGGGACTGCTCACATCTGAATATTTGCATAATGGTGCCTCTACTGAGCAGCGAAGCGGAAAGACAGATTAGGGACGTGCAGCTCTGGACAACACTGGGACTTCCCGCAGGTAAGTCCAGGAACCAGTCTGTCCTTTGGCAGAAAACCAGTGGGCAGTAAGGAGCTTTGGCCCAGCTGCTTTTCCTTTCATTCAAAAGCCAGCAATTATACCCTGGCGAGCAGCACCCGGTGTCATTCCAGCATCTACGGGTGGCACCAAAGACTCCACCCCTGGCCGGAGATGGAATAGCCTGGTGATCAAAGTTGGGGTTCTAGATTCAAAAGACATGGGTTCTAGTCCCTGCTCTGTCACTTCCTCACTATGCATCCTCTTGCAGGCTAATTTAACCTCTCTGAGCCCTAGATTCCTAATCTGCAAAATGGAAGTCAATAAGAATATCCAACTAATCAGCTTAATGTGGGGAGTAAAGAAGGCAAGCAGCCCAGCACTGAGCGGGCGGCGAGCATCTGCTGCACCTGTCTCCTCGGCAGGGAGTCGGGCAAACCGGGAACAGGGACATGGGGCTTCCTGTGACCCAGGCACTGTCCTAAGCCCTTCCCATGTCAATTCCCTCATTCCTCACAACACCCCACAAAAGTAGCTACTGTTACCATCCCTGCTTTTTAGGTGAAGAAGAGACTGGGGCACAGAGGAGTTTCCTAATTTTCCAAGGTCATAGAACATTCTAGTGATGGCAGAACACAGCGGTCCGGAGAGCTGTAGCCACTCTGATGTAGTATCTGCATCTATGAAGGAACAGGATATCTTTTCTCTGCCACACATCCACTGCTCATCACCACGGGCTAAGTCCTGGGCTGTATCCTGGGGATAAGGTGGGAACCAGAGGCAGATCTCAAGGAGCTTCCAGAGAGATGCAAACCGAGACCACCAATCCTAGCAAGGAGGGACAGAACATGATTTCTGGAGAGGAGCCTACAGAAGAGTTTCTGGAAACCATGGA
>NC_138379.1:41390265-41397049 GCF_054177405.1 Leptonychotes weddellii
AAATAAATAAATAAATAAATAAGGCGGTATCTTAGGAAGGACCTGATTGCTGATGAGGTCACAGATAGGGCTCAAGCTCCACTATGTTAGTTAGCTCTGAGGTCTGCAGTGTGCTGGCTGGGCAGGCACCGAGCTAAAGCCCCACTAGACACTTTCTCAGAGCTCTTTTCTTCTTTAATTCCACTCTCCTGGGTGAGATAAACTGAAACGATGAGGACTTCACATTGCCCTTGTACTAAGATCCAAACTTCTTATCAGGGAGCCCAAGGCCAGTCAGGACTCAGAGACCCTCCCTCCAGCCTGTGGTTCCTCCCTCCCTCTCTCTCTCTCCCTCCTTCAACTCCTTATTCATCCACTACATAGCACCCATGCTGGTCCTGTGCGTCCTCAGATCCACTCCTCATCTTCCCCTGTGTTTCCAGCTTTGTGTCAGCTGGTTTCTGGCTAGGTTTGGCCAATGGCAACCACTGGGAGAAACTGGAAGGTGCCAGAAGGATTAAAGCCAGGGATCTCCTGCTTCCATCTCTGCCTTAGAAGCATCTCTGCAGCCGTGGCCTCTCCTCCTTGGCTCATCTTCCATTGAAAAGGCCACCATGGTTCCAACTTCCCCACCCCGGGCACCGTGCGTCAGCAACACCACCTCTTCCCATCATCCCTCCAGCCTAGAGTGGTAGCTGATTCCTACTGCCTCTAGTCTCTGTCCTCTGCTTGTCTTCTCGGTTCTCTACCACCTCGGTAACCATTCCCTGCATTAAAATCCTATTTGCAGTACTTACATGGCTCCTGTTTTTTTCTGGTTCAACCCTCACTGATACAGGTCTTATCAGAACTTGTCTTGTTTTATCTAATTTGTCCTGTTACTTAACTATGGTCTAGACCAACTAACTGTAAGCTCTACAGGGCAGGGACTATATCTATTTTGTTCATTAGTGATCCTCAGTGCATGGTACAGCACCTGGCAAATAGTGAATGGACTTATTTAATAATGCCAAGTACTTGTCAAGTGATGAAAAGAAGTAAAATTGGTGTTTCCCAAGAAATCCTCAAATTTCCAATAAGAACATGGAAATATCGGGCGCCTGGGTGGCTCAGTTGGTTAAGCGACTGCCTTCGGCTCAGGTCATGATCCTGGAGTCCGGGGATCGAGTCCCACGTCGGGCTCCCTGCTCAGCAGGGAGTCTGCCTCTCTCTCTGACCCTCCCCCCTCTCATGCTCTCTATCTCATTCTCTCTCTCAAATAAATAAATAAAATCTTTAAAAAAAAAAAAAAAGAACATGGAAATATCATTTGCAAATGGTGTGTGTTTATGCACACGATTTGTTATTCAAACGGCAGCCGAGAAAAAGTTGGTTTTGATCTTTTCAACCAAACACAGGCACCGAGAAATCCTCAAGAAGTAAGTGGTCAATTAAGTGGTCTTGGTTAAGAAACAAACTCAGGTCCTAGGGACAGGCCAGCTTATCTCAGGACACATACCCACAGCCCGCCTGGGCCTGCACAAGTGTGCACACATGACCTGGGTGCTGGGGACAAACCTTTTTGCCGTCTCCACAGACTTCTGCTCCTCCAGCTCCTTTTGCAGCTCCCTCTCCTTGGCCTCCTTCTGCCCGATGGGGCAGTCCTCAGGGACTGTGAAAAGGGACAGGGCATCTTTGCTGTCCTCTTCCCGGAGCACTTTAGCAAACACCTTCTCCGCCAGGAGCCGGACTTGCTCATCCACCTCAGAGATGTTCAACTTGGGAAACTGGCGTGGCATCTCGGCTAGGAGAAAAAGAGCAAGTGTTAACCTTCCTGATTTCCTGGATGGCCTGAGTCAGCGGGCTGGGGGAGGAGAAGTTACTAAAATAAGGGCCTGGCCCTTGGGGTCAGCTGTCTTGCTCAGGAATTCCCCAGAACAAACCCAGCAGGCCAATTTTAAAAACTAGCTCCAAGAGGCACCTGGGTGGCACAGTCAGTTGAGCTTCCGAGTCTTGGTTTCGGCTCAGGTCATGATTTCGGGGTCTTGAGATGGAGCCCCGCGTTGGGCTCTGCGCTTAGCATGGAGTCTGCTTAAGATTCTCTCCCTCTCCCTCTGCCCCTCCCCCCTGCCCCCTGCTCTCTAGCTCTCTCTATCAAATAAATAAATAAATCTAAAAAAAAAAAACTAGCTCCATACGTCATTGGATGTGAAGAGCATAGCGCCACTCACATTTCACGAGAAAGCAAACGTTCAGAAGTCCAAGAATGAATTGTCTAACTATGTGTGCTTCTTTTTTCCAGAACTCAGGGAACCCGCAGCACATGGGCAGTTCCACCTTTCCTGGCTTTGTTTCCATGACGAGGAAGGAAGAGGAGAGTTTAAGCCCCCTTCCTGCAGACTACCCAGAGGCCATCTGGGTATAGCAATGACCAAACCTCACTCCCCACTGCACAGAGGGGAGAACTAAAGCCCAAAAGTCTAGTGACTAGCCTAAGGTCCCACAAGATGAGAGCTGGGGAATCCAAAGCTTCATTCTTCCTCACATAAAACAAGGCCTTTTTCTGAAAAGAAGGAGTCTACCATCATGGTTCTACCATCTCCCAGACTTTCTGGAACTTTGAACAAGACACAGCAAATAAAAGAAAGGTTTAGAGGCAGAGATACTCCTTAACTTTCACAGCCCAGCTGAAAACTTACTTCCTCAAAGAAGCTTGCTCTATCCACCTCTCCTCAAACTGCTTCCTTACTATCAGTAGCTGGCCTAAATTACCTGGTTGGTTCCTTTCTTTTCTTTCTGTCAGTCTGTCTTTCTTTCAACATTTATATAAGACTTATTAAGTACACTCTGCCAAGCCCTTTCTACTTATGTGAACATTCACATTTTACAGATGAGAAAGTAAAGGCACAGAGAGCTAACGTGCCCTGGTCACACTTTTATTAAGTGGGCAGAGACTTGTGCTGTTCTCAGCCTTTGCCCCCCACCCCGCCCCTTTCCTCTATGAGCCTCTGCTCAGGAATTTGAACCCACAGACCTGGTTCCCATGTCTGTCTTCTTAACCACTGCACCGTGGTGCTTCTCTTTGTCCATTTGGGTGTCAGGGCAGGTCTCCTCACTGTCCCCAGCATCACATTTATGGAATGGGTGAATACTGCAGCCTGTCAACGAGCCCCCTTCTCTAGGAGCAGCCCTGACGAGGAGTGTCCTGTCTAGCTATTACCAAAGTTTCTTTGAGGAAGGTTTAAAGAGAGAGGTGGTTTAGTCAGCTGAGAGATGAAGATGAAGGTAAGGCAGGGCCCAGTTGCTGTGTGGCCAGCAGAGGAAGCAATTACAGGGGAGGAGGGGCTCACTGAGCAACCTTAGGACAGTCACTCTCTGGGCGTCAGAGTTTTCTCCTCTGTGAGATAAAGGGAGGAGACTAAGCAGTCTCCAAGGCCCTCTCAGTTCTAAGTGCTGTAATTTCTAGGTACCAGAGAGGTTTCCAGTGCCCAGGGAGGCTTGCTGCTCTGTCTTCTCTGTGGCCCATGGGCCTAATTCATGACATAGACAGAAAGGAAGAAAGGAGGCCAATAACACTTGTCAAAGTACATCTGTGGACCCCTTGATTGTGAAACCGATTTCCTCCTCCCCCCCCCCACCCCCAGGGCCATGCCTTTCCTGGGCCTCTCTCCGCTCCAGGGGGTTCAGTGGGAGGGCACTGCTGAGGAGGACGGAAGTTGGCCCACAACTGTGCTGGTCTGTGGCAGCAGAGAGCAAGACAGCACAGGCCTGACCTGCACAGAGGAAGAGGACCAGAGCTAACTGTGAAGATGTCTACATCCTGATAGCGGACAGAGGGGAAGCTGGAAACCATCACAACGGGGCTTGGAGAGGAAGTGACAGAGAGATAAATGAAGAGGAAGACAAAGAACTAGAGCCAGGAGGAGCTGTTAGGTGAGAACAAAGCTGGACCCCTGTCCCCCCAACCCAAAGGCTGCGGGTCAAGTATAGCATTCCAAAATCTCACAGGGTTGATGCCCGAAGTAGACATCAAACAGGCCCCAGGCAAGGGGCAGCCAGTGCCAGAAAGCATCCATACCATTTGACAGCGTAAACCCACTTCCAGAAATGGCTTCTAAGAAAAGAATCTGAAGGAAGGAAAAGCGCAAAGATGTTTACCTGCACTATTTAATACATAGCTTTAAAATGTCCAAACGAGAGCACGCTCACTTGGGAAAAAAAAAAGTTAAGCAACCAAAATTACAATTATGAGGACAGTGCAGAGGACAGTGCAATCACATAAAAAATACTGTGAAATGACAGTAAATGAAAAAATTAATACATAAAACTGTACCCATGCTTTGATTACAGTGATATGAAAATGCAGCCCCTTAAGGATAAGGGCTGCACAAGAGACACTCAAATGACCAGATGGCAGGATTGCCTGTGTGCAAGGCAACAATACCTGATTTTGATCATTAATGCTGTTAGAATGTCATTGTTTAAAAGATTTATTTACGTATTTGAGAGAGAGAGAGAGAGAGAGCACGCACAAGATGGGGGAGGGGCAGAGGGAAAGGGAGAAGCAGACTCCCCGCTGAGCAGGGAGCCTAATGAGGGGACTCGATCTCAGGACCCTGAGATCATGACCTGAACCAAAACCAAGAGTCAGAGGCTTAACCAACTAAGCCACCTACGTGCCCCTAATGCTGTTATAAATGTCACTTTAACAAACACAAAGAAGATAGAAAGAAAACAGACTAAAGAGTTTTTTAAAAAGAAAGGAAAATAGGAAAAAAATCGAACTTCTACATCCCAGGTTTTGGTAATTAGGGTCCTCTCCCACCTAACCCACATCAGAGACAGGCCAGCCAAGAGAATTACACCATTGAGATCCATCTCTGTGTTCGCTCTTGCCCTGGGCAGAAACTGCCCACCACCACCTTCCTACCCACTAGCCCTTACCCCTACAAACACACGCAGGCCCAAACCCAGGCCACAGCCCACCAGGCCTCCTCAGAAATGGGCATGGGGTGGGGGGTTCTTCGTGTCTGAGGGCTCTTATGCCAGATCCTGCCATGTCTTTCCATGAAGCATTTTTACCTTGCTGAAGTCAACTAAACATACTTTCCTGGATGCATCTTTCTACAAAAGATCTTCCTTTTTCTTTAAGTAGTTTAAATCAGCCTTTTCCAAGTGGGTCCCGTGAAAAGTTGATGCTTGTTGCTGGTGAAACAGGTCTTGTGGTCAATTATCAGGGAGATGCCCCATCCCATAGTTCCTCACCCCAGATTCCCAAGACCCATCAAAGACTCGAGGACAGGATCACAGACTAGCATTTCCCCATCTAGATCGCTTCTGTTGTGGAACCCGTATCAATCTCCTGCAGAATTACTACCAGTGTCTTAAATAAGTGGGGGACACTTCATTCCATACCTTAGTATGGACCAAGTAACCCAGGTGGGGTGCTGGGCTAAGTCAGTGGGCCTTAGGAGCCTGTTATACCCCTGTCTTCTGGACATCCTTGGCAGACAGCTCCCACCGGCCAACCCCTCCCTCCACAGCTCGTCTCTCTTCTCAGACCTGGAGACATCTGGCAGGGCAGGCATGCCCAGGAAAGTCAGCCCTGTCAATGCCAAGCCTCAGCTCCAGCTGCTTCTTCAAGCCTGGCTTTCAACCGTTTGTCAACCGTTTGTCAACCGTTTGTCAGCTGAAGCCAGCGGCTTGGGAGGCTTAACTGTAAATTCAGTCGGCTAAGGTATAGCTTATCTCGTTGCTACAAACGACATCCTCTGATGGGCTTGAAAAAGTGTCTCAAAGTCAGAAAGCTATAAAATGCCACCAGTTCAACAAACAGTAGCTTTTCAAGGCACCATAACCCCTCCAGAAAGGAAGCACGGGACTACTTAAATCCCCTCCCGACGCAAATGAAGCTGTTTCTTGCTCTTGCCACACTCCCACTGTCAGAACCCATGACACAGACCTGAGCCTGGTGCTGGAGTCTCCATGGCTGATCCTGAGGATGCCACACAGGTGACGCACTCAGGCCATGGGCCGTGTGCCCCCGGGAGGCTGAGCTGAGTCAGTGTGAGTGCAGCTAGCTGGGTCCTGCCTGCCGCAGCTGGGGTGGGAGGTCTCTGCTTTGCATATCTGTGAGCAGCCTTGAGCAAGAGCAGGAAACATCTGGGCTAGAAATTCTTCCATGAATATGAAATGTAAGTGGAAAATTTCCAAAGGTCCTATAGGGCCCAGGTAATGCCAACTATCCACAGCTGCTGTGTGCTGAATGCAGTGTCCTGGCCCTGTTCACAGCCCTCTCCAAAGCAAGAAGCTAAAGCCGCTGCTGGCCCCAACACGGCAGTGCTATTCAGCCGTCCTGACCGCACACAGAAGATAAGCCACAGCTTCCCTCTAATGACCAGACCCCTGACAGCCGAGCAGGAACGGGCCATACCATCACCTTGGCTGCTTCCATTTGAACCCCACCTCAGGCCTGGCCTGGCAGCCGGGTTCAATTCACCAAGGGGATTGTCTACGGCACAACCTGCCTTGCCTTCCCTCAGAAGGCCCCCCAAAGCAACCTCCCTGAAGGCACCCCAGGACTGACAGGGGAGGTGCTGAGCCCAGTTGCCAATAGAGTTCCTTCTTCCCCTCCTCCTCTAAAAGAGCCAAGGACAGAGACTCAGGGAGAGGAGACTCCTCGGTAGAGGAGCAGGCTTAGGATGAAAAGCTGGCATGTCTCGGCCCTCTCCTTCCTTTCTTCCCTGAAGGAAGCTGACATCACAAGTGCGGGGCAGCCTGACAGGCTCTACCAGAGCACGAGTGCATCAGTGCACGCGTGCGCATG
>NC_138379.1:41397149-41416118 GCF_054177405.1 Leptonychotes weddellii
CGCACACCCTCCCGCACGTGCGTGGGCACACACCCGCACACGCGCGCGCGCACACACACACCCCCACACGCACACACCCCCCCCAGAAAAGAAGGCTGTCCCTTCTGACCCACCTGAGCCCACCCACCCCGTCCTCTTCCTCTTACTGCCGCTCTTGACTCCCACGTGGGCCTCCAGCTCTGCGGAGCCTCCTGAGCACTGGTTGCGCTTGACTCCCCTGCCACCACAGCTGCTGCCCTCCCTGGGGACGGTGGCCCTGCCTCAAGTGAGCCACAGAAGCAGTCCTCTGAAAGCAAGGCTGAGGACCGATACAGTGACTTAGACAAATGGTGTGGGTCTGGGAAATAACCGTGAGCAAAATGGCTATTTCTGTGATGCTGTTGAAATCCTGGGGACAAGAGCCCAGAAAGGATGGGTCAGTTGTTTACCAGGAGGCTAGCGCTAGCCCCGACTTGGGCCTGAGTCACCTCCTCATGTCCAATCGTGAGATTGTGCCTTCCTGAGCCCTCATAATGATTCCTGTGTGTGCAGAGCAGGATTACAGGGTTGACACATAATCCTCGGGCTGCTGCTGGGCTTGAGCTACCCAGAGATTACAACCCACCTGTCCTCACAGCTGTTTCATAAACAGCGCGATCAGCAAGCTACAAGCAACCTAGAGGGAGGGTAATATGTATTCATTAAATAATTAAACGGGGCGCCTGGGTGGCTCAGTTGGTTAAGCGACTGCGTTCAGCTCAGGTCATGATCCTGGAGTCCCGGGATCGAGTCCCACGTCGGGCTCCCTGCTCAGCAGGGAGTCTGCCTCTCTCTCTGACCCTCCCCCCTCTCATGCTCTCTATCTCATTCTCTCTCTCAAATAAATAAATAAAATCTTTAAAAATAATAATAATTAAACGAACTTCAAGCATAGGGGGGAAAGGTCCAGGTCCTTAGTACCGTTCTGCCCGAAGGGAGGAGGGGCAAGTGATTCCTTCTGCTGATATGTTTTGGGGAGGGGGAGGTACAACGGGGGCTGCAGTGGGAGCATCCTAGCCCATGCATCTGAGAATCTACCCAGATCCAGTTCAGGGAATTCTATTCTGCACCTGTCACCAGACCATGGATAGCCTCAGTCTAAACAATCACTTTCCAAAGTGTAGTGTATAGAACATACAAGGTCAGAAGGCTTGGAAAATACTACATACCATAATCCCTTATGGGGATTCATGCACAATTTCTACTAGCAGATTCTAAACACCAGAGAGTCCTTTAGTAAAGAAAGCTGTTTGGCTTTGTTTAGCCCAACACACTTATTTGACCCTCTCACCACTGCCACCATAGGAAAAAAGACCTATTAATATCCGTGGCACAGGCTTTGGAAAATGCCTTCCACCTGAGCCTTCATTTTCCAACATAGAGAAAGCTGCGTTGCTGAGGCCCAGGTATGGATGTGAGATCCACTCCATCAGGTCCGGACAGAGATGGGTAGCATCTCAGCTAAGATAATATAGATTAGGACAATAGCCAAGGGTCCTGCTAGAGCCAAAGAGATAGAAGAGCCTCCAGAACAGTGGCAGTTTAGGAGGAGACTGTGACTCTGTCTTGGGAGGGCAAACTTCACTCATGACCTCACAAGTCCATCTTGAGCTTAACATGTCACTGCCCCTCGTGGCCTAGAAGTCTCCTTGGACTAAGGAGCACTGGTCCCAAGCTCAAAGCCTTATTTCCTCTTTGAACAAAAATTAAGACAATCTGTGATAACCAGGCCCAGGGCCTGCATCTCCTGCCCAGGAGACCAGACTGCATTCACTTTTACCACTTATGTACCCCTTACAAACACCAGGACAGGAAAGGCTAGAATCAAATTATGTCTCACCAAGAAAGATACTACTCCCCCTTCCTCTGAAAGGATGCTTTGGGATTGCCTCTAAGGGTTCATTTTTCCTTCTCATCTTTCTGAGGCATGCATGACTCTCATGGGAGTTGGACAAAGGGGCTTCACCCGCTAAATATCAGCTCCATGACAGGCCTTGCCCACATCATTCATTCTTGTATCCCCCTGCCTACAATACAGTAGGTATCAATAAATATTCATTGAATGAATGAATGTATGAAATAATGAATGAGTGAACGATTTAAGTGATTAATCTATCTATGGCAATCTCAAGAGTCAGTAGAGTATATGGTTAAATAGATAGGCTCAAGCCAGACTACCTAGGTTTGATTCCTGTTTTACAACTTAGTTGCATGACCTTGAGCAAGTTATTCAATTTTTCTGGCTCGGTTTTATTCCCTATAAAATGGGGATAATAACAGTACCAACCTCATCGGTTGTCATGGCAATTAAATTAGCATGTGTAAATATGCTAGAATAGGCTTAGAATAGTACCTGGCACATAGTATATGCTTTAAAGTATTATTTATCAACGTCATTGTCATCATGATATCAGGTACAAGAGGCAGTCCAACTGGGAAACCAAACATGAAGTTTCATCTAGACACTGAATCCTTTTATTCAATATTACTTATGGAGTGCAGTTATATGCCAGGCACTCTCTCAAGCTCCTATTTGGGAGCAAAGAGAAGGAAACCATGTATAAATGTGAAACCAGATCAGGAGAAACAGCCTTCTCCTCTATGATTGATACTTCTTGCTGACTTTGCATGGCCAGTGTTCTAGCCATGAGCCCATCTTTCTATGCCCTAGGCCCCTTATATATCAAAGCCCAAAGACAAGGTCTCCTCTCCTCGATATGCAGCCAGCACTCAGAAGATCTAAGAGATTAATATATTTGGGGGAAGAACCAGGAAGACCAATGAGCTTTAGGGGAGAAAAGGTATCTCCCTGCTTAATCCCAAGGCTATATTTTATCTGCCCATGATATTTTCAAGATCTGGGTATGATTTAAAAAAAAAAAAAAAGATCTGGGTATGATTTTGAGGCCATTTGAAAAGCTATTCACCTAGTGTCAGGACAAGAAAAACAGGCCTCATCTCTCAAAGAAATTTTTGACCTAGCTGAAAGCTACTCATCCCTCATCTAGGATCTCAGAAGGACTAAGGGTATGCTGAGGGTGGGGCCAAGAAGTCCAAGAGTCTCCCCAGAACCCATCCATGCAAACTCCATGATTCTTAGACAGGGCAGCCCAGTTCCATTATCTTCACAGCAAGCCAGCCCCTCAGAGTTTCACCCAGAGGAGTAGCCAGCCCAGGCTTATTACTCCAAACCTGCTGCCAACACTTGGAGATGTGAGAGCTGAGAGGAGCTCTGTCTTCCTGGCTCAGTAGCTCAACTATCACTCAGCAAAGATGCTTCACAGCCAGGGGAGGAATTTCTCCCATGAGGGCTCCAGCCACCATCAACTTTTCCCTGAAGCTGACCAATTATTGGTCACCACGTCAAGGGGGATAGCCAACATGGGCTCAAGACCATGCTAAAATTCCTTCCTTCCAGCTTTCACCTGGCTCCTTTGCTAATTTGTCACACCTAAGCTTCCAGACACATACAAGGATCTAACAGTTTGGGGAAATGACACTGTAGTTAGCAAGCGTCTCCTACTCCAGGGCCTCTCAAAACTTCCCCCAGAGGCCTCCGCCAGCCGAGACGAGCCATTAGGAGCTCCACTGGCAAAGCAGCTACCGGGAAGTTCAAGGGCAGAAAGCAGACTTCCAGAGGCCAGTACACCTCCCATGCTGGGAGCGAGCCAAAGAGGTAAGGATGAAGGCCTCGAATGAACCCACACCCTGTCAGCCTGTCCATCCCCGCAGCCGTGGGCATCCGGCTGGTCGTCAAACACCTAGAAAATTGCCCGGGAGCTTAAGTGAGCCAGCCTCATCTCAGCTCCCTGGCGGCCTACACTGGATTCGAGAGGTTTAGAGAAATTGAGGGACCCGGGATATGCTGCCACCCCGGACTGGCTGCAGCCCAGGCCACCGCAGAGACAGCGGCCGGAGCACTGGCAAGGGCCCGGGCAGGGCTGAGTTCGGGGTTGGCGCCGCCGCCAGGGTGGCCTGCGAAACCCAGAGCCGAGGTTCCGACCTCCGGGGGCTCCAGCTCCGGTCCTGGGCAGCAGGGGCCGCGGGGCGCGGGCCCAAGGTCAGCCTCGCAGCATCGCGCGCACTCATCGGGTTCCGGGGCCAGGGCCCTGTCGTGGGCCCGAAGGGGGCGGCCCTCGGGGCTGGAGGGCAGTTGGCGGCGCGGCGCAGGGCGCATGGCAAGCGCCGCGGAGGGGCTGTCCGGCACCGCAGCCAGCCGGGGCCCGGCCCGGGCCAGGCCGCGCCCCCGGGCCGGCTCAGCTGGAGCCGGCGGCGGGGCGGGGACCGAGCGTTCTGCGAGCGCAGCGCCGCGGCGCCCGCACCTCCGCACCCCCGAGCCCCCCGGCCGTCCTGGCGGGAGGAGGAGAGCCGCCTCCTCACGGAAGAAGCCCGCCAGCCGCGCGCCGCCCCGGTCGGTGCCCTACCTGGGCGCGGAGCAGAGAAGCGACGAGCGGGCAGCAGCGGGGCGCGGGCCGGGCCGTCGCAGCCGCGCGGGTCTGCCTGCCCGCCACCCGCCAACCAGGCCTGCCCGCCGCTACCTGAGGCGCCCGGGCGGCGCTGCCAACAGGAAACTTGAGAGCGCCAGGGGCGCGGCGGCCGCCCTGTCCCCCGGCCGGCCGGAAGCGCGCCCGCCGCAGCCCGGGGTCAGGCTCCAGCCGGGCTCCTCGGAATTCGCCTCCGCTGCCACCCGCCAGGCCCGAGAGCGCTTGCAGCCGTGTTCCGACTTGCTCGAGTTTCCTCCCTCGCCAGGACGTTTCCCAAGGTGAGAGTCTGGGGTCACGGCCCCCAAATGGGTGACTTACTCCCTGTAGCTGAACGGACCGGCAAGCACCAGCTAGGCGTCAGCCTGGTCCCTTGGATCACCTTCCTGCCCCTCCCAGCACGCGTACACACACGCACGCACCCAAACACACACGCGCTCACACTCACATACTCACTCCTCCAACCCCCTGCTCTGCAGTTTATACACCCGCCCCTCCAAGTCCCGACTGACCTCCTAGGTGCTAAATCCAGCCTTGTGCCTTGTAGCCCCTTACTCGCTTCTCCCCAGCGTTTGAACCTGCTGACCACGCCCTTCCTTCCTGGATCGCGTGGAGTAAAAAGTTTCCAGAGTTGGCGCCCGCCGCTTTCTCTTCTAATTTCCTGCATACCTTGGTGACTACACCTTCTCAGCCTCCAAGGCCGGGCTTTCCATTGTGGTGTTCCGCCAGGTCGCACCGCAGCCTGTCTCCTCTGTCATTCCGCGGGCCTACCCAGTCTTGTGGTTTCAACAACCTCCTGCCTGCTAACGACTTTTGAACCTCACCTCCAACCCAGGATGTCCTCTAGAGCTGCAGGTGGTATATCCAGCTTCCTGGGGGCCATCTCCACTGGAGGTTTATAGTCCCAAACTCAAACTCCTGAGACTTTCCTCCCAGGATCCTGCCAGAACCTGCTCCTGCTCCTGTGTTTCCAGTCTTAGGGAAGGATAGCACCACCTTCCACTCCAGGCCATACTGGGGAGCCCTCCTTGACTCTCTCCTTTTCACTTCTCACATCAAATTCGTCACTAAAGGAGGAAGTGGAACCAGTCATTAGTGAGCACCCACTGTGTCTTCCCTGTGCCAACTGCTGTCACATAGTGGCCTCCTTTAAGCACCAAGTTTTATTCCTTCTACCTCACAGCCTGGTATTTACAATGTACTTATTTATAAATGATATGCACATGCAATTGTATTAATATATTATATATTACAAAGCATACCTTAAATGGATGTCAAAGGATGTGGTTAAGATAATACTTCATTTTTTTTTTTTTTAAGATTTTGTTTATTTGACAGAGAGAGACACAGTGAGAGAGGGAACACAAGCAGGGGGAATGAGAGAGGGAGAACCAGGCTTCCCACTGAGCAGGGAGTCCGATGCGGGGCCCCATCCCAGGACCCTGGAATCACGACCTGAGCTGAAGGCAGTTACCTAATGACTGAGCCACCCAGGTGCCCTGATAATACTTCATTTTTAATGAATGGTACAATATCCCTTTTTCCTTTCACTTTAAAGTTATTTGCAAAAGTCTGTTTAGGGAGAGCAACATGATTAAAAATGGCTTTAATAAATCTTAGTTTAATATTTTATGAAACTACAAAGTATGCTTTTAAGTTCGGTTAATGTCAATACTTAGTCCTAATGGCTGTTCCCCTCCCCCCGCAAAAAAAAAAGATATCTTGCAAAGATAAGTAGACCCAAATGGGAGAATTCTATCTTTGACTACACTTAGTAAATCATAATTCTCGTTTAAATGCCATCTACCAGTTTTGCAAATGTGAAATTCCACCAGAAAGCTCTTCTTTGTCCGTGAAACCCACGTTCTCATGATGTTTTCATCAGTTATTTTTGTGAATATTCGTAACAATGGGATTTCTTAAACTCTTGAAACTCTTCATTTGGGAGAGTGTAAAGTGG
This sequence comes from Leptonychotes weddellii, assembly GCF_054177405.1. Lineage (NCBI taxonomy): Eukaryota > Metazoa > Chordata > Mammalia > Carnivora > Phocidae > Leptonychotes > Leptonychotes weddellii. The sequence goes on from NC_138379.1 coordinate 41,403,609, forward strand.
ATTTAAAAGTGTATTTCTTAGTTATGAAGTCTATAGTTAGCACAGTCTATTTTTTAAGACTATTTATTTATTTATTAATTTGAGGGGGTGGGCAGAGGGAGAGGGAGAAAGAAACCCAAGCAGGTTTCACAACCCTGAAATCACAACCCCCAGCCGAAACCAAGAGTCCGAAGCTTAGCCCACTGTGCTACCCAGGAGCCCCATCAATTAATGTGACTACATATATATTCTATTTTACTTTTTTTCTTTACTTAAATTCCAGTTAGTTAACATAGAGTACAACGTTGGTTTCAGGAGTAGAATTCAGTGATTCATCACTTACATACAACCCCAGTAGCACAGTCTATATAGGTGACAATGACACACTTATTTTGGCATTAAAATCACATGACAATGGAAACAGTTCCAAACATCAGTCTTCAAAAGTCTTTCCCTATAGGGACGCCTGGGTGGCTCAGTTGGTTGGGCGACTGCCTTCAGCTCAGGTCATGATCCCAGGGTCCTGGGATCGAGTCCCGCATCGGGCTCCCTGCTCTGCGGGGAGCCTGCTTCTCCCTCTCCCACTCCCCCTGCTTGTGTTCCCTCTCTCGCTGTGTCTCTCTCTGTCAAATAAATAAATAAAATCTTAAAAAAAAAAAAGTCTTTCCCTATAACATAATTCTTTTAAAACACAATTATATTCATTGCAAAAATAGCACCTTCATATAAAGGATACACTGTGTATTTATGTGTGTGTATTCATGCATCTGTGACAGTCACAAGCCAGCCCATCAGAGGTCAGCAAATTTGGAATCCTTGGTCTTTTTGTTAAACTCATCTTTAAATTCCACAGTGTTTAAGTTCTTTGCCTTCAGATAATCAATAAACCTTTGAGTAATATGAAGGATTTCATAGTCTCATTCCACATTTCATTACAAAGTACTGTAAAGATTCTACTGTATTTTAAGATTTTGTTCAAATTAGCCATATTATTGACATCCTGTAGTATTTTGTGCTCTTCCAACTTCAATTACAATAAAGAAATTGTAATTTGTGAATGAATGAGGCAGTAGATGAGTTTCATGTGTAGCCCCTCCCTGTTCCCAGTTCCCAGTTTTGTATTCCAGTTAGGGAAGCCACTCCATCAGTGGTTCCTTTTACACATAAAAACCATAGCATGTCGGGGCGCCTGGGTGGCGCAGTCAGTTTAGCATCCAACTCTTGATTTTGGCTCCGGTCATGATCTCAGGGTCCTGGGATCAAGCCCCGCGTCTGGCTCTGGGCTCAGTGGGGAGTCTGCTTGAGGATTCTCTCCCTCTGCCCCTCCCCCTGCTCGTGCGCGCTCTCTCTCTCTCTCTCTCTCTCTCAAATGAATAAATAATCTTTAAAAGAAAAAAAAACCCCACAGCATGTTACAAGCCATTCATACTGTAAACGTCTTTCCTTTAGTAGATTACAAAAAGTATTTCTTTATGAATGCCATCATTGAAAAGTATGGCAAAGGGGTAAGGGGCAACATGTCAGCAATGTGCACACGCATCATGTGCTCTAAACCTTTTCTTCGAATCTTCAACAGTGTTTTCTGTGTGTCTTTCAACAGAATGCATTTTTTTTGTATCCCCTTCTCTCTGTACTAATGCCATCACCTTAACAATGGCAAATAAAACAGAGGTTTTTTCCAATGACACTGACTGACATTTTGCCTTTTACTCTTAAGCAAAAGGGATTTTTGCTCAAAAGAGATTTTTAGACATGTTTATTGCATTTAATAATAGCTCACAAAAGTACACAACTAAGTACTGCAGGACTTGGAATATTCCCCCTCAAAAATTGTAGAGATTTGTCTTCATGCTCTGGTTGTGTAGAATTCACACTTCTTGCTGATTATGAATGGCACATTTATGTTATTATTAGCCGATATCTCAAGGCCCAGTATACCCTTAGGTTAGTTGTTAACTACAGGGATGTAGATCCATATTCTAAGTAGTCTCTTTCATAACTTGGAACTTCTTTCTGGTCTACTCCCTTCCCAGAGATATCCTCATAATGGATCTCATATGAGTAGTAGGAAATTGTTAGCTCTGCCATTTTTCTGAGTTTGATTTTGCTTGCACTATTCATGTTATTTTCAGTCTGTGGATTTCTTTGCAATAATCTTCTCAAGCCACTTGTCCCTTTTATGAGAATTAGCTTAGTTAAATGATGATTTGGGGGCGCCTGGGTGGCTCAGTCGTTAAGCGTCTGCCTTCGGCTCAGGTCATGGTCCCGGGGTCCTGGGATCGAGCCCCGCATCGGGCTCCCTGCTCGGCGGGAAGCCTGCTTCTCCCTCTTCCACTCCCCCTGCTTGTGTTCCCTCTCTCGCTGTGTCTCTCTCTGTCAAATAAATAAATAAAATCTTTTAAAAAAATTAAAAAATAAAAATAAAAATAAATGATGATTTGATGATATAATCTATCTTTCTACCACCTGGGATACAAATAATTCATAACACCTACTCGAAAGCAACTGAACCAGTGAAGGTGCCATAGTCACCCCCTCCCCTGGGGGGTAGAACGCCCCCTCTTCTCTGAGGACACCTTAACTATGATACATGACGTAGACACCTGAAGCAAGGGATGAGTTAGGGCGCCTGTGTCAATCCATATAGTAAACATAGGTGAATCTTAATTTCTTTATTTTGAGCCTAAAACATAAATATAAATAGAAGCTTTAATTTTTCTTTTACATGCCAGTGGATCATCCTACACACCCACTTTGAAGACCATTGATTTAATCCATCCCGGCTGTTGCCTCGGTTCCATGTGAATACCACCTAAATAGTCTCTGCCCGTACAAGCACCTCTCCCATCCCTAGCACCACCACCACCGTCTCTTCTCCATGCTTCTGCCACCAGTGGCAGACATCCTGAGTCCTCTCCTCCTCTCTGCCCGTCTGCCCCATGCTCCAGTCACTCAGACTTGAACACCCTGGAGAGCACTGCGATCAGAGCTGTGGGTTACCCCCAACAGTGCTCTGAGTCCTAACACCACTGGGGGTGGGCATTATTTGAGCATTTTTGGCAACCCAGAGATGTTTGGGATCTGTGCTCCACCCCCCACCCCCACTAATGCTCTTCTCTGGGTGATTGTTACATGATGTACACCCACATCCAAGATGAGCATGGCAGCCTCCAAATACCCAATTTCTCTGTCTCCTTTTAGAGTCTCCTGGGTTACAGAAGCCAAAATCTCCCCCCAGGACACAATAAGAAAGGGGCTCTGCTTCTGAGTGCTTTAGCAGAGCCTCATCAAATACATCCAGTTTTCAAACCAAAGTGTCCTGGGGCCTTCTATTCATTGAGTGGACAGAAATCATGGCATATGGTCTGACAACGGGCAGAAATAGGTACATCAGGAGTACATGGTGGCTGGAAGGAGAGTGTCCAGGGCAGTGCTCCCGGCTCTGGGCACAGAAGGGGATTGTGGCCCCTGCCAGTGCTGGGGCATAATGGGAAGACAGCCTTCCCCCCACTTGCCTCTCACTCCAATTTGAGGTCCAGATCCTTCCCCTAGGAATGTAAGTCCCTGGACATCAATCAGCCCTGAGCAAGCTAGAGATGGACAGTGGGCAGAAAGTCCCCTTACAGTTAAAAGCCGGGTTCCCTCTTTCTGAAATGGGTTTCTAGAAAGGAGAGAGTCAAACCTGAGTACTTCAAAAATTAGTGTGAATGAGAGCTGGGCCCTGGCCCCAGAACGCATGCACTCAGCCTTGGAAATGGAGCTGTTGTGACAGGAAGCAGAGGGAGAGGGGAGAGCTCAGGGGTAGGACTGGTGTTGAGTCTGGGGGTGGCTGGAGACCTGGGGCTTAGAGTCATTCCTGTCAGCACTGCAGTGAAGGAGGGTCAGTGAGTGGGTGCTTGAGGCTTGGGCCCACAGCATCTGGCCACAAAACACTCTCTCTCTCTCAGTAGTCAGGGGACTGACACTCCCCAGGACACTCCTGTGTGTTCCTAGGCTCATGATCTCTGTGTTTAAATTGAAGTCTGGCAATTAGCAATCCCCTTATCCTATCTAAGAATGGCCTGTTGTCTCTGCCTTCTCTCCAGCACTCTGTACAAGATAATCCTAGGCTATCGCTCCAGCTCACCACCAGCTCATTCCCATGTCTGTGTGTCTTTCATACTCTCCAAATCTCCCCCATCAGCCATGACACCATTCTGGTGAGACTCTGCTGTTGGACTTCTACAATGGAAGTCACAGCCTCGGACAGCCTTGCACATTTAACCCATTGTCTAAACTCCCCAAATCATCTGCCCCCAACTCCCTTTATCTTTTACCTTATAATTTGAAATTCAGATGTCAAGTTCTAGCATGACTGTGGCCCTCTAGAATTATTTGGGAGGGGGAAGAGGGTGGTGGGCAGAGTAAGGCCTCAGATGAGGCTGTAACCTCTGTCTCCCAGAGATGCAGTCTTCCCCATTGCCCCCTGCACACGCACACACGCACACACACACACAAACACACACATTCCCCTTAGGCCATACTCATTCCCAAGAGCCCTCCTAGCTGCAGCTTCTAGCATTCCCCCATCTCAGGCTGTCCTCTTCCCAATCCCTGGTTCGGAACTGCCCACCCAACCAGTGAGTGAGTGATAGGGTCAAAGGCTGAGCCAGGAGCAAGGGTATGTAGCTATCCTATCCCTCAGTGTTTGCTTTCCAGTTGAGTGTCAGACTCCAGACAGTACTCAACACCCAATCCATCCTCAGCTCAGTGGATTGGGTGGAGATGTTCTACCAGGAACATCTGGAGGAATGGGAGTAGCTGAAATTGTATCAGAGGGAAGCATAGGGATTTTTCCAGTTCCTGAATTCCTGTTATTTGAATGAGCCTAACTATGATTTCACTAAGGATAATAACACCTTGGGTGAGGGATGAGGACTCTGTATAAGAATTTGATTTGAGGGGCGCCTGGGTGGCTCAGTTGGTTGAGCGTCTGACTTTTGATTTCAGCTCAGGTTATGATCTCAGTGTCATGAGATCAAGCCCCGAGCGGGGCTCCATGCCCAGTGAGGAGTCTGCCTGAGAGTCACTCCCTCTCTCTTCTTTTCCCTCTGCCCCTCCTTCCTGCGTGCACACACTCAGATCCTTTCTTAATAAACATAGGCAAAGCTGTGGCTTATCAATAATCTAGTATTCCCAAAAAAGTGTTCATTGGAATTAGGTTCAGCTGAAAGTAACAAAGACCTAAAATAACAATGAGAAAGATAAAAGTTTCTTTCTCTTTCTTTCACTAAATAGTTTAGAGTTGGGAATCATGGACACTTCACAAATCCTCAGACTTCTTCCAGCCACCACTCTACCATCCCCTAGGTGTGGCCCTCATCACTGTGGGAATCCAATTCTTTTCTTTGAAAGATTTTGATTTTGGAAATCAAAAATTTAAAAATTGTGATGGTTGCACAACATTGTGAACATTATTCATGGCACTGAATTATACATGTAAAATGTGCATGTAAAATTGTACACGTTAAAATAGCAAATTTATGTTCAATATATTTTACTACAATAAAAAATTGTTGAAAGAACAAAAAAATCAAAAATTGAATTTTTAAAAAACTGTTACTTCACAGCTCCACTGTTTCTTTGCATCAAGTGTGAACAGAGCAAATGACTCTTTATCAGCTATCCAACTATCCACAAACCTTCAGGCAAAGCTGCTTAAGAGGTTCTCTGAGGGAACAAAGAAGGAAGAGTTATGTTCCACCCTGAAAGGACCCAGGAAAGAAAAGAAGGCAGTTGCCAGGAAAAAAAAAAAAAAAGAGAGGATTAGCACATCACTAGGAAAGAGAATCCAAAGGTCACTATGACAGAAGCTCTTCCCAGGAATCTTCAGAAATCTTGGAGAGAATACTGGACAAGCCCCTAACAGCTCAAGGTGGGCAGAAGTTCCCATCACTCATGATTTTTCTAAAGACTGAGTCTTTGAGAAAGAGAAATAAATCACTTTGAAGTCACCAGTATCTATCATCTGTCAACTGTCCCCAAAATGTAAGTCCCAGTCACTGCCCATCTGCATATTTCATGTCTACATCACATTCCAGAGAATCCCCACTTGAACCAGATCAATTCCCAGTGACCTATGGCAAAGCTCAGATCCTTTCTAAATAAACATAGGCAAAGCTGTGGCTTATCAATAATCTAGTATTCCCAAAAAAGTGTTCATTGGAATTAGGTTCAGCTGAAGGTAACAAAGACCTAAAATAACAATGACATAGATAAAAGTTTCTTTCTCTTTCTTTCACTAAATAGTTCAGAGTTGGGGGGCGCCTGGGTGGCTCAGTTGGTTGGGCGACTGCCTTCAGCTCAGGTCATGATCCCAGGGTCCTGGGATCGAGCCCCGCATCGGGCTCCCTGCTCCGCGGGAAGCCTGCTTCTCCCTCTCCCACTCCCCCTGCTTGTGTTCCCTCTCTCACTGTGTCTCTCTCTGTCAAATAAATAAATAAAATCTTAAATAAATAAATAAATAAATAAATAGTTCAGAGTTGGGAATCACGGACACTTCACAAATCCTCAGACTTCTTCCAGCCACCACTCTACCATCCCCTGGGTGTGGCCCTCATCACTGTGGGAATTGACAGTCCCCTTTCCTTTGCAAAGAGCCTATAGCTAGATCTTCAGCCATTACATACAGGTATCATAGAACAAGCAGGAGGAAGGATCATATGGTAGTCCTATTTTTAGTTTTTTGAAAAACCTCCATACTGTTGTCCATAGCCGTGCACCAATTTGCATTCCCACCAATAGTGCCCAAGGGTTTTAATTTCTCCACATCCTCACCAACACTGAATTTTGTTTTCTTGAGACTAGCCATCCTGACATGCGTGAGGTGACATCTCATTGTAGTTTTGATTTGCATTTCCTTGATGATTAGTGATGTTGAGCATCTTTTCATATACCAGTTGGCCTTTTGTAGGTCTTCTTTGGAGAAATGTCTACTCAAGTCTTTAGCCCTTTTTAAAATCAGGTTATTAGGGGAGTTTTTTGCTGTCGAGTTGTATTACCATATGATCCAACAATCCCACTTCTACATATTTATCCAAAATAATTGAAATCAGGATCTCAAGAGATATTAGCACTCCCATGTTCATTGCAGCAATATTCACAATAGCCAAGATGTGGATGAAATCTAAATGTCCATCAATGGATGAATGGATGAAGAACATATGATATACACATACACTGGAATATTATTCAGCCTTTAAAAGAAGGAAATTCTGACATATATAACAACATAGATGAACCTTAAGGACATTGTGCTGAGTGACATAAGCCAGTCACAGAAGGACAAATACTGCATAATTCCACCTATATGAGTTATCTAAAATAGTCAAACTCGTAGAAGCAAAGAATAGAATGGTGGTTGCCAGGGGCTGGGGGAAGGGGGAAATGGGAAATTGCTAATCAACATATATGAAATTTCAGTTTTGCAAGATAGAAGAATTCTAGAGATCTCCTGTTCAACACTGTGCCTATAGATAACAGTACTGTACACTTAAAAATCTGTCAAGACAGTAAATCTCATGTTAAGTGTTCTTGAAAGAAGGGAAGAGAGAGAGGGAGGGAGGGAGGGGGGAAGGAAGGGAGAATAAAAGTCAGAGGGCATGTGCCAAATGTCTTTTAATGAAGCCACCATATCACACTTCCACTTAACCATGGGCCACACCAAGCAGCTCTGTAGCATCACTGATCAAGGACACTGGTGTTTCTTGTCTCACATATAACTCTGCATAGCCTTCCTTTCCAAATATAACTGCCATAGATTTTCATGATTAACTTGATGATAAGAGGTCTAAAATCTCACATCAAAGAAAGCAGAGAAAAGTATCAACACAGTGCGGTCTAGACCTCCTCACCACCTCAGAACTTCTCCGGGTCAGTCAATGCGCCACCATGATATTTACATAGTTGTAGCGGCCACTCCAACATCCAAGACCTCTGAGTTAAATGAAAGCCTTTAGGCAATTTGGGGGGAGCCAAAGGAGTTATTTGTCTCTCATGCTACAAGGGCAGGACTCTACCCAAGTAAAGGCTTCACTACCCCACCTCATCAAGTCCCAATGTCAGCAGTTACCATGTCGGTGTAGCATGCTCCCACTTCACTAGTGTGGTGTCAGAAGAATGTCTTTACATGGAGAAATGCAGGCAATATGGGCCCAGGTTACCAGAATTATGTTATGCTTTACCTTCTCTTACTTGGGAAGCCAGTCCTAACTTGGCATGCTTTAAAAGTTCTTCAGGCAGTCACCTGTGAAATACCTATTGAACATCTGGCAGGTGTCAGGCCCTGGGTTTTAGAGCAACAATGGTGATCAGAACACAGCCCTTGCCTTCATGGAGGTTATCAACTAAGGAATAAGACATGACATTGATCAAACAACCCCATGAAAGCATGACTTCCAATAGTGATAGTTCTGTAAAGGAACAGTGCAAGAGTTATATCAGGGCATAACAAGAATACCTGACCTTCTTCCAGGTATGAGGAAGGAGAAGAAGGTTCCAGACATTGGGAACAGCATGTGCAAAGGCCCTGGGAGAATTTAGGGGAACAATACCGCAGCCGTTTCCCTCCACATTATTTCTGTCATGTATTCATGATTGCACATTCTAAGTTTACACAATAAAATCTCAGTTTCCAATGTCTATAAATTCTTTGGTTTACTAAGGAAAGTACCACATGGCCTGGGTAAATAAAACCAGATTTAGTGCTCCAGGGTGGTGTTTTTTTTAATTAACTTTTCTAAACCCTGTCACTTTTCCAGCATTTATTAAATTTATAACAAAGCTGTTTTAAAATTCCTCATGGCCACCCTCCCCAACCCCTTGGGTTTTCTGAGTATTTCCAGTACTGTCTCTCTCAAACATTCCTTCCATGAGAGTATATTCTGAAAGTCAGTGGAGAAGAATGTCTTCCCTATGCTGTTTTGTAAGCATCTTCATTTCTTTTCTTTTTTTTTTTTAAGATAGCACAAGCAGGTGGAGCTGCAGGCAGAGGGAGAAGCAGGCTCCGCACTGAGCAGGGAGCCCGACGCGAGACTCCATCCCAGGACCCTGGGATCATGACCTGAACTGAAGGCAGACGCTTAACCAAATGAGCCACCCAGGCGCCCCTAAGCATCTTCATTTCTTCTGCCAAATTTGTAGAGGGGCCCATGAGTGCCAGACCCCATGCAGGAACTCCAGCGTCAGGTAGCGGCCTGAGGCTACTTCTTCCTCATGGGCTCTAATTGTAATCACTCATCCAACCTGAGTCTGGCCTTCTGCTCAGCTCTTCTCCAGAGAGCAAGTAGAATAAGATCTGGATGATCCATGGTCCTGGGCTATGGTCTTATTTCATTAGCTTTTCTGCCTCATAACAGCACCACCCCACCGTGCTTCAAATTGGATCTATCCAATCTCTCCCTATCCCGATGTGTCAGGCCTAAATGCATTGCCAAATTCCATTCCTACCAGCGACCTCTGAAGTATGGCAATGAAATCACAGTCTCTATCCTTACCTGTTGTGTCTTCCTCACACAACTCCCCTGCCGGGGTCCACCATGTAAACCTTGGCCTTGTCCTATCTCCAGAGCTGGTTGCTGAGAGCCAGAGTCCCAGGGGGCCTTCCCAGCGCCATCAACAGACTAGCCCTGTATCAGTAGTGTCCTAGTAGCAAATGGATGGTACATTCATGTTGGGATCATTGATTTAACAGATAACTTAATCAAGGGACTATTGACAAAGATGTGGGCAGGGTGTAGAAAACCATGAACATCTATACAACATTCAAGGGCTAGTAACATCAGGGTGTTACCTTCTTGGGCCTGAAAGGGCAGGTCTGAAGAGCAGTGGCGCTAATTACATGGCAGGCTTCCAATAAAGCCAGACTCCAAGCCAGATCCTCTTCCTCACAGCCTTGTCTATGTATGCAGACCCCTCACTGAACCCCTATGCAGGGGCTACTCTTCTGCATAGGGTTTCCTACCTCTAACCTGGCCTACAGGCCTTCCTATGAACGTGATGTCTGTTCTCTCTCCTCCTCATTTGAGGATCTGGGAATGGTGCTGAGTGACCACTTTGGTCCTCTGACCTCCCTTGCCTTTTGGTTAGCTGGTGATTGATTCTCAATTAGACTGAACATTAAAGTCATGGCCAGTTCTTTTTTTTTTTTTTAAGATTTTATTTATTTGAGAGAGAGAGAGAATGAGAAAGAGAGAGCATGAGCTTGGGGGGGAGGGGCAGAGGGAGAAGGAGAAGCAGACTCCCCCACTGAGTGGGGAGCCCTATGCGGGGCTCGATCCCAGGACCCTGAGATCATGACCTGAGCCGAAGACAGATGCTTCACTGACTGAGCCATCCAGGCGCCCCTATCACGGCCAGTTCTTAGGGCAACTCTTCAGACCCTCCTTTTTCATAATTTGGTTCAGCGGACAGCTCAGGCAGCTGTGTCCAATCTGTTTCCCAGGGTTATCCATCAAGGGGGTGGGGGTGGAGGATCTTTCCACCATCCCTTCCCTCCTCTGTGGGTCACTATTGCCAAGACCACAAAGGAATAAGTTTTGATACTCCCACAGGAATTTCAGTGAAGTTGCCTGCTTTTACTCACTCGCCATTATAGCCCCTCCCTCTGAGGCGGGGCCAGGGCGATGTGAGCCACATTCACAGGCCGGACCCTCTCCCAAGGGTTCCTAGGGAAACCCTTCTGACAAGGGACTACTGCCTGGCCCCCTCCGCACAACTGCTCCAGACATATCCGGATGCATCTGAGTCTGGCAGTCCTGGTTCTCAGGACCATGGCTGTGTTACAGTTTGGTAAGGGACGACAGCTTTGTCCAAGCAGTCACCTCACAGACTTTCTTTCTTTCTTTTCTTTCTTTCTTTCTTTCTTTCTTTCTTTCTTTCTTTCTTTCTTTTCTTTCTTTCTTTCTTTCTTTCTTTCTTTCTTTCTTTCTTTCTTTCTTTCTTCCTTTCTTCCTTTCTTCCTTCCTTCCTTCCTTCCTTCCTTCCTTCCTTCCTTCCTTCCTTTCTTTTCTTTTCTTTCTTTTTCAAGAGAGCGCACATGCAAGCAACTGGGGGATGGGGCAGAGGAAGAGGGAGAGACAGAATCTGAAGCCGACTCCACCCTAGGCTGGAGCCCGATGGGGGGCTCAATCTCACAACTGTGAGATCATGACCTGAGCTGAAACCAGGAGTCGGATGCTTAACCGACTGAGCCACCCAGGCACCCCATTCCACAGACTTTCTGAATATTCTTTCTGTTCAGCTGTCAGTGCTGAAGTCATGCAGCCCAATTCATCTCTGTCCAGTGGTTGGGATTTCAGGAAGTTGCATGTCCTTTCTATACCCCTTAGGACTGATTGTTGGGTGGTTTTTTTTTAAATATTTTATTTATTTATTTGAGAGAGAGAGAATGAGAGAGAGCACATGAGAGGGGGGAGGGTCAGAGGGAGAAGCAGACTCCCTGCCGAGCAGGGAGCCCGATGCGGGACTCGATCCAGGGACTCCAGGATCATGACCTGAGCCGAAGGCGGTCGCTTAACCAACTGAGCCCAGGTGCCCCTGATTGTTGGGTTTTTAAATAGGGAAAAAATGTGAATGTAAAATAATGTTTATCAAAATCATATAGTAATATAGTAAATACTCATGATAGAACATTAAGTCATAAAAGTAGGATGCAGGGCAGGATTTCAACTATGTGAAAAATAAAATAAATGAGGGCGCCTGGGTGGCTCAGTTGGTTAAGCGACTGCCCTCGGCTCAGGTCATGATCCTGGAGTCCCGGGATCGAGTCCCGCATCGGGCTCCCTGCTCGGCAGGGAGTCTGCTTCTCCCTCTGACCCTCCTCCCTCTCATGCTCTCTGTATCTCATTCTCTCTGTCTCAAATAAATAAATAAAATCTTTAAAAAAAAATAAAATAAAATAAATGAAATAAAATAAGTAAAAACTTGAGCATATAAAGAAAGTGATAAGAGGACCTTTTTAAATACAACTCTAGGTTCTGGGGGAAAGTCCTCTCAACTTGGAGTGCCTGCTCTGATTCTCCATCAGGCGGCCCACAGCCATATCTTGGCCCCAGACCTCTGGGTGTGCTTTGATCTGTAGAAAAGACACCGTGACTAAGAATTTTATTTGATCCAAGGTAAGGAAGAGCCATATGTAAAAGCTGGAGAGTTTGGGGGTGCTCTGGAATAGGAGGGATGGGAAGAAGAAAGAATATGAACTGGGAGGGAAGAGTCTAAACAGAGAAAGGAACCCCAAAACTTGATAACAGGGCAGGGCCAGACTGAAAAGACAATGAAAAACTCCCTATGACAGGGAGGGGAAGGCATATTAAATTTATCGTTGTTTCCTATTGTCTTCTGTATTGTACTAACACCCCTTCACTACCCCCCACGTCTTCAGTGAAAATGTCTTATAACAAGAGTCTCCAAATAGTGATATTTGGGCGTGTAAAAGAGAAGAGGTCATGGGAAACTCTCATGTAGACCAACACAGGAGCTGATAAAGGACAAGTC
>NC_138379.1:41416618-41464283 GCF_054177405.1 Leptonychotes weddellii
TGAGTGAGATCATATGATAATTGTCTTTCTCTGATTGATTTATTTCCCTTAGCATATAATACCCTCTAGTTTCATCCACGTTGTTGCAAATGGCAAGGTTTCATTTTTTGATGGCTGTGTAATATTCCATTGTGTGGAATATTTATAAATATTTATTTATCCATTCATCTGTCGATGGACATCTGGGCTCTTTACATAGTTTGGCTATTGTGGACACTGTTGCAATAAACATTGGAGTGCAGGTGCCCCTTCAGATCACTACATTTCGACAATAGACTTTTATCAGATATATATGATTTGCAAATATTCTCTCCTATTCTATGGGTTTTTTCACTTTCTTTAGAGTGCCCTTTTATAGTGTTTAATTTTGATGAAGTCTATTTTTTCTTTTGTTGCTTGTGCTTTTAGTATTAATGTTAGAAACCATTGCCTAATCCAAGGTCATGAAAATTATACCTGTCTTATTCTAAAACTTCTATAATTTTATCAATTTAGGTCTTTGATAAATTTTGAGTTAATTTTTGTATATATTGTGAGGTTGGGGCCCAACTTCATTCTTTTGCATTCAGTTTTCCCAGGACCATTTGTTGAAGAGACTATTCATTCCTCATTGAAAGGTTTTGGCATCCTTGTCAAAATCAATTGACCACAAATGTATGGATTTACTTCCAGACCCTCAATTCTATTCCATTGATCTATATGTCTATCATTATGCCAGTACTACACTGTCTTAATTATTGTAGTTTTGTAGTAAGTTTTGAAATCGAGAAATGTGAATCCTCCATGTTTTTTCTTCTTTCTCAAGATTGCTTTGGCTAATCTGAATCCTGTGCATTTCCATATGAATTTTAGGATCAGCTTACCAATTTCTGCAAAAATCCAGCTGGGATTTTGATAGCAATTACATTGAATCTGTAGATCAATTTGGGGAATGCTGTCATCTTAACAATATTAAGTCTTCAAATTCATGATTATGGAATGTCTTTCCATTTATTTAGGTGTTGAATTTCTTTCAACAATGTTCTGCAGTTTTCAGTGTACAAGTATTGCACTTCTTTTGTTAAATTATCCCTGAATATTTTATTCTTTTTTTTTTTTTTAAAGATTTTATTTATTTATTCAACAGAGAGAGAGAGAGACAGCGAGAGAGGGAACACAAGCAGGGGGAGTGGGAGAGGGAGAAGCAGGCTTCCCGCCGAGCAGGGAGCCCGATGCGGGGCTCGATCCCAGGACTCTGGGATCATGACCTGAGCCGAAGGCAGACGCTTAACGACTGAGCCACCCAGGCGCCCCTATTTTATTCTTTTTGATGCTACTGCAAATGGAATTTTTTTTTGAGTGGGGGGAGGGGCTCAGAGAGAGGGAATCCTAAGCAGGCTCCTCGCCCAGTGCAGAGCCTGAGGCAGGGCTCGATCCCAGGACCCTGAGATCATGACCTGAGCTGAAATCAAGAGTTGGATATTTGGGGTGCCTGTGTGGCTCAGTTGGTTAAGCATCTGCTGTTGTGGGGCTCTGCGCTCAGCGGGGAGTCTGCCTGTGATTCTCTCCCTCTCCTCTGCCCCTCCCCACCGCTAACGTGCGTGCTCTCTCTCTCAAATAAATAAGTAAATCTTAAAAAGTTTTTTTCTATTTCTCCTTGAGTCAGTCTCCGTAGCTTATGCCTTTCTAGAAATTTGTTCATTTCATCTAGGTTATTTAATTTGTTGGCATATAAGTGTTCATAGTGTTCCTTTATATTCCTTTTTATTTTTGTAAGGTGGGTAGTAATGTCCCCTCTTGCATTCCTGACTTTAATAATTTGAGTTTTCTCTCTCTTTTTTTTCTTGGTCATTCCAGGTAGAGGTTCGTCAGTTTGTTGATTTTGTTGATCTTTAAAAAAACAAAAACAAAAACAAGCTTTTGTTTCTGTGGATTTTCTCTGTTTTTATTTATATTTTATTTATTTATGACCCAATTTTTATTATTTCCTTCCTTCTGCTTGCTTTGATTAGCTTGTTCTCCTTTTTCTAATTCCTAAAGGTGAAAGTTTAGGTTCTTGATTTGACATCTTTTTTCTCTTTCAATATAGGTGTTTACAGCTATAAATTTCCCTTGCACTGCTTTCATTATATCCCATAAGCTTTAGTATGCTATGTTTTCATTTTTATTCATCTCAAAGCATTTTCTAATTTCCCTTTGATTTCTTCTTTGACCATTGATTATTCAGAAGAAATATGTTTCATTTCCACATGTTTGTGAATTTCCTTCTCTTACTGATTTCTAATCTCATTCTATTGTGGTCAGGGAACATACATTATTCTAAACCTTTTAAATTTATTGAGACTTGTTTTATGGCTTGACATATGGTCCATTATAGAGAATGTTCCATGTGCACTTGAGAAGAATGTATATTCTGATGTTGTTGAGTGGAAGATTTCTTTGCTGTCTATTATATTAGGCTTAGTTTGTTTATATTGTTGTTCAAGTCTCTATATCCTTCTTAAGTCCCCCTAGATAGTCTATCCATTATTGAAAGTGACTATTGAAGTCTTCAACCCTTATTGTAGAATTATCTATTTCTCTCTCAGTTGTGTTAGTTTTTGCTTTGTGTATTTTGGGGCTGTCTTGTCAAATGCACATGTGTTTATAATTTTTATATCTTCTTGATGGATTGATTCGTTTGCAATTTAAAAAAGACTAAATCTGTTCTTTGTCTCTAGTAATAGTTTCTGTCTTAAATGGTTTTTTGTTTTTTGTTTTTTTCTGATATTAGTGTAGCCATTCCAGCTTTCTTTTGGCTACTATTTGCATGGTATACATTTTTCCATCCTTTTACTTTCAACCTATTTCTGTCTTTGAAATTAATATGTGTCTTCTGTACATAATATATATTGGTTCATGAGCGTTTGTTTGCTTTCTTTTTATCCATTCTGTCAATCTCTTGCCAATTTTATTTTGAACTCATCTTTTTCTTTTTTTTTTTTAAGATTTTACTTATTTATTTGACAGAGAGAGACACAGCGAGAGAGGGAACACAAGCAGGAGGAGTGGGAGAGGGAGAAGCAGGCTTCCCACCTAGCAGGAAGTCCGATGCAAGGCTCGATCCTGGGACCCTGGGATCATGACCTGAGCCGAAGGCAGACGCTTAATGACCAAGCCACCCAGGCGCCCTCATCTTTTTCTTGTAATACCTTGTCAGGTGCAACCAATAATAGCCAACATGCACTACTATTGTTCTGTTTTTCCATTTCTTCTCCTAGAGATGTCGTATAAATAAACATGCATTCTGCCTCCCAAGTTAGATCAGTTGATAATGTTTCAGCACCACAGAACATGCATTGAGACATTTCCAGTCTCCAACGTTAGTTTTCCTCTCAGACCAATAAGCTGTTATAGAAGTGCCCTACTCTGAGATACCAATTTGTGTATTTGTACAGATCTTCCTCAACTTACAATGGGGCTATGTCCCAATAAACCCATTGTAGGTTGAAAATACCATCAGTCGAAATGCATGTCCTATATCTAACCTACCAAACATCACAGCTTAGCCTAGCCTACCTTAAATGTGCTCAGAACACTTACATTAACCTACTATTGGGCAAAATCATCTAATGCAAAGCCTATTTTATAATAAAGTGTTGCATATCTCATATAATTTATTGAATACTGTACTGAAAGTGAAAAATAGAATGGTTGTAAGTATATCAGTTGTTTATCCTTCTGATTGCATGGCTGACTGGGAGCTATGGTTTATTACCACTGCCTAGCATCATGAGAGAGTATTGTCCTACATATTGCTAGCCTGGGAAAAGATCAAAATTCAAAGTATGGTATCATTTTTACACCATCATAAAGTCAAAAAATTGTAAGTTGAACCATCATAAGACAGGAACCTCCTGTACAATATGCGTATTAGTCAGAGTATGATAAGATACAGTATGATAATAAATAAACCCCAAAATCTAAGTGGGCTAACCTAACGAAAGTTTATTTCTCACTCACGTCACCATCCAGTGCAGGTCAGGTAACTGTCTGGCATGGCTCTCTCCAAGAAGCAACAAGCAACTTACAGGTGGCAATTTTGCCATCTCTGAGTTCTTCACTTTCTGAAGCCATAGACAAGAGAGACAGGGAGTGGCTGACAGTGCGGGGCGGGGTGGGGGGGGCGGTATTGCCAGGCTTGAAAGTAACACATATCACTTCAGCTCACACCTAATGGGCCAGACACAGTCACATGGCCCCCACTCAACTGCAACAGAGATGGAAACTTTATAGGAACACATTGATATTTGATGATGACTAGTAGTCTCCACCATATCCCTGTTCCCTAAACATATCAGAATTTCACCTTTGAAAGGGGAGAAGCATGGTCAGAACCCACTATTTTATAAATAAGTCCATCCAGAACTGAAGGAGGTATGATGGTTAAGTGGTGTGGGCTCTGGAGTCAGGCTATCTGGGTTCAAATCTTAAATCTACTACTTAATAATTATGTCACCGAAGACACCAAATTAACCTCTATAAGCTTCAGTTTGCTCATCTGTAAAGTGAGAATTAAGTAGTACCTACCTTTTAGATCTATTGTCAAGGTGAAATGAGACAATCTATGTAAAAACAGCACAGTACCTTGCACATAGTAAGTATATAATAGATGTTACCGATTATTAGTTAAAAAGCTGGAAAATAATGAGACAGGAAATAAAACCATACAGTGAACATTAATTGCTGCTAATATTTTCCTCTGCTTGCATGATTGGAAGTGTGTTTGTCTGGAGGCTCTGAGCAGTAGCAGGAAAGTACGTGGCCAGACAGATGAGGCACTAATGGGCTTATTTATTTATTTTTTATTTATTTATTTTTTACTGGTATTTTATTTATTTTTATTTTTTTTATTCTTATGTTAATCCCCATACATTACATCATTAGTTTTAGATGAAGTGTTCCATGATTCATTGTTTGTGACTAATGGGCTTATTTAAATGAGATGAACAGGCATCTGAGAATGGTATTAGCTCTTACAAGTGCAGCCTGAGAAGGCTCCCTGAGGACTTAGAGTGGAAAGGCTTAATTGGAGTGCAATTTAAATCTCATCACAACCCTACTGGAAGAACAGAGCTGCCAACACAGTGGCAAGAACCTTGGACTCCACTTTGACTGCCTCTGATATTCCAAACCACATGGCTCTGCCAAGCTCAGGATGAGGGACCAGAGGGAGCCCAGTGAGTGTGAATCTATCAGCTTCCCTCTGAGGGGGCTGGAATGGGCTCTTGTTGCTGTTGCAGCTAAGAGGTGAATTTGCAAGGAGCCCAGAGAAGTAAAGTACTCACCTGAGCTGAGTGTGGTCAATCCAGTATTTCAATTCAGGGTCTTCATCTAAGAGGTGATAGAGCCCAGTGGTTAAAAGCACAGGTTCTGGAGTCAAACTGACCGAGTTCAAACCCCAACTCTGCCCTGAATTAGCTGTGTGAACTTAAACTAGTCACTAACTCTTCCAAACCTACAAGTTTTTATCCATAAGCTGGGATTTATATTATTTTGTTGGTTGTCTTCTATTTACCCCTCCATACCAACTCTCCCTCCTTCCCTGCACACCTTGACTTATGTCCTAGGAGGCTGGCCTAGAAGAACTGAATCAAGGGACTCCATTGCTCTCTGGCTTCTGGTTGTGTCCAAGAAATTGGCAGGTGGGAGGAGAGTGAAATCTTGGTATTTATTTCCCTAGATCCCACACTGCTGGGTTGCTAGCAGGTTGGTTGTGACCCTCTCCCAAAGACCACAGCTACTTATCAGGCAGCCTTTTCCTTATAGCTTTTTCCACAGGTTCCAAAAACCACCACCTCCTCTTTCCTCTTCAGGCCTGGCATGGTAAGAGTTGCCCACTATCACTAGCTCCAGGATACTCTAACGTCCTTTGTTGCATTCTCTAAACTCTTCCTATTTAATTACCCTGTTAAGCATTCTTCAATTACCCACTTTTGAGTGCCTGGACCTTGACTGGTACAACTACATGCTTACAGTAGATACACCTTTGGGTGGCTAACTGGTTCGCAGTGACTCCCTTTCTCTGAGAACAACCCTTATAACAAAGGTGGCCATCCTGTACTACGTGTCTCTTCAACTTGATTGGTTCAAGGCTAGATACCTGACTCAAGGTAAGCCAATTAGATTCTCCCTCCAAAAAAAATGTGGCTTTTGAAACAGAGAGAGCAGCGACTAGAAACCAGTAGGACTGTACCAGGTTTATCCCCAAATCCACCTTCTCAAGAGCCTACAAAAGCAGGCAAGAGTGGGAACCTATCCTTCTAAGTTTTGATTGTTCAACTCTTCCTCCTATCCCATGAGATACCCCATTATCCATCCTTTCAATACATTTCTTCTTCTTTAACTAGCCAGAGTTGGTTTCTGCTGCTTACATTCCAAAGAACCTCAATAAACACAGCACCTCATAGAATTTTTATGAGGTAATATATGTAGGGTGGTTAGCACAGTTATTGGTGTATGGTAAGCTTCCAGTAATTTGTAGCATTTATTATCTATAAAAGTGGAACTAATAAAAGAATGGGAAGACAAGTCACAGACTGGGAGAAAATATTTACAAAAGACACATCTGATAAAGAACTGTTATCCAAACAACAAGAAAATGAAAACAATCTAAAAATGGGTAAAAGACGTTAACAAATACGTCACCAAATACAGATGGCAAATGAGCCTATAAGAAGGTGTTCAACGTCACATTTCATTAGGGAATTGTAAATTAAAACAACAATGAGGAGCACCTGGGTGGCTCATTTGGTTAAGCATCTTCCTTCAGCTCAGGTCATGACCTCAGGGTCCTGGGATCGAGTTCCACATCGGGCTCCCTGCTTGGCTGGGAGTCTGCTTCTCACTCTCCCTCTGTGCTTCTCACCCTCCCAAATAAATAAATAAAATATTTTAAAAACAACAACAACAACAATGAGATACCACTACACATCTATTAGAATGGTCAAATCCAAACACTGACAACACTAAACACTGAAAAGGATGTGGAGCAACCGGAACTCTCATTCATTGCTAGTGAGAATGCCAAATGGAACAGCCACTTTGGAAGACAGTTTGCAGTTTTTTACAAAATTAAACATGCTCGTGTTATACAATCCAGTAGTTGTGGGTATTTTCCCACGAGTTGAAAAACTTACGTCCACGCAAAAACCTGCACACAAACATTTGTAGCAGCTTTGTTCATAACTGCCAAAACTAGAAGCCAACCAAGGTGTCCTTCAGTAGGTGGAAGTATAAGTAAACTGTGATACATCCAGACAATGGAATATTATTCAGCTCTAAAAAGAAATGAGCAATTAATCCATAAAAAGACATAGGGGGAAAATGCATATTTTTTTCAAATGTATTTTATTAAATGAAGAAGCCAATCTGAGGGTGCCTGGGTGGCTCAGTCGTTAAGCGTCTGCCTTCGGCTCAGGTCATGATCCCAGGGTCCTGGGATCGAGTCCCACATCGGGCTCCCTGCTCGGCAGGAAGCCTGCTTCTCCCTCTTCCACTCCCCCTGCTTGTGTTCCTGCTCTCGCTATATCTCTCTCTGTCAAATAAATAAATAAAATCTTTAAAAAAAAGCCAATCTGAAAAACTGTATATACTATATGATTCCAACTACATGACATTCTGGAAAAGGCAAAACTATGGAGACAATAAAAAGATTAGAGGTTGCCAGGGCTTGGGCAGAGGGAGGTATGAGTAGTCAGAACATAGAGGAATTTTAGGGCAATGAAACTACTCTGCATGATACTATAATGGTGGATACATGTCCTTACACATTTGTCAAAACCCATAGAATGAACAACACCAAGAGTGAACCCTAAACTATGGACTTTGGTGATTATGATGAGTCAGTGTAGGTTCATCAGTTGTAACAAATTAACCACTCTTGATGGGGGCTGTTGATAGTGGGAGAGATGGGTGGGGACAGGGGGTATATGGGAATTCTCTGTACTTTCCCCTCACTTTGCTATGAGCCTAAAACTTCTCTAAAAAATGAAGCTTACTAATTTTTTTAAAGTGGAAAAAAAGTGGAATGAATAATTGCCTCACAGATTTTGTGAAAATCAAATGAATCCATGTAGTCTCTACAAAACTCTGATGGGCTCCCATAGGATCAGGTCTGGAAAGTTAATCTGGGCAAATCTCAACTGGTTCTAATGTCCTGCAAGAGAGATAATATTAACAATGCCACAGACTGGGGCGCCTGGGTGGCTCAGTTGGTTAAGCATCCGACTCTTGATTCAGTTCAGGTCTTGATTTGGGGGCATGAGTTCAAACTCTATGCTGGGCTCCACGCTGGGCATGGAGGCTACTTATAAATAAATAAATAAATAAATAAATAAATAAATAAATAAATAAAATTAAAAACAACAACAATAACAACAATGCCATAGACTGATACAGTCCAGCAGTGGACATGATATTTGGTCTGTTTGAGTTTCCTCATTTGGAAACTGCTCTCTCTCTCTCCCAAAGGAGTCTTGTGAGTCTGTTGATCAAGTCACAGAGAGGCAACTGATTAAGTGGGTCAAAGAGAGCACTCCATCCCCTGGTCACAAGGAAATTTGAGACACCTAAACAAAGACCAGTTAGAGTTTTTATGCAGAATTAGTTGGGTTACGAGGAATCATCTCTCTTCTTTTAAGGTCATGAACTTAGGGGTAATTAAAGCCTGAAGTCTCTGAGATTCTTTCAGCATGTGGGGAAAATGTGCTAGAAAAGAAATGCAACATAGAAGAAAGCCAGCCCAAGAGATAGAGGAAAATAGAGCAATAGATTCCTGGTGAATTTGAGGGTTTCTTGATTCAGCTATGCCTGAAGCTGAAACCTGGAGTTTTCATTTATGAAAGCCAATATGCTTTCTTTTTGCCTATGATGATTTGAGATGGATACCTGTTATTTGCAGCTGAGATAGTCCTATCATTATATAAGCCTTTCTTCTAAAAAGTTTAGATACTTTCAGAGTTATTTCCTTTGTCTTAATAAAAGCCCTGGGAAGGGCGCCTGGGTGGCTCAGTTGGTTAAGCGACTGCCCTCGGCTCAGGTCATGACCCTGGAGTCCTGGGATCGAGTCCCACATCGGGCTCCCTGCTCGGCAGGGAGTCTGCTTCTCCCTCTGACCCTCCTCCCTCTCCTGCTCTCTGTCTCTCATTCTCTCTCCCTCAAATAAATAAAATCTTAAAAAAAAAAAAAAAAAAAACCCTGGGAAATGATTAGCTACAGAAATTTTTCTTTTCATTTTTCTGGTAGAAAAAAGCTAATATGTTAAGAAACTTTTTCAAATTTACGTAGCAAGTCAATGTTGGTGCCAAGTGTAGAACACCAGTCCCATCAGGGACACATTATGCCTTTCATGAGTTGCAGGCACTTTTGCCTTCATGAGCAACTTCTTCCATAAGATGATATTTAAAATTGCATTTTATGCATGCATTGGTATAAAGATAAACATAATCCAGACTGGCTTCATTGTTATATATTATTTTTATATTCTTTTTTGTGTTCTTTTTTTTTAAGATTTTATTTTTAAGTAATCTCTACACCCAGTGTGGAGCTCAAACTTATAACTCTGAGATCAAGAGTCACATGCTCTACCGACTGAGCGAGCCAGACACCCCTTTCTTGCTCTGTTTTAAAAGAAACCAAGCGGCACCTGGGTGGCTCAGTCGGTTAAGCATCTGCCTTCAACTCAGGTCATGATCCCAGGGTCCTGGGATCGAGCCCTGCATGGGGCTCCCTGCTCCGCGGGAAGCCTGCTTCTCCCTCTTCCACTCCCCCTGCTTGTGTTCCCTCTCTCACTGTGTCTCTCTCTGTAAAATAAATAAATAAAATCTTAAAAAGAAAAGAAAAGAAACCAAAACAGGGGCGCCTGGCTGGCTCAGTCAGTTTAGCATCTGCCTTCAGCTCAGGTCATGATCCTGGGGTCCTGGGATCGAGTCCCGCATCGGGGTCCCTGTTCTGTGGGGAGCCTGCTTCTCCCTCCCCCTCTCCCTCTGCCTGCTGCTCCCCCTGCTTGTGCTCTCTCTTTGTCAAATAAATAAATAAATAAATCTTTTTTTTAAAAAAAGGAAACCAAAACATTTGGCCCTAATGAGCCAAATGAGTAAGATGACCCTGAGTCATGTTTGCAAAAGAAAATAAGAAGTATGGAAATGAGATAATAAATATGAATATACTAGGTACTCTGTTGACCTTAAGACTCTGAACACATGTAAGGACTATTAATACAAAAGAGCGCTCTCAGGAGGGTAATGTAAATGTATGGCTCAAGTGAATGGTCATGAAATGGTTAAACACCAAAACCCCAAATGGTTACAAATAGGAGATGCCTGATGGTAGGAGACCAGAGGATGGGGAGTCAATGACCTTTGGCAGTAAGGAGCCGTTTGCAAGTCGGCCTACACCCCTGTCACTGGGCCCTGTGCTCATGGCATGGCCCAGCACAGGGCACTGCTAAGGAGAAGCAACCTTGGGCACAGCAGAAAGCTGACATACACTCCGATGTGTCTAGGTCCTGCTCTTCAACTGGAGAAGCCTGGCAGAAGCCGCCAAGAGGCTTCTAAGGAGCCAGTAAGGAGCTTTGGGAGCAAGGCTGGAAAGAGAGTTTTTACCCAGGTGGCCATAGGCAGGGTGGAGCCAAGAGCATGGACCAAATATCAGGTGCAAAAAGGTAAAATGAGCTCAAAGAAAAAAATGCCAGGTCAGAAATGAGAGGGATTGGGAGCAAGTCAGAACACTGTGCATGGAGCTGTCAGAAGAGGATTGTGTCCAAAGCCATGAACTGGAAGGCATGTTTCAGGGGCCTGTTTCAATGTGGTGCTGACTCCATGGCCCAAAAGCAGTCGCTGGTTCACATCCGTGAACTCCTTTCATGGATGAAACTAAGCCCTCTCAAAAATATAGTCACTGAAGATTTACTCCCTTACTGTGAACTTTGAGCAACTGTTGTTGGAAAGACTGGAAATTCTCCACTCGTGATATTAGACCCCACTTTAAGGAAGTAAATTGTTTCAATGTGGGAATGTGGTATGCAGACAGCTTGAGACGGGAAGAAGACTAAGATATAAAACCAGGTGAAGGTAAGACAACACATGAAGAGGAGGCCAGCAGAATCAGGACGCAGACGATGTCCTATGCCCCATCTGGCTGTAGTTGTCACAGTCCCCTAGCAAAGAGGGATTACCATCAAGAACCAAACAACACTTCATCTCCTTTGTGGTTTCTTGTGTGTGTGCATTTGCTTCAATCTGCTTGGGTGGGTTTCCTCCCCTCGTGTCAGCTCAACTAGCCTTTGTGTTCTCATTGTCCTTAGAGAGCTCCAAGGGCAAGCCCTTCCCTGGATATGGTAACAAGAGACACCGGTTACTATAGAAAGACACCTTGGAAAAGTAGATTCCAACAGGCAGTCGCTGCTTCGATCCTGGTGCCCAGATGGAGAAGGTAACCTCTCTCCCCCTCACCTCCTTAGAAACTGTAGAACAGGCCAGAGTATTCAAGAGCAAGGCCTGAACAGGCCTCATTACTGGGTGGGTGTGCCACATATTACATAAGTGCATGGATTAATTAAGAAGCAGGTTCAGGACTAAGAACTGGGTCAGACATGAAGGGGCCCAAGAAACAACAAGTACTCAGGTAACTGAGAACATGACACGAGAACCTGCCAGGCAGCAGCACTGTTCAGTCAATAAGAACGCATTGCTGGGAGATGCCCTGTCTCTGCAAGATGACTGAGCCTTTTTCTTGCACTGCCTCTTCCTTGGCTGCTGAAGGAGGGACCGTCATGGCCCCAGGACGGCAGGCATGGCGGGAGGGAGGGGTGTCCTCTGCGGAAGCCCACACGGGGCGGGGGCTGGAGGGCCGTCATGGGCTGTGCTCTCCAAGGCCCCTGCACCTCCCTCAGTTTGCCTGTGGGGAGAGCCTGCCCCAGGTTGAGAGCAGTGGGGGGTGGATGCCAAGGCTTCAAAAGCTTAGCCCACCCCTTCTCTGCTTCTGTAAAAATTCTGTAGGCGCTCTCTCACCCCTCTCGAGCCTCAATCACTCATAAAGGCAGTGCACTTGGGTCCTTCAAACGGTTTAAGTTTTATCTCTCCCTCTCTCTCTTTTTTTTTTTTTATAAATATGTTTGTTGCTATTTTTATTTTTGTTTTTCTTCAAGGACCATTAGAAACACAAAGGAAGGAAATCATGATAAATAATCACTTCCCAGACTACAGCCCAAACTCCTGGGAAGAGTTTGTGTCTTAACATCTGGCCCTGAGCTGCAGACCACAGATCTCAGTTTTACGTTGGAGGCAGAATGGGCTTCTTTTAACCATTCTGTTGAAAAAGAGCCACAAAGGGACATCCTGCATGTCATCTTCCTGGACTATTCTCCACGAGGGGAGCAGGGAATTGGTACTAGGCACCAACAACACCAGGCGCCTCTGACAGTCTCAGGGCCTCCCGGCCATTCTCAGTCCCCCTCCTCACTCTTGCCCTTGATGGAGCTGACTGAACACGTGGAAAATTACCCACGAAAATCTGTGCAAGAAAGTTGCACGGAAAGTTACAGAATGTCACAACAGAAAACTGCTGCTTAGCAGGGCAGAGGAACAGAGCACAATCTTTGCAGGGTCAAGCCACCAAACCGGCCCCCCACTCCTCATCTTCACCTTTACCTTTCCACCTCTGCTCACCCACCCTTTGTAACTGCCTGGCATCATGTCATGTGTGGGCCTAGGATGAGGAAGGGAAGTACACGTTCAAGAGACATGCTTAGAGGTGCCTGTCTCTGGGAACTGTCCCTGCTCCTAGTCCCTTTAGTTTAGCTGGTCACTCATTGATTGCACAGATTGATTTTTTGAGCACTTACTATATTCCAAGAGTGTGGCAAGTGCAGATACAAAAAATTCAAGGGCCCTTCCTTACAGAGTTAATTTTTTAGTGCAGAGAGTTAGATGACTTTGTAAGTAAAGAAAGAAAGAAGATAATTTTGGGTAATAATGCTTGCTATGGGCTTTTAAAACACAAACAAAACAAAGCAATGTCCTAGAGAGTGATTTGGGAGAAGGGCTGCCTACTCTAGCTAAAATAGACTAGGAAAACCTCTCTGAAGAGTTAAATATAAGCTTGCGTGTGAATAAGGAAGACTTGTGGCTACAATAAACATTGTGGGCAGGAGGAAGAACAGGGGGATAGGTTCCAGGGTAGAAAAGGAGAACAATAGAAATGCCAGTATGACTGAAGCCTGTATAACAAGGGAGGGTGGAAAAGGCAGTTTGCAGAACAGAGGCCTTGGTAAGAAGCTTGAGTTTTATTTTAAAGGCAACAGGAGTACTCGGTGTTACATGCAAACAATGAATCATGGAACACTACATCAAAAACTAATGATGTACTGTATGGTGACTAACATAACATAATAAAATAAAAATAAAAATAATAAAGGCAACAGGAAATCACTGGAGAATCCTAAACAAGGGAATGGCATACCCTGATAGACATTTTTCTAATACAAACTTTCATATTTTATTTGCAAATGGACACAAATTTCTAAATTAAGAAGATGGGGCACCTGGGTGGCTCAGTTGGTTAAGCGTCTGACTCTTCATTTTGGCTCAGGTCATGATCTTGGCCTGGGATAGAGCTCCACATCAAGCTCCACGCTTCACGGGAAGTCTGCCTGAGGATTCCCTCTCTCCCTCTCCCTCTGCCCCTCCCCCCTGCTCGTGCTTTCTCTAAATAAATAAATAAATAAATGGAAAAATCTTTTTAAAAAAAGATGCTCACAAGAAAGGTTAGGGTTATTCACTCTAATCCATTAATAAGATTGGGTTTGAACTTTTAAGTTACCTTTGATAAGTAGTGCATCTTGGCTCTGAGATTTCAAATGAGATATAAGAATCTGGTTTTTTTTTTACATGGAATTGTGGTAGATTTAGCCCAACTCTAGAGTTTCTTCCAATGAGACAAACACTTTGGAGAATTTTCTAATTATCACAAGGAAAATACAGGCTGACCATATATTCCTGTCACCACATTTTAAGTAATCTAAGTAGTGAACAATATTTGTGATTAAGTCAGGGGTAAATAAACTTTTTCTGTAAAGATCCAAGTAGTAAATAGTTTAGGCTTTGAGGCCATATGTTCTCCGTCACAAGCTCTTAAATCTGCCATTGCACGCAAAAGCAGCTACAGGCTGTACACAAACAACCACTTATAGCTGTGTCCCAATACCGCTTTATTTATAAACATGGAAATTTGAATTTAATATGATTTTCAAGTGACAAGAAATATTCTTCTCCTTTTTTTTTTTTCAAGATGTAAACACCATTCTTGGCTTATAGTTAACATAAAATCAGGTAGCAGGCCAGATTTTGTCAGGGGGCTTTAGTTTCCTGACTGCTGTTTTAGATGAACTGGTAAATTGGTAAATGCCTGATACACATTTCTAATGGGATCACTTTGGCTACCATGTGGAAGGTGGATCATGGGATGTGGGGAGCAATGGTGGAAGCAGGGAAATCAATCAGGAGGTAATTGACATAGTCTAAGCAAGACATGATGGTTGCCTTGACTGGGGTAGTCAGCAGTGGAGTTGGAAAGTGGACACGATAGTACACTATGGAGACTCTGACAGGGCTTTGCTAATACACTAAATGGGAGCAGAGAAGGCAAATGCAGAAAGAAACATGATCTTGGGTTTGGTCTGGAACAACTGGATGTATGAGCGTGTCATTTACTTCGATGGAGAAAACTAGGAAGGAAGAGGTTCAAGGGAAAATCAAGAGTTCTGGTTTACCGGTGTTAAGTTCGAGATGCCTGTTAGGTAACCAAATGGAGATATCCAGTAAGTTGGAATCCAGGGAAAATATCAGGCCTGGATATATGGGGGTCATAGGCATTTAGGAAGTAGTTAAGGCCGCAGGACTAGTTCAGATCAACTGGGGTGTATAGAGAAAGAAGAGAAGAGGTCCAAGAAAGGAGCCCACAGGAATTCCAAGAACTAGTAAAAGAGAATGAAAGTAGCCAACAGACGAAATGGACAAATCAGAAGAATGGGTTACCATAAAGGAGAAAGAAGCAAGTTACTGGCGAAGGCTGTGATCAAGGATGAGGAATCCTGCTGAGAGACAGTATTGTGAGGACAGTGAAGTGATCATTGGATTTGGTGACATGAAAATAATTTATCTTGACAAGAAGAGTCTCAAAGAACTGATGGAGATGAAAGGATGAGTTGAATGGTGACTGGGACTTCCAGTTAAGCATGGAAGTTTAAACACAGGTGTATCTGGGGCACCTGGCGGGCTCAGTCGGTAAAGCATGCAACTCTTGATCTCAGGTCTGTGAGTTCGAGCCCCACGTTGAGGTAGAGATTACTTTAAAAAAAATAATAAAATCTTTAAAAAATAAATTAATAAAAAAATTTAAAAATAAACACAGGTGTACCTTCATCCCCTCCCAACACTCACTAAAGTCAACATGATGAAATACAAAAGAATGAGGCCACAAGAATAATGCGAGTGACGTGAGGGTGACAGAGATTCAAGAGAAGTTCATAAATCCCTGGAAGAGGTAAGAAGCTGGATAATGGTAACTAACTTAGCAAAGCAGAAAAAGCCAGAACCAAAGAACCCGCAAAAGGAGGCGGCTGCCAACAAGAGGCAGACTAGTTCCCATCACCGAAGCCCAAAAAGGCTCATGACTTGGAGCAAACGTGAGAAATGAGGCTGAAAACAGGAGGATAGGGAGAAAGTCTTTGTAAGGAAGCCTTGACTCTTCCAGAGCCCCTCCCTAATCCTGGATTGCCAGGAAACTAACCTGGTGGGAAATAAATGGCTTAGTCTCTGCAGAAATTAATCCAGAGAGACTTAATAAGAGATAGAGGGGCACAGGGGAAGTAAAGGTGAGGCACTGTCCTGAAAGCCAGGGAGGTAAGTAAAATATATGTACTAAGTGGTGAGACGCCTCTCAACCTCCCCGGCTCAGCAGCCAGCCAAACTCATAGCACTCTCTCGTGCTCTCTTGCTCTCTCTCGCTCTCTCGCTCTCTCTCTCTCGTGCTCTCTCTCTCTCTGGCCAGCTGACCAGCCATGGACTACACCCATGCCAGGCGGGCAGCCGGGTTGGCCATGTGCAAGCAGAAGGCGGTCAAGATGAGAGGAGAAGGAAGCAGCAGAGATGAAAGATGCCGCGGCCCCCAGGAAATGGGGACAGTTTTGGGTTTCAGCCTCAGGCCAGGAGCAGGCCGTTCATCCCGTCCCAGGCTGTGAGACCGCCCGGTGTATCCTCCCCACAAACACCCTTACGGGAACAGCTTGAGTGGCCCTGACCTCCACCTCGTAGCCAGATACTCCTCAAACAAGACGAGGGGCAACTTGTAAAAGGCTGCTTTTCCAGACCCTGTCCAAGCCCCATTTGTCGTCTTCCTTGGTCATTGCCATGCAGAGGTGGCCAGCTGAGCTCCAGCTGCCCCTTCCTCGGGGACTAGTGGCCAGGAACAGCCCAGCACAGCTCTAGAGGTTCTGGGAAGGCCAGCAGTGACCCCACTTCATAAAAAGGCCAGCTTGTTGGAAAATATTTGTGTAACAACCACGTTTTACGGACAGCAAAGGTAAAGCACAGGAGAGTTAAACAATTTGCCTAAAGTCCCAGAGCTTAATTATTGAAGGAAATGCTTGAGGATAAAACCTATAGTCTCCCAACTTTCAGTCCCTGATTCTTCGTACTGCCCCACTTGGCCTCCCATGGTGCTCAAAGACGACTTTGACAAGTGGGATTTGGTTATTTCTGTGGCCCGACTGAAACCAAACCACTAAAACATGAAACTTTAGATTCACGACTGTGTAGAAGACAACACACTGCATGTGGAGTCCAGCGACATGGATTCTAGTCCGACCCCCTCTCTTATTCTGTGGTGTCACTTAAGCAGGTCACTTGACCTATTTCTTCACGTGTAAAATGTGGAGAGAGTGACAGTACTAGGAGCAGAGGAAGAAATGCAGATTCCAATGGTCTGGGAGGAGAGGATGCCTAAGCCTCTGACTGGAGATTTCTGGCAGGTCTCCCTATTCATTTAAACATTGAGGGCGCCTGGGTGCCTCAGTTGGTTAAGCGACTGCCTTCAGCTCAGGTCATGATTCCGGAGTCCTGGGATCGAGTCCCACATCGGGCTCCCGGCTCAGCAGGGAGCCTGCTTCTCCCTCTGACCCTCTCCCCTCTCATGCTGTTTCTCTCTCTCAAATAAATAAATAAATAAATAAAATCTTAAAAAAAATTAAAAAAAATAAACATTGACACAAATTTGGGTTCTATTCCTATATGTATATTTGTTTTAACATAAACATGGGTGGCTATGGTATTCCCCACAAGTAATTCACATCAAAGTGATGCTTTAGGAAGATAGTCCATATTTATTTTAACATTGCTCATCCTTGGCACAGCCTTACATATCCCATTTTGAGAAGCCCAGGACAAGAATGCTAGGAGAATTGTCAGCTCTCAAAATTCTTCAAAACAGTGCAAACTTCAACAAGTGCAATCTCCATTCTGCCAATATGGGAGCCAACATCCCCCCAAACCCTCCGTTCCTAGAACTGAAGTCAAGTCTGGATGCTATTAAGCTCCTCCATCACCGGAGCTGTGGCCAGAATGTGCAGGGGTGATGCTGGTGAATATGCTGTCATTCTAGAAGCTGCGAGTCCAGAGCAGACACAGGTATGAAGTGGGAGCCGGCTCCACATTCCTTCAGACCGATCTGTACCCAAGAGACAGCCACAACCAAATACTGGTGAAGCCATTACCATGATGGCATACCTGAGAGCCTTGTTTTGAGCTTCTCTCTCATACTCCAAGGCTTGCTCTAAGGGCTGCACTTGGGGTGGAGGAGTCGTGGCAGAGGGGGGAGTGCAGAGTCCCCCTAGACTGGAATAGTGGAGTGCATGTCCAGGACATGACAGCCAACAGTCTCCTTTCCCGGAGGATCTAGTGGAAAGCCGTGGTATTTAACACTTTCAGGCCCCCAACAATGCTGACCATACTTCACATGGTGGGCCCCTAGGGAGCTCTTAAGCAGAGGTGCGTGTGCGTGTGTGTGTGTGTGTGTGTGTGTGTTGGGAGGGAGTCCAGGTTGGGTTACCCTCCCAAGCCCTGGAGTCAAAACTTCCTGCCCGAAGGAAGGGACCAGAACCCTCTGTCATCTCCACGCCTTTGCAAATGTTGTTTCCTCTACTTGAAATTACCATCTTCCTGCCCCCCCACCGTGCATCTACCAAAGCGCCAGTTGCTGTAGGAAAGTGTCCTCAAGAGCCCCACCTCCAGGCAGAATCGGACACCCCCTCCCCATCATTTTGTACAGTTCCGTCTTAAAGTGTATATCACCTGACGAGTCAGCTGCTTTCTCACCCATCCCCCTCCACTTTCTAGGCTTTGAGCTTTCTATCCGCACCTGACACAGAGCTGACGCTAGAAGATCTCTTTTTCATGTCCCTTGTGAAGGAAGGAACAAACATGTTAAAGAGGAAAGTAGGAGCAACAACTTGGGCCAGTGCCACGGAGGGCCACGCTGTGTGGCTCCACCATCAACTTCCCAAGGCCTCACAGGTGCCTCACTCAATCTACAAAATACTGGGCCTTAGAGAAGTCCCCTTCCTGCCACCCAAAATTGCCCTTTCCCACCGCAGTTATCCTCTGGAGCCCCCAGCAGAAGAAACCTGGGGGTTGAACTCTCTCTCCGCTCAGGCCCCAGAGGAGGTGAAAGCCCGGGTCTCTGGGCCTCCATAACTAGGCCCCAGGGATGCTGAAGGAGCTCCCACACCCCCACTGATAAGCATGTTCTCCCAGGAGAGGCAGCTAGCTTCTCTCCCCCGCAGGGCAGGTCCCCAGCAGGAAACCCAGGGCCTAGGCTGGGGCACAGATCACACTCCCCCTTCACTCTGCTTCCTGCTTTCTCTGTCCCTATCCCATGTCAGCGTTCCTGCCAAAGTCCCTTTCTGTAATTCTAACCTTGTCCTGTCCCTGTCTCCATCCCTCTCCGCCCTGCGCTGTGACAGGGCTCCCTCCTTGGTCCCCAGGCCTCCCCACCCCTGAATGTCTTGTTGGTAAACACCAAAGAGTGTTTTGGAATACAGTGACCTGCAGGCATCCTCAGTGGCCAAGGGCCCTTGAGGACATGGCAGTGGGGGCGGGCTAGAGCTCCCAGTTTCCAGCCAGACAGCACGTCCTACTAGTGAGATGCAGCTTCCATTCCCACCAACAGACATTATCAAGGCCCACTCTGGGCCTGGCCCTGTTCTAAGTCCTGGAGGGACACAGACAGCCCAGCCCAGCCCCTAATGGGAGGCAAGCCTAAGAACCCACAGTTACAATCTGTTGACCACACAAAGAAGACACCTAATGAGTGGGAAAGGCAGAGGGAGCGAGGGAAGGGAGCAGAGAAGAAATCAGGGTAGCCACCCCATCCCAGAAGCAGGACGCTGAAGGCTGCCTTCCAACAGGGGAGCAAGTGAAAGGAACAGGGAGACTATCCAGCTTCACTATTCCCGGAGCTAAACGGCTGTTTCCCCCCATTCATTTCACAAACAGTGGGCCCAGGAGAGTCCTCCAAGTGTCCAGGGTGGGAGGGCCAAAAGCTCTGCAACAACCCCATCCTGAGGTACCGATTCCTGATTTCAGCAAAAAACCCCAGGAATAAAACCAACAAGACTGCACACGGTGACAAGGAGGAAGAAGAGGGAATCAGGAGAGGATGCAGGGGTGCAGAGGAGGGTGAGACATGGGCCCAGGAGGGAGGAGACAGGAGGCAAGAGGCAGAGTTGAGTGTGGATAACTGTGAATGCAGTGCAAGCCACAGGTTTGCAGGAGCTAAGCCTCACACGTGCCCCGAAAGAGGCTTCCTCAGCCCTTCCCATGGGGGATGCTGCTCACCAAGCCTGCCTACCCTGGGTGCCACGGGAGTGCCTGCAATGGACTCCACCCAGGGTCAAGTGAGCACTCTACAATGGGATCTGAAGGGGCTCCCACCCTGGACTTTATTCAGGTAGTCACTTCATATGCACCTTTTTATAGACCTCAAAACATAGAATTTGATTACTCATAACCTTTGGTTCTTACCACATTTTTATATCAATGTATGGCCT
The DNA here is from genome assembly GCF_054177405.1 of Leptonychotes weddellii. NCBI lineage: Eukaryota > Metazoa > Chordata > Mammalia > Carnivora > Phocidae > Leptonychotes > Leptonychotes weddellii. Next base: position 41,436,741 of record NC_138379.1, read on the forward strand.
TCATTCATTATTTTAACTGATGTCATGCTGCGGGGTTTCTAAAACCTTTTTTAAAAGTCAAATTCAGATGACTGAAAGTCAAATAATACATTTGTATATTATGGATGGGGGTTGTACTCAGAAAGTTAAAATACATTAGCCCCTTCAGGGACTGGGAGAACGTCTGGGTTCCGTGCAAAAAACAAATAGAAACTAAGAACATGGGGCGCCTGGGTGGCTCAGTCGTTAGGCATCTGCCTTCGGCTCAGGTCATGATCCCAGGGTCTTGGGATCGAGCCCTTCATGGGGCTCCCTGCTCAGCGGGAAGCCTGCTTTTCCCTCTTCCACTCCCCCTGCTTGTGTTCCCTCTCTCGCTGTGTTTCTCTCTGTCAAATAAATAGATAAAATCTTAAAAAAAAAAAAGAAACTAAGAACATCTCAGTAAAGCCAAAGGGCCTGGCTTCTTTAATTATGTTGAAACTCAGAAATCCAAGGGTCATCCCTTTCCCCAAGTCCCGCCCCCAATAGCTAGGGTCTCTGGACCAGCCGGCAAAGCCCTACCCAGCCAGCCAAGCCCAGCCCACCTCCTGTTTTGCAAGGCCTGGGAGCTAAGAACGGTTTGTACATTTTTAAGTGGTTAGGGAAAAAAGCCAAAAGAAGAATTATATTTCGTGACACATGAGAATTACATGAATTCAAGTTCCAGCATCCATAAATAATGCTGTATTGGAATACAAGCCCCTTCATTCACCTGTATAGTGGGCGGCTGCTTTCAGGCTACCATGCAGAGTTCAGTAGCTGCAACAGAGAGGGACGACCCCAAAGCCTAAAATAGTTCCTCTCTGGCCCTTTGCAGAAAGGTGTGCCAACACCTGCTGTAGACCAAAGTCCTGAAAAGAAATTTACAACCCCCGGGGCGCCTGGGTGGCTCAGTTGGTTAAGCAACTGCCTCGGCTCAGGTCATGATCCTGGAGTCGTCGCAGGATTGAGTCCCACATCGGGCTCCCTGCTCAGCGTGGAGTCTCCTTCTCCCTCTGACCCTCCCCCTTCTCATGTGCTCTCTCTGTCTCTCTCATGCTCTCTCTCTCGCAAATAAATAAATAAAATCTTTAAAAAAAAAAGAAAGAAAGAAATTTACGACCCTGGATCTGACTGCTCACCCTTCTTTCCCCCTCCCCCTTCCTCCCCACCTCATTTCCCCTCTCCCTCTCCTTATTCCTCCTACAGTTGGCTGGGACCAAGGAGTGGGTGTTTATTCATTTCCTTTACATAAGATCTTGCCCCTTTCTGACTCCAACCTCATGAGTAAGCTGGAGAGACAGGCGTGAGAACCCTCCCAAGGCCAGGGGGTGTGCCTCCAGTGGGTCTCAGGTTTGCAGCAAGGCGGTGGGGTGAGGCCCTCCGCTCTCTGGTAAGTGGGCAGCTGGAGCACATGGGCTGGTGACTCCTGGGGAGAGCCTCACCTACAGCTCCTTGGAGGGAGGCCCCTCTGGCAGCAAGGGCAATGATCTTCCCCCAAGTGGTGAGGGAGGCCTCCACCACCCGGACATGTCCTTCAGCAGCCGGCTGCACTGCCCAGGGAGTGCAGAGCATGGACCAAGAGGGGTAAAGCAGGGCAAGGAGAGGAGCTCCTGGGGGGCACAGCGTCCGATGGCAGCCTGAAGCTCTCTCTTCACACTTATGTACAGAACCATATAATTGATTGTCCAAATCGGTACAGTTTTTTCTCTTCAAATCAACTTGAATGAGGTATAATTTACATAGAGTAAAATGTGCCTATTTTAAACAAATTGTACTATGAGTGAGTTATCTACCAGTGTAACCACTGCTACAACCAAGATACAAAGCCTTGCCATGACCCCCCAAAAGTTCCTGTGTACCCCTTTGTAGTCATCCCTCAAGCCCCCACCACTGCCCCAGACAACTACTCATCTGCTTTCCATCACTACAAATTAGTTGTGTCTGTTCTAGAATTTCAAATAAATGAATCAATCATACGGCATGTACTTTTTGTGTCTGGCTTCTTTCACTCAGGATAATGTTTCTGAGATTTATCCATGTTATGTGTCAACACCAAACTGATGTGCTTTTTTTTTTTTTAGTGAGAGGTGCTTGAATAGTCATGTCAGGTCATAAGGCATAAGTCAGAAACTTCCGGACAAATCAGGACAATGGTCACTCTATGTATGTGTGCAGTTTCTATCCTTTGTAGCACCTGGGCTTTTTTAGTCAAAACTAACCCCTTGTCCAGTGGGGTGCTTGGGTGGCTCAGGTCATGATCTTGGGGTCATGAGATCAAGCCCCTTGTCTGGTTCCACACTGAGCATGGAGCCTGATTGGGATTCTTTCCCTCTCCCTCTGCCCCTTTCCCCACCTCCCTCTTCTCTCTCTCTTTGGAAAAAAAAAAAAAAATCTAAGCTGGCTGCAGGGTGACTGTTTTAAAAATCCATGTGTATGCTTCATCATTATTTCAGTATACTCAAATCAAAAAGGTCTGATGGAGGGACACCTGGGTGGTGCAGTCGGTTAAGCAGCAGACTCTTGATTTTGGCTCAGGTCATGATCTCTGGGTCCTGAGGTTGAGCCCCACATCAGGCTCCATGCTCAATGGGGAGTCTGCTTCTCCCTCTCCCTCTGCTCCTCCCCCCCACCTCACTCATTCTCTCTCTCTCTCTCAAATAAGTAAAATCCTTAAAAAAAAAAAAAAAGGGTTGGTGAATGCTAAATCCAGTGCCTTATCACAAGAGACTTCAACACCGCATGTGCCAATGGAAAAAAAAAAGAAGCTTATATTCTTTAAATATATTATCTTCAATTACTATACATTTTTGGGTGGTTATAGAGTTTTTTTTTAATTTTTTATCACCAACTTGTACTAATGAAATTTTCTGTCAGTGATGATTACCAAGAATTTGAAGAAATCATTATAAATCTTCATCAGAAATTTCATGGTGCCATTTCAGTCTGAAACTAGATATAAAAAGCTATGTTAGGGATGCCTGGGTGGCTCAGTTGGTTAAGCGTCTGCCTTTGGCTCTGGTCATGATCCCAGGGTCCTGGGATCAAGCCTCCGCATCGGGCACCCTGCTCAGTGGGGAGTCTGCTTCTCCCTCTGCCTGCCGCTCCCCCTGCTTGTGCTCTCTCTCTCTCTGGCAAATAAATAAAATCTTTTTTAAAAAAAAAGCTATGTTAATGCAAGGAAGTTCATGTTTAACAATAAAATATTTGAAATTATTTTGTTTAGGATTTAATACGAATTCAATGTTAATATTTTCCTTTACTTTGTATCTAACTATAATTACATAACACGAAGAAATGTTATGCATTCACTAAGCCCCGTATACGTGTCCCCTTCAGTTTACCCCGGGGTGCCGTACACATACTCTCATCTTCCATGTGTGCTGTGACACGGGAAGATAAAGCAGCACAGCCCCAGACTATGGGAGAACGGTGGCCTGGGTTGGAAGCCTTTTGTTTTGCTAAAGAAGTCTCTCCTGCCCTCTAGTGATGATCTTTGTGGCTGGGTCTCCACAGAATAACAGTGACGAAAGGGGTTATTAAATATATGGTTTTGTATTTGCAAAGATATCATCCCTATTGTGCAGACATCATGCCTGCCTTGGGTCCTGGAGGTGAAGAACTTCATGGCATTCCCCTGGTGCTCCATGGGGCCTGGAGAGGTCCCTTATTCCGTGATTCTGCCACTCCCCTCTGCCTTCAGCTTCTCCACTACTACAGCATAGGGTAACTCTCTACCATCCCTGGCCAGAAGACCCCCTCTTACCATCCCCTAGAACCACCAGCCTCGGAACCCCTTCCCCACCCCGCAGATGCAAAGACCACAGGAAAAGAGAGGGAAGATGAAAGCACCCACTCTGTCCAGCAGTCTGAAATCAACAAGCAAGCTCCAGGCCTCAGGTATCCAGAGGATTTGCCGGTCGCCTTGGCACACTGAGGAAAAAGGGGCCAGCTCCACCGTGAACACTTCCTGTACGTCCACCCCATCACCTGGCCTTTCATCCCCTAGCAGCGACAGGTAGCAAATAGCCACCAAGAGAAAGCACAGAATCATCATCCATCAACTGATACATAAAGTACCTGTTTTAAGATATCAAGGTATAGGGCGCCTGGGTGGCTCAGTCGTTAAGCGTCTGCCTTCGGCTCAGGTCATGATCCCAGGGTCCTGGGATCGAGCCCCGCATCGGGCTCCCTGCTCGGCGGGAAGCCTGCTTCTCCCTCTTCCACTCCCCCTGCTTGTGTTCCCTCTCTCGCTGTCTCTCTCTCTGTCAAATAAATAAATAAAATCTTTAAAAAAAAAAAAAAGATATCAAGGTATAGTTACATAAAAGTTCTATGAATATTGGAACATATAAAAGTTGAAGATAATTTATGCAAGCAGCAAAAACTTTGTTGAGGACAACAGAGCTCATCTGAAATGAGAACTACCGGTAGACTACTGCAGTAATTTCAGTTACGCTGTGTGCGCAAATCCAGCAAAGTACAAATTCCATATAACACATACTGGTAATCAGTTCTAGCCCATTCTAGACTGCCATCCATTTGGAGACCTCTGAAGGCCAGAGGCCCTGGCTCCTTGTCCAGTCCTCACCTTTCCAGGCTGAGACCCGGAAGTCCATTTTGAGAAGGGTTGTCAGAAGAGGGAGTGTTAATTTCATGACTGCTGTGATGAAGGGCATCAGAAGGCCACAGGCTTTCTTTCCAGTCTTTGCTTCTTAGTGGGACCTTCAGAAGCACACACCCCCTTCCCAGGTGCTCTTGCCAGGAGATTAAGTCCCAGTCTTGGTGTTTACTAATTTCCTTTGCCCTAGACTTTGTGAGCAGACTTGCCTTGGGCTGCAGAGGTGGACGGTAATCAGCCCCACCTCTTCCTGGTCACAGATACATATGGCTCAAGGCAGGTACAATGGTGTCCAAGTGGGCTGGCTCTGGGCATGCCTCACTTGAAGCCATGAAGCAGCTCTCCTGAGCACCCCCTCCCCGGCTGCCAATCTCTAGATTAGCAGGGCTCCACTAGACCCTGCCCAAGACAGCAGTCCTCAGCAGATGGGTGCCACTGAGTCACCGTGGAATGGAGTTCTCATGATCTCTTGAGGAACCTTCCCTAATCACATCATTCTTTCTGAAGACAAATTTTATCACAGGTTCTATATAGGATAAGACTCTTTTGTTGTAAATAATTAAACACACACACACACATTTCTAACTGACTCAAGCACAAAAAAGGGCCCATGAAACTGAAAAGTCCCAGGGATGGCTAACTTCAAGCAAAGCATCTCATGGGGCTCAAATGATGGCATTATCCAGTCTCCTCCACCTCTGCTCTGCTCTCCTCCTTGCTGACTTCAATCTCAGATTTCACATCTAAGGGAGAATGACTACTAGCAACTTCAGGCCTTCATCTTCCCAGATCAAAGGCCAATGGAAAAGAACAAGTCTCTTCCCCAAATCTCCTGCTCCAGTCCTGGAATCCAGCCAGCCAGGCAGCTGTTGAGCCAGGCTGGGCTGAACGCTGTCGTCAAGTGATGGAACCAAACACGTGCTCAGTATGTCCAGGCTGTGTTCCCCCCCCCCTAAAGTCTGGCTCCTAAGGCAGCAACAAACTCAAGTCCCCATTTCTGGGCCAAGACAACCTGCCCATAACCACTTCCAGGGGTCAAGTCCCCATGTCTACAGAATTCTTTGTCCTTCTATCTTTCCTTCTCTTCCCTGGGCTATCTACCCAGAGGCCTACCCCATGGAGCCTTTCCAGGTCAGCTGGCCCTCCCTGGTTTTCATAATCTACTTCTCTGTACCTGCTTCACCACCCCAAAGTTTAGGCCTCCACTCAGGGACTGGGAGAGCTTCTTCCAAAACACTTGGGTCTTTTAGCAGCAGACAGCCAGAATTTCCAGGAAATTCTGGGAAAGACAGAGCTTCTCCATACTCAGGTGCCCTGAGTGTGCCCCTTGGCCCAAGAGACCAGCTACAGCTCCAGGTGTGGTAGGTGAAGGACTGGGAAGTCAGGGCAGAATAAGAGCAGTGCAGGAAGCATCCAGCTTCCTTCCAGGTGGCTCACACTGTGGAGGGTCTTAAATGCCATCCTGAAGGGGCTGAGACTTTAGCCAACCATCCCAGCAGATAGACAATAGTCAAAAGGCTTGTTGAATGGATAAGTGGGTAGATGAACAAACAAGTAACCTGAGCCAAGAGATGGAAAGTGACTTGCCCTACATCACACAGCAAACAAGTAGGAGGAGCAGAACCAAACTCCAGGCCTCCTTGTGCCATCCTGGGGCCCAGGCGGCCTCCATCCCCGCAAGGCGGTTTGGGAAGCCTGAAGATTATCAGCCATCAGCTTCATTTCTCAGGGGCTCTAGACCTGTGCTCCTGAGCTTGGAGAGAAAGCAGGAGCCTAGGGATTAGAAACTTGGACAGTCAGCGAGAACCAGCAACTGGGAAACTTCAGGAAGGCACAAGCTGGCACCTAATGCTGAGGCTAGGGAATCTGAGTGAGCGAATTCTCTGGGTGTGAAGTAGAGGACGGGCGGAGAACCAGCCCAAAGCTCAGCTACATTTTGTTCTGAGTGAGTCCAGCCAGGCTCTGAGGACAGACCATGCCTGACAAAGCCCAGACCACACCACCCTTATAGGGGTGCAATTTCTGAGGAAGCTTCAGGAGAGATGGGGGGCAAGTATTTCTCCTGCTGAGCCTGGTCTTTTGCACTAGGCACAGAGCTCCTCCCAGGCTGTCATTAAAGAGGCCAGGGACTGGGATTTCAGGTAGAGGGGAAGAGCCTGCTGGCCCCTGGTTTAGAGGAGCCCGAAACTAATCTAAGGCAGGATAAACCAAAACTTCAAAGGTGAAAAGAGATCCAGAATTTCCATAAGAGCCAGAACTTGGCATCTGTCTCACCAGTATTCTCCAGTGCCTGGAACAGAGTCTGACATATAATAGATGCTCAATAAATATTTGTTGAATAAATAATGGACTCAATAAGGTTTGGGGAAGTAACTTTTCACTCTTTCTGCTGCCTACAATCCCCTCTGTACTGCGCCCCCGCCCCCACCATGTAATACAGAGTTCTGGCAGGAGTCAAGTCAACAGCATGTACAGTGGTTAACTGAGAACTTAACGGTCCTCAGAGCGGTAGCCCACACCAAGTAGAAGCTGTCTCCTTAGCTCAGCCAAACACGTTGGATGGGTGCAAAAGGTACTAGGCTGGAAATCAGGAAATTGAAGTCCTAGGGACAGCTCAGGCTCTATCAGGGACAGATATGAAAAACCACTTTCAGAACATTTTCACATTTAATCATCCTATTATTATCCCCATTTTATGAATGTGACAAGTAAGATTGTGAGTGGCACTAGATCACGCAGCCACGGAGTGGCAGCGCAAGCCGGCGGGGGGTTCTTCTCATCCTGTGAGCTGACCCTAGGCGGCTTCTTTGCCCTCTGGGGTCCGCTCCCATCTGTGACCCTGAGGTCTCCGAACACAGACCAGGACGTCCTGGGGTGGAGGCGCCCCCTGCCGGCCCTCGGGCCGCTCGCCGCCGCCGCCTGGGGGAGCCTCCCGCCTCCTCGCTGCAGGCGGGTCTGGCTTGAACTTGCGGTGGCGCTGGGCATCGGGACTGCTTGGGCACGTCTTAGGCCACAGTCTGGTCTAGCTCTTTCTGTCAGCCTTCCCTAGAACAGAGAGTGGAAGAGCCGGACCAGGAAGGCAGGAAGGAAAGAAAAGGGGAAGCAGAAGGCGACGGAGAAGAGACACCCAGCCCCTGCACGGCCTCTCCCCTCCCCGTCAGTTGGTCCGGTCCCCTGTAGCCTCAGGCCTCAACTGGTTCCCTTCATAAACCCACGGTCAAGGGACTTTGGGACACAGTTATTTAACACCCACAAGGGGCTGCGGGGGACCAGCTGTGCAGGCTGAGAAGCCCCACAGATGAGCAAGACTCAAGCCTGTCCCCTCTTAAAGTCACAAATCTTGTGGCTGGGGGGCATGAGGAATGTTGGAGCGGGAACAGACAAGGTCATCTTTGATCCAGCCTGAAAAGTGCCATGAGGAGGCAAGTCCAGGCGGCTGGGAGCACAGAGAAGGAGATGATTGTCTCCTCTTGAGAGTTCAGGGAAGAAGGGGAGCATGGAGTTGCCCCTGCCAAGATATGTCAGAGGCAGGGGTGTTTTAGCTCAGGAAAGAGCACATACAGGGGCAGAGGACACAATCACCATGAGGAAACCTGTCATCTCCACCAGCTCTGGAGCGCCCCTTCCAGAGCACAGCCTCCAGCCTTACCTCTTATTTCTACCCAGCCTGCCCCTGAGCCTCCAGATGACCTCCAAGCTCTGGACCTCTCCCAGTTCTCCCAGTGCAGGTCAGTCATGCATCTTCTGGCTTCCTTGACTTCCAGTCCCCTCTTCCCTGGCCCCCAGACCTTTGCCAGTGAGGACTGCAGGAGGGTCACTTACAGAAGTTTGGTCCCACTGCAGAGTCATGATCTCCATTTACCAGGGAGACTTCCTGAAGACCCTCATTCAGCCCCAAGGTCTCCCCACTTTTCTAGCCAACAAGCCGCCCTTCTCTTCTCCCCTCAAGCCCTCAAAGCATCCTTTGCCAACCTCAGTATTTTCAGAATATCCTCTCCATCTACTCTACTGAGGCAGTGGTCAATCCACGGACATTCCATCAATTTCTCTTCCTTCAAATCTGTACCTCTCTCATCTCCCATTCTTTCCTCCCAGCTGACTCCCCCTGTCCAGTCTTACCCAAATCCTCTGCATGTTTCACCCAGCTTTCTGATATAGATAGATGATAGATAGATAGATGATAGATGATAGATAGATAGATAGATAGATAGATAGATAGAAGATAGATAGACTGACTCATATGGATGTGTGTGTGTGTGTGTGTGTGTGTGTGTATCCTCTTGATTCTATTTTCTCTAGAAAACCCTGACTAATGCAGCCCTTCTCTCCAGTTCATCCAGAGAAGGACATGGACCAGGCTTCCTTCCCGGGGAAATTTAAATAAGTGTGAGATCATTGTGGAGGTCCTGGCAGTGCTGTGGCCTTCTTCTCTGGCACCAAGGATCCAACTTGAGCATCACCCTGCGGGCCTGTCCTGCTCCTTGCAATCCTTTCAGGAATAGACTGGCTCGTGACCCAACACTGAGGAGGTCCCTTGTACTGATGAGACAATATTATGAGACAATGGATCTAATTTAAAGAAAATGTTGATAAGTGTAACAGTCACTCTGTAGATTACATATCAATGCCGAAGAGTCACCAAAACCTCTGTTCTCATCAGATTTAGTCACTCATGCACTCACTCCACAAATATTTATTGAATTTCTACACATTCCAGACACTATTTTAGGCTTTGGGAATGCAGCAGTGAACAACAACAAAAAATTACACTCAAGGACAGAAAAACAGACAAGAAACAGATAGGTATAATCTTTTACAGGATGATCAAGAGCTAGGAAGGAAAATTAAGCATGGTATGAGGATGGATAGTGGAGAAGCACATGAGGGAGGTGTCTAATTTACGTAGAATGCCTGCAGAAAGTCTTTTTGTGAAGGTAGCATTTGAACAGAGGCCTGAAGGTAGTGAGGGAGTGAGCCAGGCAGGTCTTCGAAAGAAGAGCTTTTCAAGCAAGGGGAACAGCAAATGTGAAGACGTGCTGACATGCATGAGTAACAAGAAGGCCAGTATGGCTCAGTAAAGTCAACAAGAGAGAGTATAGTGGAAGTTGTGGGAGACCAAGTCACATAGGATCATAAGTCTGTGATAAAAACTTTGGATTTTACTCTGAGAAAGATGAAGAAGCCAATGGAGTGTTTGTCCAGGGTTGATGTATTAACTCCATAAACCTCAGAGGAGGTGAACAATAAAGGAAAGGGGAGGTGTGGTGTTACTGTCTAGAGCTCTGTGCCACCACTCCCTGGGCACCTCTGTGACTGAATTCTCCACAGCCATTGCTTGGCCTCCAGTTGCATTGTCTTATCCTCAGGAACGGGACAGGGTTCAACTTTAGGGAGAACCACTTGGCAATTGGAGAAGCGTAGTGAGGGAGAAGGACCACCAGGGGGCCACACTTGGACTATCATCTCTACAAATTTACACTTGTGCTTTCAACACGGCTTCCACTAACCTTTCTGCATTATAATCTTGTCGTCTCAACATACCACCTTGAAAACTGTCTTCTGGGGACGCCTGGGTGGCTCAGTCGGTTAAGTGTCTGCCTTCTGCTTGGGTCATGATCCCGGGGTCCTGGGATGGAGTCCCATGTCGGGCTCCCTGCTCAGCGGGGAGTCTACTCTCTCTCCCCGCCCATGCTGGTGCTCATTCTCTCTCTGTCTCTCTCAAATAAATAAATAAAATCTTTAAAAACAAAAAACTGTCTTCTAGCATATGTGCCCATGGAGACAGCTATTCCCCTTCTCCCTGCCCACCAGAGTGTTCATCTTCACCCTGCGTCTCCTCCTTGATTACTGAGTATCGCAGCCTTGAGGCTTGAAGAAGTTCCTTCTCGGGTCAGGGCACACAGAAGCTTCTCTAGTCCTTCCTCCCTTTCTGTTCCCACTGTCAGGATTCTACAGCCATGGCCATTCTATCACCCCCTACACACGACTTCCTTTGTGAGGTGAAGAGTCAGGAAACAAAGATATGAGAAGGGATAAGAAACAGAGAGAAAGGGAGAAATAAATCAAAGAAGTTAGGAGCAAGAGCAGGGGAAGGAGTTAAAGGCTTCACCCCTGAAGAGGTCTCTCAGGAAACTCTGCATGTGGACATCAGGGAAAGGACTCAGCTTTCCCAAATGTGACCTCTAAAGTTAAGAATGATGGCAGCAGGGGGCGCCTGGGTGGCTCAGTCGGTTAAGCATCTGCCTTTGGTTCAGGTCACGATCCCAGGCTCCTGGGATGGAGTCCCACTTCGGGCTCCCTGCTCAGAAGGGAGTCTGCGTCTCCCTCTCCCACTCACCCTGCTTGTGCTCTCTCTCTCTGTGTCAAATAAATAAATAAAATCTTTAAAAAAAAAAATGATGGCAGCAGGAACCTCTACTAGAGGGTCCCTGAGGTCCAGGCATAGTCTTCTGTCCCAGAGGGTTCAGCCATAGGGAGAGACCAGAGCCCCAGGCAGGAAACACTCCTCCTGGAGGCTAGAGAACCACACCATGTCCTTCTGTCCCACAGAAATGACATTTTCTCCTCCTTTTCCAATTCTTTCCTTTGTGCCTTGAATATCAGACACGTCCAAGTGTTCCCCCCCACCCCACCCCACCATCCCTCCACATTGCGTGAAGCTATGCACAGGTTTCTCAGGGGTGAAGAATTGCGATGACTCAGCCTGGCCACCTGCATCCACTTCCCAGCTCTTTTGCCTGTGGTGCATCCTCGGCATGTCCTCCACGCCACAGAGCAAGACATGCCATCTCTGCCTTTGCTGAATCCAAATTCAAGAGAATTTTTCCATGATTTGTCACTTTCTGAAAGGGCTTACATAAAAAGTAGTTGTTTCCAGGGCAAAGCAAAAAAATAATCAATGGAATTTAGAACAATCCTAGGAAAGCCTGGTCCCAATGGAGAAGAGAAAATTCTCCTGCCCCAATTGAATCATTATTCTTGCATAGTCCTGGCCCTGAAGGGACCCAAGAGCTCTCACTTCTTTAGAAGGGTCTTCTGGGATCTCCACCCCTGACCTCTTTCCTCAAGACAGCATGAAAGATATTTGCCCTGTGCAAAGCTCCAAGGAAAGCAGATAAGAAGGTGTCCCTCCTGTCTTATCTATTCTCTGTATGCTGACAAGTCCGATTTATTTAACTCTTCGGTGAGTTACAGTCTCATTTATCCAACTGCCTACTTGACTCACTTGGATGTCTAATGGAGAGCTTAACTTAACATGCCCAAGTCTGGGGCACCTGGGTGGCTCAGTCAGTTAAGCATCCAACACTTGATTTTGGCTCAGGTCATGATCTCAGAGTCGTGAGATCGAGCCCCACATCGAGGTCCGCATCGAGCTCTGCACTCAGGAGAGAGTCTGCTTGAGATTCTCTCTCCTTCTCTCCCTTTCTCTGCCCCTCCCCCATCAAATAATAAATAAATAAATCTTAACATGTCCAAGTCTGAACTCTGGATTTCCTCCCCTAATCTCTAAAGCTTCTCTCCTTGCTGTCTCCATATCTCCCAGTTAATGGCACCATGATTCACCCAGTTTCTGAAGCCAGAAACATGGGAGCCATATGTGAAGTCTCCCTCACCTACAACACTTGATCTTCTTGTTCTGTATCCAAAATGCATCTTCAATGCCATGACATCGGATCAAGCCACCATCACCTCTCACCTGAAAGACTGTGGTTGTTCCTACTTAGTCTCTTGCTTCCACGTGGCCCCTCTCCAATCTATTTTCCACATCGCAGTTAGAATAATTTATATTTAAAAATGTATATTTTAGTTTATATTTTGTGTTCTTTTTTTTTCATAATATACATTTAAAAAATATAAACGAGATGACATCAACCCTCATTTAAGCCGTGTCCCTCTCCAGCTTCCTCACCATAGCCAAAAAGGTAGGGATTAATATATCTCCTGCCTGCCTCCCTGGTCTCATTTCATGCCACTTTCTCATTTGCTGTACGTTCTTAGGCCACACTGCCTTTCCATTCCTGGAACATGTTTTCTTTCCCACCTCAGGGCCCTGGCATTTTTTAAATATCCTGCTGTCTGTACATTTTTATCCCTCTACAATATCCTTCAGCTCTCAGCTTAAAGGTCACTTCCTCAGAAAGCCTACTCCCCACATCCTTTCTAAATATGTACTCCCCCTAGTTCCTTGTTATTCTCTTTGGCAGTCCCATTTATTTCCCATACAATGTTTCCCCCGATTAGCAGTTAATTCTATGTTTATGTGTTTATCATCCATCTCCCCCACTTTTGTCTGTCGTCCCCACAAGAATGAGCCCAGGCCTAGAGGTAGACACATCAGTGACTCCGGCTGAGAGGTGCTGGGGAAACAGAGGCAGGGCACCAAGCTCCTTGAGGGAAGAAAGCATGGCTTGTTTATTGCTGTGTTCCCATTCGCTAGTACAGAATCTGGCAGAAGCACTTACTGAATGACAGGATGGATGGGTTGGTGGGAGGGTGGGTGGATAGGTGAATGAGGGAATTTCAGCCTTGGGCAAAAGCTATAGAAACCATATCTAAGAAAGGGGAGGTGGTGATCCAGAACAGACCCTGCACCTGCAGGAAACTTCAATAGACCCAAGTTCAAAGATGTAAACAATGTCATTTTAGTACCTGCATTGAGAAAGAGGCTAGGAAAGGTCAACCGTGAGTGTGCTTGGGTAATACCTGCCTGCATCATGGGAAGGAGAATTAAAATCAAAAGAATGAAGAATATAGTCTGCTTTTTTCCTTCTTCACCTTGGGCAGAGCTGATCATATTCAGGTTAATCCTGTTGGTTGATGAGCTGATGCAGGATGATCCCTAATACTCTGGACGTATTTACATGACAGTCTTGATTCTTGGTATGCTCAGATCTGTCTCCCAGGGAAGGTCTGCTGCCCCCTGACTCCCAACAACCCTTGCAACCAACGGAAGAGACACAAATGGAAAGGAGAGAAGACCAGTGCAGGAGCCAGTGGGACAGGAAGCACAGCCCAAGCCAAGTGTCCCTAGAATGGACACCCAGAAGGAAGCAGGGCCACAGGGAGGAACAAGAGAAAAGGGAGAGAGCCTCCTCATTAATGCTGAGCTAGGGGTTCCAGCCCAGCTACAAAATGGGGGGGTGCACAGTTCAGAGGGTGTTGCTGGTTGGCCTTAGTATTAAAGACAGCCTGTCCAGTAGGCAGAAATGACAGAGATGAGAGGAACATGGAACCAGGCAGAGCTGCATTGTGGTGTGCAGGATTCCATTCATCAGTGGTCGGAGGAATGGACAGCAGGTTCCTAGTTTGTAAGTGGATATATAGCCCCAGGCAATTTGGGCTCAGGAAAGTATAACCAAGTGAATGAGGAAGAAGGGACCAAGGTAGCAGCCCAGTCTATGGAGATATACCAACACAGTAAGGCTGGAAGAGCCCAACCAGCAGCCCAACCTGGTGCTCCCCACACCAAGTCTACTGATAGGAAAATGATTTCAAGCCCCATGGAATGAGGACTGAGGCTCCCATCAGTATTGGCTTAGGTCCTGGGATGGGCTCAGGCCTGGAAATGGTAACATCAAAGACCGCAATCATGAAGTTCTGGACAGATCGAAGCAGGAGCAGCAAGGCGTCCATGAAACTGACAGCATCCTCGAGAACCTTAGCATTACTTCCCACACCAAGAGGGGAAATGAAAGAAAAATGTCATTGCCAGGAGGTTTGAAGGATGACCAGGAGACACCAAATTTCCTCCCCCTTGGGGTCCTTCAGGAACTAGCTCTCTGGCCTGGCTTGAGCACTCTCCTCTGTAGCCTCAGGAAAACGCTTCTCCACCAAAGGCCATTTTATGACTCTCTGATTCCCTAGTTTGAGCCAGAAAGGAGAAAGAAGCACCTCCTCCTTGTCTTGCCCTGGCCTTTCCTACATTCTGTCTTAAGAAGCAGCCTCCAGGTAAAGGTAAAGAAGATAAGAGTTAGGGGCCGTCCTTCCCCCAGGATCCTCACACCCTTGTATGAGGTCACCCTATCAGGAACCTATGACACACACCTTCTGGGTCCTAACTAGCCACACCACTGGTATTTGGCTCCCAGCTCACTCCAAGGCCTGCCAACAAAATTCTCTCTAATCAACACTGCTCATTCTGCAGTTGTTCCCGAGGGGAAACTGCATAGGCAAAATCTATTTCACAATTGCTGGCTTCACATCAGGACCAAAGGAACAGTGTGTAGTGGAAAGAGCACTGGGCTGGGAGTTAGGAGCTCCAGGTCCAGCCCTGTTTCTGACACTAACAGGCAAGCTTCCATTTCCCTGCCCTGTCTCCCTCACGAAGGTAGAGTTGGGATCAGAGGAGAAGCTATTTGTGATTTGTGTCCTACTGTAAGGACTTTGACATGAAAAAGAGTCTTGGGCGTGGGATCTCAGGTTGGGCTCCCCTTAGCAGCATTTACAGATGTGACTCCGATCCCTAGCCATAGCTGATTTTTACCAAGAATGAGCCTCTCACCAGCAGGGCCAATTACAGCCTTTTCCCAAGGAATTTGAAATCGGGGAAGGAAGAGAGAGCAAGAGAGAAAGAGGCTCATGGGAACTCAGAAGCTATGGGGAAATCGTGTTTTCTTGCCACACAGTCTGGAGAGCAGAGAAACCCACTCTGCAGCGAGACAGGAGAACGAAGCAAATATGCAAGCCTGCAGACATGAGGGGCAGGGAGAGCCCGTGGATATTCTGTGGTGGGTTCCAGGTCTTTCTGAAGCCTGGCTTTTAAAAACGAGTCCCTCTTTGATCCCAAGCCTCCTGATAGCTTCAAAGTGGTGAGTGCTGACGGGGGCTGTCATCAGATCCTGCTCCTTGGTCAGCTCATCTGCTCAGGCCTCTCACTGGTCTGTGCTTCAGCAGGCTAGAGTCAGGCTCAAGTTCACATCGGCATCTCACCCCCACCGCACCACCCAGCCCAGTCCTTTGGCCACAGTAGGCGCTTGGTCCACTTTTGTCAGGTTAAGACAGATAGAGTCCACAAACATCCATTCCTGCATGAGGCATGTTCCTCGGGGCCAGTCCGGGCAGCTCTCCCTCCCTGTGCAAGGTTGTCTTTGGTGCCGGCCTCATGGCCAGCCCACAACAAATCCATGACCTGCTCAAGCCCTTCCGGCCCTGCAACCCGTGACCCTGCATGAGCCCAGGACTCAGCCCCTGCTGCAGCCAGCCCACAACTTCCCAAGTTTTCTTTTCATTAACCCAACTGGAAAGTTGGACTTCATTCAGGATTGTGCTGAAAACCAGATGCTGGAGCTGGGCTCTGGTTTCCTAGATAAACACATTGCAATAATATGCATCTACCCGTGAAATGCTCTCTCTGCGGCGGCACGTGGCAGTTCTCCAGAAGAAAGAAAAACAGTGTCAAAGCTACATTTGAGGCTTCTCACTCCCCTTCCTGACCTAGCCAAGTTTTTTGTTGGTCCCAGTGCAGGCCAGCTCCTTCTCTGCTGGCTCCCCTTGCCCTCCCTGTCTCTGGCCAGGATCTTAGCTTCTAGAAAGAACTTCACGCCTTCCCCAAATCCCCCCCACCAATCTGGATGGAGGCCCTTCCTCTGAGCTCCCACCATGTCCTGTGTCGACCCCAGGTCTGGTAATAATAAGATAGTGCTATGATTGTTTGGCTTTGGAGCCTGGTACCTCCAGAGCAGTTTGGAAGCTCCTTGAGGTGAAGGATAGAGCCTTGTTCTCTCTGACCCGGAGCTGGTGAAGATATTGTTAATGTCGCTGAATGGATGAAGAAAAAGGAGCTACCCCAGCCACGTGTGGAGGAGGTGTGGGTTTCCAGAATGCTGTTGGGATCTGCTTCTCTCTAGCCTGAGTGTTTTCAGTCATCCAATGTTCGTTGGACTTTTTACTGTGCAGCAGACTCTGTGCTTAGTGTAGGCTAGGAGGGATGGTGGCACATCCCTACCCTCAAGGAGCCCACCATCTGGCAAGGAGACCACCCCAGGGGATACAGTAGCAGCAGGAGGCTTTCTTTCCCCTCCTCCACTTCTTACCTACACATAACCCCACCATCTCTTGTGGGGAAAGCTTGTGATAGTCACAGTAGAGGGACAGAAGCTCTGTTAGCATAAAAACCCCAGGTTATGGAAGACAATCAATACAAGAAAGAGGATGACTTGTTTTATGGATGCTTCTATCTGATGATTTTGAAAGACATTAAAACCGGAAGATCTCAGGGTAGGATGCCAACAGTTCTAGAATGGAGTTCAGACCCTGGGGGAGGCCAAGAAGTGGAAAAAAGAATTAGGACCATAAGGGAAGTGAAGAGAGCAAAGGGAACTCCCATTTTCATATCTCAGGCTACTTCTGTCTGGACCCATGAATTATTTGATGAGAAAATTAACAAATCTTTTGCTGCATGCTCTAGACTCTACAGGTGTACATGAGCCCCTGACAGCAAGAGGTATGTCTGATGGTAGAGTGTAACCACCTCTCACCCACCCATGCATCACAGGAATAGTCCAAGAGTTACAGAGACACTTCCAATCTGAAATTACTGGGAATGTACAAGGGCCTTTAGGAGCATAGAGGAAGGAAGGGTTTTTTAGGGGGGGCCATGCCCTCCTTCAGGAATATGTGTAGTCTGACATTTAAGTTCAAGCCCTGCTGTTGTCCTCCTTGCTGAGATCCTTGGCCTTTCTGGACCTCAACTGCTTAAGGTGGGCAGTAAACATCCTAACACATTGCGAATGGGGGGAGGCAATGTGGGAGGATGAGTACATGGGCTTGAAGAGCTGCCAAAGGAATCACAATTACAACCCCAGCTGTTGTTGTTGTTGTTGTCAGGGACGTTTCCCTTAGACCAACTCGACAGTTCTGCTCCAGTCCACATTGTGCCTCTGTGTTCTGAGGCCAGTCGGACCCCAGAGAAGCATTCGGCTGCTGAACTGTCCTGGCCCTCGGGTACGGCAGCAGGGTAGCCCAGACAGGGGTCAGACCTCCTGCCGAGAGAATAGGGAAGGCAGGGCAAATTTCCCAATCATCTCATAGGCTGACATAAAAGCAAGCAGATACCAAAACGGGGCTTGATTTAGACAATAAAATGTAATCCACATAAATGCGAATTAGGTCATTCACATTTTTATATGGGAAGAGAATTAAGTGTTTCAATTAAAAAGACTGAAGTTACATTTAGGAAATCGACAACTGTGGTGGCGGCTTATTTAAAAATGACAGGCAATGACACCATTTTTAGTGTATGTCAGACTTCTGTGTGACTGCTGTCCTAGGAACCACAGAATGTCTTTTTGTTCCAAGTGAATGACAATTCCTGTAGGGACACTCAGCTGAGAGCCACGAGGC
The DNA here is from genome assembly GCF_054177405.1 of Leptonychotes weddellii. Lineage (NCBI taxonomy): Eukaryota > Metazoa > Chordata > Mammalia > Carnivora > Phocidae > Leptonychotes > Leptonychotes weddellii. Next base: position 41,454,700 of record NC_138379.1, read on the forward strand.
GCCGAGAGTCCCAGAACTGGGAGAGGGGTGCCCTGCACCACTGCACCCCCCAAGCTACTTACATTTTTAGATCTGTGAATTGGAGATGCTTTATTTTATATCCTAATTTTCTAACAACACCTTAGCCTTTCTTATAGACTTATTGTTGCCATATATACTTTGCAAATCGTAATATTTTGTTATGTATTTACTGCACATCTTTCCCCCACCCAACTTTTTTTTTCTTATTGCTTCTTCAGTCTATGCTTTCCTGTTTGTCTGTCTGGGACTTGTTGGTTTTTCTTGAGGAAACGGACTAAGAGACAAACTCAGAGACGAGAAGTGGGGAGAAGGGGAGAAACCCAAGGAGGAAGAATGAGAGACTTGAAGAGGTAGAGCCAGGGACTCGAGAAGGTGGTCAGGGACTGAGAAGAGTTGAAAGACAAGAACTCGAGAGAGGGGGACAGAATTCCAGAGAATTTCTTTTGCGTTTGTAACTCATTGATGCGGTTTTGGCTTGCACTAAACTATTAGTCAAATCTCCAGGCCTCTTCCAGACTCCTAAATTTTTGTGTCTTATTTAAAATGGACTTCCCCCCACAAGACTAAAAAAATACTTTCATATATTTTGTTCTAAACTGTTTTAGTTCGTTCTTCAGTATTACATCCATTTGAATTTTATTTTCGTATATGTGTGGGATAAGAATCTAACTTAATTCTTTTCCAAAGAATTATCTTTGGAATATCTAATAACACCATTTTATAATTCACACTTATTCCCTTCCCTTTATCCTCTCATTTGAAATACCATTGTCATCATATACTAAACTCCCACACAGAGATGACTGTTTCTGGACTGTATTCTGTTCCACTGAATTGTCTATTCTTGTGCCCAAACCACAGGGTTTTAATCACTGTAGCTTTATAGTATATTTTGATATTTGATAGGGCAAATTTTTCACCATTGTTTTTTTCAAAATGTTCTTGGCTAGGCTTGTGTTCTTTCTCTTCCAGATGAACTCAAGAATCAGCGGTCAAGTTCCATAAAAAGTTCAGAACACATCAAATAATCTGTTTCTAAATGTTCCTCTTTTTCTGATTACTGATGTGTTTCTCTCGGCCCCACCCCCACCTCCTGGAAGCAGTACATATGGTCATCAGCAAGGCACTCCCCAAATTCTAACTAAACTATTAAAACTCCTACATTCTAAATAAAAATAGAAACACGTAAAAAGAAATACTCCTAGACTAATTCTGGGGTCAGAAGTAGGAGAAGCAAAATCTAATTTATTAGATTTAACAGACTTATTTTAAAAATAAAAAGATGAAGCAATCATAAAGGGTATTGGTCAGTGATACAAGTGCAGTCAAAAAGGATGAACATGAAAGGAAACAGAGATAGTATCCACAATATGAGGATGGACAGAGGGTGTAGCATATGTTCCCTGGGCCCCCAATTCTATCCCCTCAGCCCTATTCATTTTGGTGCCTACCAGACTGTCTTCTAACTGGCACACCTGTGTCTCTTGACCCCAGGACTTTTTCTGACTGCTAGAGCTCATTCTGTCTGCATATGCAGTGGGATGGATATGTTGGCAAATTAACTAATCAACCCAATCCTGTGGTCAGGATCATCACTCAACCAATGGCTTATGAGGGCTGTTGGATAAAGAGCCCAGATCTCTTACCCTAGGCTAGGCTAACCTTGAGATGCACATTGTACCCTGTGAGGTTAAGTTCCAGTTGCCCGTGATGGGAACTCATTGTAACACACCTGTATTGGCTTCCTTCCCTCCTCTGTTCCACCTCCTTAGTCGGCCACCGTCGTTTCCTGGAACCACCTCCCAAATAAACTACTTGCACTCAAATCCTCATTTCAGGGTTTGCTTTTGGAGGTACCCAAAAGAGAGTCAGTTCCTTGACCCAAGGCCTAAACGTATCCAGCTTCAGTGGCAGGTCTTCCTCCATCTTGCATGTGAGAGGAATGGCCGAGCAGACCTGTTGCCATCAAACCCCACCATCATAAATCAACCTCTCCTTATTCTGATTGCAAGCTCACCAAGCAACCTTCTGATTATAACCCAGATTCCCTGATGGTTTTTCTAGAGAAAAAGAGGGAATATTGACTAGAAGCAAATGTCCAGTCCCCGAGGAGTTCTGTTTTCTCATTGCCAATAGACAGCAGGCAAATAGTTTGCAAAACAAGCTGTTGCAAGCTTGGACATTGAAACTTCGGTGTGAGTGAAATAGAGCCCCTCTCTGTGTTGACAAAAATTGCATTTCTAAGCCCACCAGGCTGGGCCAAGGTGACTTACCCAGGTAGCGGTGGCTTTATAAGGAGTCTAATGGAAGCCAACTAGCCTCCCCTGCCAGCACCCGACCTGACCACATACACAAACCTTCCTACAGGCTTCAGTGGCCATGTTCTACCTCTATTAAGTGAAGCAATAGATGGAATCACACTTTTTTAAAAAGATTTTATTTATTTATTTGACAGAGAGAGACACAGCGAGAGAGGGAACACAAGCAGGGGGGAGTGGGAGAGGGAGAAGCAAGGCTTCCCGCCAAGCAGGGAGCCCGATGCGGGGCTCGATCCCAGGACCCTGGGACCATGACCTGAGCTGAAGGCAGCCGCTTAATGACTGAGCCACCAAGGCACCCCTGGAATCACACTTTTTCAAAGCTTTCTGTTCACTCTTAGCAGAGAAATCTCTGTAGATTATCAAGTTCTGGCCCCCCCCAACAGGGTGTTCATAATTCCAAGACCTCCCTTTCCAGTTAGACTTCTCTCTTCTACCTGAGTCATTCTAGACTGCTGGTTATGGGCATGATAATCATAATTCTGGGTTTTCTGAGACAGCCCAGATTTCAAATATTATAAGTGCTAGCCTTAAAATATTTAAAAATCCTTGAAATTCTAAGATTTCAGTGTCTAACTAACTTTTCCCATATTGCATTAACACTGGGAAGTAGCCCAAAACAATTTTTGTAAGATGATGTGTCCTTGATTTTGGTTTGGATCTGAAAGTCCTATTACAAAAGATTCCTGAGTTATGACACACACACACATGCCTGAGCTGTTTTCTAGTTCAATCACTCAGACTGTTATATTTTGCCAAAGGAATCCTTTATTCAGAACAACTTGATATTCCTTTTTATACATTGTCTTGTGTGTTTTAAAGAATAAAATCACTTGAATTGAAGTCCCCTTACAACAAAGTGAATTTTCTTAAAAAAGAAAGGAGAAATAACAAGAGAAAGACAAGCCGACGTTCAGAGAACACCAATGGTTCAGTGGCCCCATTGAGAGATTCTGGTGGCTGCTGTGGAGCTGTCCACCAAGGAGGTGCTGACAATACCCTAGAGTTGGATAGGGGCTGCCCTCCTCAAGAGTTGTGAAAGAACCCCCTCCACACCCCTACCACCACTCCATCCCCAAAGAAATATAAAGTACTATGAGAACGTAGGTAAACATAGACCAATGTTTCCTTGTTGGAATAGGGAAGACAATAATCAGTTGCCAAAGTCTTCTGAATCTTCTCCACTCAAATCCAGACGTATCTGCCCAAGACACCTTTCCTCTGATTCTAAACATTCAGTGCAGTAGTTGCTATAGATGCCTCCAGGGGGTCTTGCATTCTCTACAGATGCTAATTATGGCAGACCTAATAGGAAAACAGGACTAGCTGCTAGAAGGAGATCTACTCACACCCTCCCTCTAAAACACCCTGAAATTCCCCTTCTTTCTCCATTTTCCACTCCAAGAGTAAGGACTTGAGGCCCTACCATCTCTCCATACTTGTAGGCCTTGGAGAAAATAATTGATTGCAATTGAAGGGGCAACTGATTGCCTTGGATGTATGTGACAGGCTGGCTGGCTCTGAACAAGTCACTCTTCTCTAGGCTTGGTCTCATCATATGTAAAATGAAGAAATGCCTGGAAATCAGAGCCCTTTTCCTGTCTCCCTGTCCTTGGTCATCTTCCCTCAGTTATATGCCTCCCTACCAGGCTATTCACAGACTTTTTTTTTTTTAAGATTATTTATTTATTTATTTGACAGAGAGAGACACAGGGAGAGTGAGAACACAAGCAGGGGGGAGTGGGAGAGGGAGAAGCAGACTTCCAGCTGAGCAGGGAGCCTGATGCGGGGCTCGATCCCAGGACTCTGGGATCATGACCTGAGCCGAAGGCAGACGCTTAACGACTGAGCCACCCAGGTGCCCCTATTCACAGCCTTTTTGCAAAAGGTTTCTGCCACTCAAGTTCTCCAACACTAAGGACCCCTGCTGTAAACTCTGGGAACGGGTGCCTGGAGTGTGACCACTGTTCTGGAGTATAATGGGGGGGTGGTGAGTGGCAAGGGCAAGGAAACTCCAAATGTTGGGGAAATCTTAAAGCATTGTCTGCCTCTCTTTTTTAAGGATTAGCCTTTATTTTTATAAAAATGATACATGCCTTTAAAGACATATCGCTAACTGAAAACAAAAACTACTTACATATACCTTGATCCCATCTTTGTAACAAAACAATGTGTATACACAAAACATGTACCAACATGTATGAAAAAAGGTAAGAAAGAATGATAATATTGTGGGTAATTTTTATTTTTCTTATTTAGTTATATTCTCTAACTTTTCTACATTGACAATATATTGTTCTTATAATATGAAGGACTTTTTATTAATAAACTTTATTTTTTAGAGAAAAAATGATATGCTTATTATAAAGAATTCACACAATGTTGAAGAGCACAAAAAAGATATTTAAAAATCTTCAAGATCCCACTACTTCAATAGCCAGCACAAGTGAACTTCATTGCAGATAGTTCTGTCCTTCTATATACAGAGAGAAAGATAGATAGATAGTCAGGTAACCAATAAGGGAGAGTGGATGGATAGTTGGATGGATGGATGGATGGATTGATGGATAGATGGGTGGATTGATGAATGAATATAAAGAAATAGTTGATTAAAAAGGGATCATACTTTATATACTATTCAATAAAAGGAGAGGCACCTCACTGGTGGGGTGCCTAGGTGGCTCAGTAGGTTAAGTGTCTGCCTTCAGCTCAGGTCACGATCCCAGGGTCCTGGGATCAAGCCCAGCATTAGGTTCCCTGCTCAGCAGGGAGTCTGCATCTCCTATGCCTCTGCTGCTCCCCCTGCTTGTTCTCTCTCTCAAATAAATAAATAAAATCTTAAAAAAAAAAAAAAAGGGAGAGGAATCTGACTGACTCAGCCAGTAGAGCATGTCACAGGGTCATGAGTTCAAACTCCATGTTGGGTGTAGTGATCACTTAAAAAATAAAAATTTAAAAAGGTATAAAAGTTAATTTTCCTTGAATGTAAAAAAAGACAATGACACTAAAGAAAAGCTAATAGAATTGTTTGACTTCCTTTATTCTCCACAAGAGATATTATCTTTCAAAGATACCTCTAAGGTTAAGAAAATATATCATAAAAAATACTAAGAGGCTGGAATCACTATGTTTTTTTAAACATGCTTCAATTTTAGACAGTATCTAGCAATTGATTGGCTGCTATGAAAGATAAGGAAATTAACACCCTTACACTTCCTCCCATTTAGCCTCCCCCGCTTCCCGAATATTGTGAGTAATACTGTTTTTTTATATTTTTGTCTCTTTTTTTTTTTTTTAAGATTTTATTTATTTGACAGAGAGAAACATAGCGAGAGAGGGAACACAAGCAGGGGGAGTAGGAGAGGGAGAAGCAGGCTTCCCGCAGAGCAGGGAGCCGGATGCGGGGCTCGATCCCAGGACCCTGGGACCATGACCTGAGCCGAAGGCAGACGCCCAACGACTGAGCCACCCAGGTGCCCCTCTATTTTTGTCTCTTAATATGAGTCATTGGCAGTGCATATAATCAGGATTAAATCATGCATGTAATGGAGAAATGTGTTAAGATGGATGTCTATTATAGACTCTAAAGAATAACAAAAAAAGAAAAATTTCAAAATTTTTTGGCTACATAAACATAATAATTTCAACCATTTACGTGAATCTCTGACCTTGTGTGCTTAATTACTATACATCACAAGAATAATTTTATATGATTATCTTCAAATGTCAGGCTTTAAAAATAATAATAAAATTAAATGAGTGAAAAAACTGGATTATCTCTAATGCTTTTTTGCAGCACTATGACTTTTGCCCATCTGAGCCACAACAGAGCCAGACTTGACAATAACAACAATTTCTAGCTTATTCAGCACTTACTGACTGCCAGGCAGGGGTAATTACTTTACAATATATTGGCTCGTTTAGTCCCCCAACATTCCAATGAGGGACATGCTATGTCCTTTATTTTAAAAGTGAGGAAACAGGGGTCTCTGGGTGGCTCAGTCAGCTAAGTGTCTGCCTTTGGCTCAGGTCATGATCCCAGGGTCCTGGGATCAAGCCATGCGTCAGAGCCTGCTTCTCTCTCTCCTCCTGGCTCACTATCTCTCTCTCTCTCTCAAATAAATAAAGTCTTTAAAAAAAAAAAGGAAATAAATAAGTAAAAGTGAGGAAACTGAGGCAGAGTGGTTAAATAATGCTCAAGATCCCACAACTAGTGAGCAGGGAGCCTAGATTCAAATGGTCTTCCTAGTAAATAGCAGAGCTAGAATTTGAGCATTACAAATTTCCCCAATCAGTAATTCACTGGTTGTGTGGCCTTGGGTTAATCCTTCATCCTCTCTGGGCCATAATGTCTTCTACAAACTAGGGACTAATAAGGATTTCCCTGCCTGTTACCCAGGGATTCACTGGGGACCAAGTGAGCAGTGCCTGGCAAAGAGCTTTATTAAGCAGCAATACCACCTTCTTCTCCTCCTGGGCTCAGTCCGGCATGCAGCCGGCGGCCTTGGGCAGGACTCGGGCAGGAACCAACCTCTGCTGATGAGAAAAACATTACCACAAGGCCACAAAAACAAAACAGTCCTCTTGCCAGAGGACAGTTAGATGGGATAGGCGGGGAGTTCCAACGGCTGTGAACGCTTTGCTGAGTTCATGTGCAGGGTGAATTGGAGCCAGACACTATGTGTTCATTGGGTTCACTGTCAAACTTGCATGGAGAGAATGTCAAGAGGGCCACTGGCTCTTAACCCCACTCCCTCGGGCCAGCTCTTTTCTCTCAGGCCCTGGAGCAGACACTCTTGGCCTGGCTAAGCTCTCAACCTGCCTTTCCAGGTGCGATGCCGAAAAGGTGAGGATCAGAGAAAGGCCATTTCAAAACATCAGGCGGCATGAAGAAGGAGGCCACCAGGCCAGCATTCTGAGCCCTGGAACTCCTAGGAGGCAGGAGAGCTGACTTCTGGCCCAGACTCAAAACAATGACCTTGGGCAAGTCCCTTTTCCCCTCAGGGTTTGTTTTTTTTTTTTCCCATCTTTAATACAGGGCTTCCTGGATATTCTCCCAAGGCCCTTCTAACTCTGCCCTCATGCTGGATTTTCTGGGGAGAGGTGCAGCACAGATATGACTGGCTGTGATTTATCTGGGAGATGGCCAGACAGAGAGGAATCAAGCAAGAATCTAGAGACCGCAGACTAAGATAAAGTGCAGTTGAAGGGACGCCTGAGTGGGTCAGTCAATTAGGTGTCCACCTTCGGCTCAGGTCATGATCTCCGGGTCCTGGGATCAAGTCCCGTTTTGGGCTCCTTGCTCAGTGGGGAGCCTGCTTCTCCCTCTGCCTGCAGCCCTCTCTGCTTGTGCTCTCCCTCTCTCTCTCTCTGGCAAATAAATAAATAAAATAAAATAAAAAGTGCAGTTGAAGAACTCTGGCTGACAGTGTAAATTTATAAAGCCACAGCCCTTGGTTTTGTAGGGCAAAGAGGAAAAGACAGCACAGCCCAGAGGAGCATCTGGGGACAGGGGTTTTTAACCAGTGGTCGCTGGGATCCTTTATTTTATATATTATGCAAGGCACAGGAGAGACAGAGGGAAAGAGAAGCTCCAGGAGCTCCCAAGATGAATAAGACACGGTGGCTGCCCTCATAGGAATTATAATCTAGGATAAGAGATAGTTGTGGACAGAGTTGAGGAAGGAAGGGGGTGTGAAGCTGTTCTCAAATCCTGTGCTGGGTGTCGCATGGTCAAAAGTGAAGATCCTCCCTGGTTTGGGGGTTGGAAAGCTAGCTAGGTAGGAGGGATACTCTAGGATACCATCCCAGAGCCTTTGCAGAAAGGACCAAGCTCAGAAGCTCTAGGAATCAGATGTCACTCCAGTTTCACACCACAGTCAAGGCCTGTTTCTCTAAAGGATGGTCACAGCTCCCCTCCCGACTGCCCAACTCCAGCCCAAAGGCCTCATAACCTTTCGGAAGAAGCCAAGATTCACAGACCTATTCCCAGACTCATCACTTACCTCATTACCCACTGGGCTTCTCTCTGAGAGCCGGGTCAGGGTAGGAAAGAAGCCAGATATTCCCACTAGATTATCAAGAACAAGGCTGTTCCTGTCTTGCTGGCTTTCTGTGCTCTTCCATGGGTTTATCATGTTGGCTGGCCAGATAGGAACAGGGGCAGCTCATCTGGGACTTGCTCCCTCAGCCCTGGAATGTTGACTACGTGCTGTGGGTCCACCTATGCAGGCCTCCCTCTGGAGCAAATCTGAAAGGCCTCTGTGACTCAGGACTTTGTAAAGGTGACAAAAGGATCATTTGAAAGACCTGCACCCATCCTATGTTATCAACCATATATTAGTGTATTAATTATATGTGTATACATATATATACACATACATGTATACATATTACACATATGTATTATACAACTTACATTATAATGTGATACACATTACATTATATAGTGTGTGTGTGTGCGTGTGTGTGTACTCATGCACAGCAGTCCTAGCCTCTTAAACTGGGAGTTTAAGATTAACTACCAATCCCTCCTCACAAGTACCGGATCCAGGTGGAGTTTCTTTGCTAGTCTTACCTGGTCTTCTTGCCATGACCTGACAGTGTATCACCTGCTCACTCACCTCTCTACCTGTTGATCCACACCCCACACAGACTCACACTAAACCTCCCAAGGCAAGTCACTTCCTTCTAGCAGATTCCATTTACTAACTGATGACAATTCCCCATATCCCCTTTTTTTAATTTTTATTTTTAATCGTGGTAAAAAAAAAAAAAGGCACATAACATAAAATTTACCATCTTAACCATTTTTCAGGGTACTTTCAGGAGTGGTAAGCATATCCACATTGTTGTTCCCCACCTCTCCTTTTGTCATTACCTGGAACTCAGTCTTGAAGGGCCAGAGGCCTCATTCATTGTAACTAGATTGCTTCCAGGGATTTGACTCCTATCTGTAGAGACTGCTGCGTGTGGGGAGCTCAAGTGCAGGAGGTTCGTACTTCACCTCAAATGCATTTGGCCAATAGCTCTTATAAATTATCTGTACATTTTGCTGACTCTGTGGCTAAAAGCAGGTCAGTTCTTGCAGCCAGGAGCCTTAGGCCAGGCTGTGGCATGGGCTCTCTTCCAGGGGACCTGGTCTCACAAAGGGATCAGACCTACATGTACTGATAACACAACTGGAATTGGGTCCTCCAGTCAGATGGGGGGACCAGAGGACTCTGCCTTTAAGAATGGAAGGTG
>NC_138379.1:41464383-41472802 GCF_054177405.1 Leptonychotes weddellii
CGCCTGGGTGGCTCAGTCGGTTAAGCGACTGCCTTCGGCTCAGGTCATGATCCTGGAGTCCCGGGATCGAGTCCCGCATCGGGCTCCCTGCTCAGCAGGGAGTCTGCTTCTCCCCCTCCCGCTCCCCCCTCTTGTGCTCTTTCTCTCTCTCACTCTCTCTCTCAAATAAATAAATAAAATCTTTAAAAAAAAAAAAAAAAAGAATGGAAGGTGTCAGGGCGCCTGGGTGGCTCAGTCGTTAAGCGTCTGCCTTGGGCTCAGGTCATGATCCCAGGGACCTGGGATCGAGTCCCACATCGGGCTCCCTGCTCAGCAGGAAGCCTGCTGCTCCCTCTCCTGCTCCCCCTGCTTGTGTTCCCTCTCTCGCTGTGTCTCTCTGTGTCAAATAAATAAATAAAATCTTTAAAAAAAAAAAAATAGAAGGTGTCAGGGCACCTGGGTGGCTCAGTTGGTGAAACGTCTGCCTTTGGCTCAAGTCATGATCCCAGGACCCTGGGATCAAATCCTACGTCAGACTCCCTGCTCAGCAAGGAGTCTGCTTCTCCTTCTCCCTCTCCCTCTGCCCCTCCCCCTCTTGTGCTCTCTCTCTCTTTCTGTCATCAGTTTAATAAATAAAATCTTAAAAAAAAAAAAAAGAATGAAAGGTGTCTGCCCATGTGGTCCCTGCTTTGACTTTTGGGAAAAGTGCTTGGAGGAAACAAGTTATATAATGTGAGTTTCTTAATCTATAAAATGGAAGTTACATCCACCTTATAGATTATTTCAGAGCTTGAAAATTATGATGTACATGGGCGCCTGGGTGGCTCAGATGGTTAAGCGTCTGCCTTCGGCTCAGGTCATGGTCCCAGCGTCCTGGGATCGAGTCCCGCATCGGGCTCCCTGCTCCTTGGGAGCCTGCTTCTCCCTCTGCCTCTCTCTCTCTCTCTCTGTCTCTCATGAATAAATAAATAAAATCTTAAAAAAAAAAGAAAAAAGAAAATTATGATGTACATAAACTATTTACTCTGAAGTCAGACATAGCAAGTGCTTAATAAGAGGAAGAACAGTATTTGTTGTCAATATTATTGAACCCCAAAATTCCCCCAAGCCCTGCAAGGCTACAGGCCTGAGTGAAGATGCTTTAACAGCAATAGTTCTGATTTCACCAGCTTATTGCTCCCCCTTGATAACTTAGGCCCTCAATCCTATGGAATGTGTCCCCCGGGGGGTATCTCTGTTCACCTATCTCTGACATCCATTACTCCACAGGGCTCTGGCTTCTGAGGCAGTTCTTCACACCCAGCACCACCAAAGGTGTGCTGGGTTTCTCATGGTGTCACACCAGCGCTCTCTCTCTCTCATGGTGAACAAAGGTGTCCCAAAGCATTGTGGCTGGTACACCAATGTTTTACATTCTTTGTAAAATGGCTTCAGTGTTTGCTTAGAACTCCTCGTTCATCGCAGGACAGGCTTGAGCAGTCTCTTGGGACTGGGTTAAGAGACATTTCTAGGTGATAGACACCAAGCTGTGTTCATATTTCCTGCCCTCTCCTCCCCTGGGTTGAGTGCTGTCCTGAGAGGTTCCTCAGCAACCATGCACAAAGGCATGGGACAGATCTGTCCCAGAGCAAGGGACACAACCAGGCCAAGCAGAGATCTAGCGTCATTATCATACTGTGCTTTGATATCCAAAAACACAACCTCCCTAGCACCTGGCCTGGATTAGTTATTTATTGCTGCATAATGAGTTATTCCAAACTTACTAGCTTAAAACAATAAGCATTTATTATGGAATCAGGAATTCAGAAGAGGCTTAGCAAGGTGGTTCTAGATCAGGGTCTTTCGTAAGGTTGCAGTCAAGGCATCAGCTAGGGCTGCAGTCTTTGAGGCTTGATTGGGTCTGGAGCATCAAGCTTACTCATTGGGCAGGAGACTTTAGTTCCTTGTCGCATGGACCTCTCCATAGTATCTCATGACAGGACTTCCCCAGAGTGAATTATCAAAAGAGAGAGAGTAACCAAGACAGAAATTGCAGTTGTTTATAAGCTAATCTTGGAAGTGACATACCACCACTTCTGCCCGATTCTATTGATCACACAGACCTACCCTGGTACCAGGTGGAAGAAAATGGCACAAGGGTGTGAATGCCAGGAGGTGGGCATCACCAGAGCCATCTTGGAAGCTGGCTACCGCACACCCTCTGCGTGCTCCCACTCCAGCTCTACAATCTTGCCTGAGGAGAACCCACTTCTCTTCATGGTCAAAGAGGAGACTTCAGGGACCCTGAGGATGGAGCTAAGCTGTGACAAGGTAGCACTGGGATCCAGGAATATGTTTGCAAAGAATAGGAACCAGGAAAAGAGAGAGCAGGACAGAGGAGGACAGAAGTAAATCAAGTGGTGCAGAGTCTTGAAAAAAAAAAATAGAAAGAAAGCAGGTCTTGCAATATTGTGGAACAGTGAAACCTGGGATTCCATAGGACAACTGGATCTTCAGTGAGGTAAGATTGATAGAAAGAAGTGGTTTAAAACAACAAAGGTTTATTTCCCCCTATGCTATTGGTTCATGGCTAGAGGTTCTGCTCTATATCTCCTCACTTGGGAACTTAAGCCAATAGATCAGCCATCTTCTTGAACACTGCCTAAACCATTGCCAGAAAGAGAGCTCTGAAGGGTCTTGTATTGGCAACAAGATGCTCTGGACCAGAAGTGATGTGTACGCCTTTCGTCCACAGCCCATTGGCCATAAATGGTCACTTGGGCTCCAGCCAGCCACAAGGGTGCCCAGAAGTGCAATCTTACCACATGCTTGGAATGGAGAACTGGAAATATTTGGCAAATGACACTCATGATTCCTCAAACTCTAAGAGAGGAACAAACTTTCCAGAGAGTAAGTCAGGGAAGGGCTGAGGGCTGGATCCTGGGACCTAGCCTGGAGTATGGCAAAATGAGGCTTTTCCAGGGCTGTGTTCTGAAAGACTCTCTGCAGTTACTCCATCACCTCTGGGCTCAACTCATCCTTTACTGCCTCACATAGCAATCCAAAGGAGCAAGCATCTCTTGAGTCCTCCGTGTCAGGCCTGGGTCATTCCCTGGCTTTCCCCTTACACTGCACCCCTCCCTCCCCCAGCCCTTTGATCCCAGAGGAAGATGCCTAGACACCAGGTCACATACCCACCAAACTTCATGCTCCAAAACATGGCCACACCCCTGGGATCCCTGGGGACTGCCTCAACACACTTCCTAGAGATGAGTATACCTCTAGCCCTAGCCTAACCATGGTTCCCGGGAAGATAGATCTAGAACAAGCTCCCATCAGACCTGAGAGGTCCTGGGAGAAGTGAGGTCCTTTCCTATCTAGGCCCCACTTCTCTGCCTTTTGATTAGAAGCTCAAGTTCTCACCCACACTAGCCAGCCCAGTCAACCCACCCCAAGCAAATGTACCACGTCTCCAGCAGGTCTTTCACAAAGGGACCTGGAAGTGGCTGTCAGACAAGACATTGTAATACTTGGGCTTGTTTCCCCGACAGACTCCACATGACCTCCTCATGTTTTGTTCGTTTGTCTTTACATTCTCACTTCCAAAAACATCTCAGGTTAGAGCTGGTTTGGTTATTGGCGAAGCTTACGGACTCCATTCCCTCACTCACATATTAAGAAACATCCATGGCACTCAACCCCAACTTCTTATCCTCTCCCCTAAGCAATCCCTGATGAGCATACGACACAAGTGAAATCAGAGTCTTTGCCAGACAAAACAAGATTTCTAGCTTCCCCTTCTACCAGACTGTGTCCTAGCCCCTCCAGGGGAGAAATTCTGGGGCCAACAGTGCCTCTAAGGCCCAAGGCATTCAGAGATCAACTTTCCAGAACGGGCACATCCACAGAAACTCAGGACATTTGTCACATGAACTTTGTCATTAGGTTTTATGCTCAGGTGCCAATCTCATCTCCTGGTTCTTGACTGAAAACAGTTACAATGGTAATGACCCAGGAGGAGGCAGAGAGAACCTCTGAATGGGGCAGCCAGGAACTCTTCTTGGGTTAGGTGGTATTTAACTTGGGTCTTGATATTCGGGAAGATTCTCAACACATGATGACGAGAAGGGAAGAGGTTAGTTTAAGGGAACAGCATGAACAAAAGCAAGGAGGTGAAACTTCGGCTGACTGACAGAATAAGTGCAATAGAGCAGTGGAGGTAAGGCTGGAAAGACACCCTGAAAACTGATCATAGAGAGTCTTGAATGTCAGCTAAGAAGTTACCTTGATGCATAGGAGAGATATGGTAATAATCAGAAAAGGGGCGCCTGACTGGCTCAGTCAGAAGAGCATGTGACTCTTGACCTCAGGTTCATGAGTTCAAGCCCCACATTTCGTATAGAGATTATAAATCAATAAATCAAAAAAAAAATTTTTTTAAGAATAAAGAAGTAGCATAAGTAACATACACAGAATATTCACTAGGTTAGGCATTAGGCCAAATGCTTTATATGCATTATTATCTCACAGCAATCTAACAAGTATATCTGTTATTTTCCTATTTTAAAAGATGAGGAGGGGTGCCTGAGTGGCTCAGTCATTAAGCATCTGCCTTCGGCTCAGGTCATGATCCCAGGGTCCTGGGATCAAGCCCCACATCGGGCTCCCTGCTCAGCGGGAAGTCTGTTTCTCCCTCTCCCACTCCCCCTGCTTGTGTTCCCTCTTCTGCTGTCTCTCTCTGTCAAATAAATAAATAAAATCTTTAAAAAAAAAAAGAGGAAAAATGGCTCAGGAAAGTCACATTACTTGTCCAGGATCACACAGCTAGTAAGTGACATACCCAGGATTCAAACCCAAATCTGCCTGACTCAAGATGCAATACTCTTAACCACTAAATGAGATTAAAGAGTGACAAACAACATACTTACAAAAGTGCCTCCCCATGGCCTTGGCCTTAGATGGCATCAGGGGCGAATGGCAAGAAAAGTGTCAGCCTGAGCCAGACAATTAACTGCCTAGCTCAGGCCTCACCACCTGGTGTCGTTCACAGCTGACAGCTGAACAGAAAGCCTGGACATACAAATTGTCTCAGGTGGCAGGAAAGGACAGGGAAGCAGTGGGGGTGGGGGGTGCGCGAGCGTAGAGGTGTAAGTCATAGACACCTCTTGGGCCACATCTGTCTCTGGGGACACCATATTCATGTTGGACAAAGGTCCAGACTAAATGTGACCACTTCCTCATTCTGGGATTCATGTCCTGCCACAGCACACCAGATCTCCTCAGAGGTGCCCTTTGGTATAAATGTGATTTGTGTTTCCCCCATAAGGGCAGAGCCATTTGGGTCTATTCTAGCATTTTCTTCAGAGGCAGCCAGAACAACTCATTGCCTCACTACAACACCCCCCCTTCAAACCAGTTGCTCTGGAGAACTCCCAAGGACTTCAAGACATCCGTGAACACTGAACTTGTGAAAGTGAGTCCCATTCTCCACACCTCTGGCTGCAGGAAGCCATGACAAGGACAGACATCGTGGCCAGAGGGCAGGTGAGGGCAGCAGAGAGCTGGCAGCAGAAGCTCAGGAGAAAGCTCTGAGTGCAGCTGGGAGAGAGCTCCAGGAGGAAGTGGGAGGAGCCCATGGAGAACCACCATCTGCCAAGGAAATCCCCTCCTCTGGGTTCACACAGAGGGCAGCTCAGGTCGAAGCTCAGATGCTAGGGGAGCTCACTGGGAAGTCAGCCTGAAGGAAAAGGGGAAGCAGAAAGATGCCAGAGACAACAGCACTGAGAGTCAAGAAGAGGGCCCAGAACATGCTAGAGGTCGCCAGCGTCCTGGAGTAGCTCTGAATACAGGCCAGCCCTGTTCTCGCCAGCCAGGAGAACAGAGAGGAATTTAGGCAAAAAAGCAAAGAAGAAAGGCTGCCTGGTTCATTTTATGAGGTCATCATAATCCTAATAACAAAACCTGTCAAGAACAGCATATACACAAAAACGAACAACAGTGCCTAACTTTTAAATGTGGACAGAAAATTTTTGAGAAAACCTGAACAAACTGGATTAAAGGACATTAAAAAATCATCCATGGTAGCCAAACAGGGTTTATTTTAGCAATGTAGAAATCATTTGGCATTCAGAAATGTATTACAATTATACAGTTCATCAATAAGAAAAGTAAATCACCCAAATCTAGATTCTGAAAAGCATTTGCTAGAATTCTACATCCATTTCTGTTTTTTGGTTTTTTTTTAACCTTTACTTGTAGGAAGAGTAGGATAATCTCTTAACATAATGAAGAGCAGCAATAAAATTGAAATACTAGAGACTGCTCCATTAAAATCAGTAACCAAAAAAGGATGCTCAGTCTCACCATTATTATTTAATATTATTCTAGGAATTAAGGCTAATGCAATAAAGGAAGGCATAAAACAAAAACAAAAGGTGCTAAGGCGAAACTGTCATTATCTATGAAGGCTATACCTTAGTTATCAATGCTATATACTAAAATTCCAAGATAACTTCCATAAATGAAACAATAGTTAAAAAGAGCTTTTTTTTTTTTTTTTTAAGATTTTATTTATTTCTTTGAGAGAGGGAGACAGCACAAACAAGGCAGGAGGGGAAGAGGCGAGGGGAAGGGCAGAGGGAGAGGGAGAAGCAGACTCCCCACTGAGTGGGAAGCCCAATGTGGGGCTCAATCTCAGGACCCAGGGATCATGACCTGAGCCAAAGGCAGACACTCGACCAACTGAGCCACCCAGGCATCTCTAAGTAGAGCTTTTTAAAAAGCACTCATAATAAAAGAAATGTGAGTTAAAATAATACACTATGTAAAATGTAAACTTTTTTAACCTCTAGAATATTAACATTCAAAAAATTTGAAAACATGTCACTGATAAGAGTGTGGGTAAACAGTTACCCTCATACACTGCTAATGGTATTATATATTGCTACAGTCTCTAATGGAGAGCAATACTCTGCTATAATACTTAAAAATTGTAAGTGCACATGCCTTTTAATCCAGAAATTCCTTTTCTAGGAATATATCCTGCAGATATCCTTGTATATATGTAAAAAAATGTGTTGCAATGTTACTCTTATTTATTGTTATCACATAAGAAAATGGAAAGAAATCTATCGATAGGAAATTGTTCAGTAAATTATGGTATCCACTCAATGGTATATTATGCAGCTGTAAAAAATGATAAGGAAGGTTTATGTCCTGAAATAGAATGAATTCCAAGATACAATGTGTTTCTGTTTGTTTGTTTTTAAAGATTTAATTAATTTATTTGAGAGAGAGCACGAGCAGGGGAGGGAGGGTTTAAAGGAGAGGGAAAAGCAGACTCCCCACTGAGCAGGGAACCTGATACTGGGTTCAATCCTGGGACTCTTTTTTTTTTTTTTTTAAAGATTTTATTTATTTATTTGAGAGAGAGAGAATGAGAGACAGAGAGCATGAGGGGGAGGAGGGTCAGAGGGAGAGGCAGACTCCCCGCCGAGCAGGGAGCCCGATGTGGGACTCAATCCTGGGACTCCAGGATCATGACCTGAGCCGAAGGCAGTCGCTTAACCAACTGAGCCACCCAGACGCCCCAATCCTGGGACTCTTGAATCATGACCTGAGCCAAAGGCAGAACGCTTAACCGACGGAGCCACCCAGGCGTCCCCCCAAGATGCAATAAGTGAAAATGCAAAGTACATAAGACTGTGCATAGTTTGCAACCAATTGTGTGTATATATTTATATTTTTTAAGCACGAAAAATTATATTTACATATTTACTAATCTATGCGTAAAATATCTATGAATAAATGCACAAAAACAACAACAACAAAAACCTAGCAATTGGTGCACCTGGATGTCACAGTCAATTGAGCGATGGCCTCTTGTTTTCTGCTGAGGTCATGATCTCAGAGTCATGAGATCCAGCCAGGGGTAGGGCTCTGAGCTCAGCACAGAGTCTGCTTGGGTTTCTCTCTCCCCCTCTCTTTGTCCCTCCCCCTGCTCTCTCTCTCAAATAAATAAATAAACCTTTAAAAACAAACAAACAAGGGCGCCTGGGTGGCTCAGCTGGTTAAGCGACTGCCTTCGGCTCAGGTCATGATCCTGGAGTCCGGGGATCGAGTCCCGCATCCGGCTCCCTGCTCAGCAGGGAGTCTGCTTCTCCCTCTGACCTTCCTCCTTCTCATGCTCTCTGTCTCTCATTCTCTCTCTCTCAAATAAATAAATAAAATCTTAAAAAACAAACAAACAAACAAAAACAGGGCGCCTGGGTGGCTCAGTCGTTAAGCGTCTGCCTTCAGCTGAGGTCATGGTCCCAGGGTCCTGGGATCCAGTCCTGCCTCGGGCTCCCTGGTCAGCGGGAAGCCTGCTTCTCCCTCTCCCTCTGCTACTCCCCCTGCTTGTGTTCCTGCTCTTGCTATCTCTCTCTCTGTCAAATAAATAAATAAAATCTTTAAAAAAAAA
>NC_138379.1:41473302-41495256 GCF_054177405.1 Leptonychotes weddellii
TGCACCGCACTGGCTCGGAGCTCCCGGCTCCTGCTAAGCTAGCGCCGCTCTCCTCTCTCCAGCCGCTCTCGAGATCCTCTAGCGTGACCTCATCAGCCAGGAGGGGATGTCCTCAGACAACTATAAGATCTGGGAGATCGTGTTCGGCGGTGCCTGGGGGTGGAGGGGAAAGTTGGTCAGTAGGACAGAGGGTAACACTGATAACTTGTTAGTTGGTGGAAATGCCTCTGCTGAAGGCTCCGAGGTTGAAAGTACCGAAAGCGCAGTCATCACTGCTGTTGATATTGTCCTGAACCATCCCTTTCAGGAAACCAGCTCCACAAAAGAAGCCTACAGGCACTACATCAAAGATGTAATCAATCAAAGGCAAACTTGAAGAACAGAGGCTTCTATGACAGGAACTGCAGAACACAACAAACACAGCCTCGCTAATTTCGAAAACTACCAGTTCTTTATTGGAGAGAACATGAATCTAGATGGCATAGTTGCTCTGCTGGACTACCTTGAGGATGGAGTGACCCCATATATGATTTTCTCTCTTTTTTTTTTTAAGATGTATTATTGATTTGAGAGAGAGCAGGGTAGAGGGGCAGAGGGAAGAGGAGAGAGAGAATCTCAAGCGGACTCCCCACTGAGCGTGGGGCCTGAGGGGGGGTCCGATCCCACAGTCCTGACACCATCACCTGAGCTAAAATCGAGTCCCACCATCACTTAAGGGACTCAGCCACCCACGCAGGCCCATACATGATTTTCTTTAAGGATGGTTTAGAAGTGGAAAAAATGTTAACAATTTGGCCATTACTTTGGATGTATCACCTGTTGTCATAACTGACTGCTACTCTTCATCCACACAACACCAGGACTTAGACAAATGGGACTGATGTCATCTTCAGCTCTTCATTTATTTTGACCTTGATTTATTTGGAGCAAAGGCATTTTTGTTAAGAAAAAAACATGTCACATAGGTTGTCTAAAAATAAAATGCATTTAAACTCATTTGAGAGAATGCCTCTTAGTTTCATACATTTTTACATCCACCCTGTGTAGTGTCCTGGAGAAGCTAGAGCCTGGTTGGAGACTGCTGCTAGAAAGCATAAGACCTGCAGATAACTCCTGCAGTTAAAACTACTTCTGGGACTGGAATATAAAAAACAAGAACCAAAAATCTTAATTCTGAGTTCAAGTAAAGGGAAGGGCCATGCTCATAGCTGTGCCAACATTTAAAGTGGATTCCTCACACAGTTCATCACCTACAAATGGGAAGTAGTTAACTCTGGAAGAGATTACCAAAAGAATAAAAAGAGACTAATACAGTTGGAAGCAGAAAGAAAGAAAGAAAGAAAGGAAGAAAGAAAGAGGGGGGGAGGGAAGGAAGGAAAGAAGAGAAAAGAAATTAATGGAAAATGTCAACTTATTCAACAAATAGGAAAAATAACTGGCAAAAAAGTCATATTCTCACCTGCCACCATACACCCAAATAAATTCCAGATTATTTAAATTTTTAATATGAAAAATAAAACTATACAAAACTGGGTGAAATATGTGAATGGTTAACTGATCTTCAGATACTGATGGATTTTCTGTTAAGTCAACCTCCCATTTCCTGGGATAAACCCCACTTGGTCATGACATGCTATCATTTTCATATTCTGTTGGTTTCAGTTTGCTGGGATGCTAAGAATACTTTTTATCTCTGTTCAAGAGAGACATTGTTCTTAAGGGTTTTTTGGGTTTTTTTTTTTTTATCTCTGTCTGGTTTTGGTATCAAGATAACACTGACTTCCTAAAATGAGTTGGGTAGTTTTTTTGTTTGTTTTTTTTTTTTTTAAGATTATTTATTTATTTATTTGACAGAGAGAGAGAGAGAGAGCACAAGCAGGGGGAATGGGAGGGTGAAAAGCTGGCTCCCAGCTGAGCAGGAGCCTGATGCAGGACTCAATCCCAGGACCACAGGACCATGACCTGAGCCGAAGGCAGATGCTTAACTTACTGAGCCACCCAGGTGCCCCAAGTTGGGTAGTTTTCCTCCTCCATTTTTTTAAATGAGCTTATATACAATTAGTATTACTTCATTCTAAATATCTGATAGCATTCATCCATTAGCATAAAGTTGTTTATAAGATTCTCTTATTAATTTTTTTTTAATCTATAGGATCTGGGGCACCTGGGTGGCTCAGTCAGTTGAGTGTCTGACGCTTGATCTCAACTCAGGTCTTGATCTCAGGGGTGTGAGTTCAAGTCCCACATTGGGCTCCACACTGGGTGTGGAGCCTACCTAAAAATAAAATAAAATAAAATACCTGTTTTCACTTATTAAAAAATAAATAAAATTTAAAAATAAACAAATAAATCTGTAGGATCCATAATGATATCGCCTCTTTCATTCTTAATGCTGGTAATTTGTATCTCTCTCATTGATCTTGTTAGAGGTTTATCAATTTTACTGATCTTTTCAAAAAACAAGCTTTTAATTCATTTACTCTCTATCATTTTTCTGTGTTCTATTTCGTTGGCTTCCACCAATTGTCTCAATTATTTCCTTCTACTTATTTTATGATCAATTTGCTCTTCATTTTCTGGGTTTTTTTTATGATGGAAGCTTAGATCACTGATTTTTAGATCTTTATTCTCTAATATCAACATTTAAAGCTAAAATATATTTAAAAGCACTACTTTAGCTACATACCACCAATTTTGATTGTCGTGTTTTCATCATCATTCAATTCAAAATATCTTATAATTTCCCTTCTTTGACCTGTGGATTATTTAGAAGAGTGTCATTTAATTTCCAAATATTTGGATTTTCCAGTTATCTTTTTGTTATTGACTTCTAATTTAATTCATTTTTAGAGAATGTACTCTCTGCAATTTCAGTTCTTCTAAATTTATTGAGACTTATTTTATGACTCATAATGTGTTCTGTCTTGGTTAATGTTCCACCTGCACTTGCAAATATGTGTCTGTTGTTGTGGGGTGTTAATGTTTTATAAATGTCAGATAAGGGGTGGGAGGATGGGTTGGCCTGGTGGTGGGTGTTGAGGAGGGCACGTTCTGCATGGAGCACTGGGTGTTGTGCACGAACAATGAATCATGGAACACTTCATCTAGAACTAATGATGTAATGTATGGGGATTAACATAAGAATAAAAAAAAAAAAGTACACAGGTAACATTAAAAAAAAAAAAATGTCAGATAAGTCCAATAGGTGGATGGTATTCAAATTTTCTGTATTCTTTTTTTTTTTTTAAGATTTTTATTTATTTGTGAGAGAGACAATGAGAGAGAGACAGAGAGCATGAGAGGGAGGAGGGTCAGAGGGAGAAGCAGACTCCCCGCCGAGCAGGGAGCCCGATGTGGGACTCGATCCCGGGACTCCAGGATCATGACCTGAGCCGAAGGCAGTCGCTTAACCAACTGAGCCACCCAGGCGACCCAAATTTTCTGTATTCTTACTGATCTGTCACATAAACAACCGAGAATGGCGTGTTTATCCTTTCATTTTTGTCAGTTTCTACTTCATATATTTTGCAGCTCTCTTATTGGGTATATACATATTTAGAATTATGTCTTCATGATGAACTGACCATTTCATCATTAGGAAGTGTCCCTTACTATCCATAGTAATAGTTGGTCATGAAGTCTACCTTCTTTGATATTAATACAGTTACTCCAGTTTTCTTATAAGTATATATAAGTATATATAGTATATATATATGTATATATAGTAAATATCTTTTTGCATTTACTATTTTCTATAGTATATATCTTTTTCTGTTTTTGACTGGAGTGTCTGAACCATTTATGAGTACTTCTAAATGCATGGGCTTAAATTTATCATCTTGTTGTTTTCTACTTATCCCATTTGTTCTTTGTTGTCCCTTTTTTTGTTTATTTTCCTCACGTCTTTTTGAATACTTGATAGCTTTTTCAGTATTCCATTTTATCTTCACTTACTTGGAGTTTTTAAGCTACACTTATTTGGAGATTTGTTTCGTTTTTGCCTTTTGTTTTGTTTTATTTTTGGTTTTTGCCTTTTGAGTTGTCTGGTTTTAAGTGGTTGCTTAAGATAAATATATACATATTTATCCTATCACAGTCTACCTTCAAATAATATACTACTTCATGTATAACATTGATCTTACAACCGTATGCTTCTATTTCCCCATCCCATCCCTTGTGTTATTGTGGTCAGACATTTTATTTCTATATAAGTTATAAGCACCATGATACAGTGTTATTATTTTTAAACAATGAATTATCTTTTAATAAAATGTTAAAATGAGGGAAAATTATTTTCTAAAACCCAGGACCCTGGGATCATGACCTGAGCCAAAGGCAGACGCTTAACCCTCTGAGCCACCCAGGGGCCCCTATTTATTTATTTTTCTAAAGACTTTATTAGTTATTTGAGAGAGAGAGAGAGAGAGAGACGCCGGGCTCTATCCTGGGACTCCAGGATCATGACCGAAGGCAGAGGCTTAACCGACTGAGCCACTGAGGCACCCCTAAGCCATTTTAAAGGACATTTTTCATGGATAGAGAATTTTAGATTGACAGATGTTCCTGTTAGTACTTTAAAGATGTTGTTTGAAACAATGGCTTAGTTTGGTTTTTTTTTACCCTATCCTATCAGCTTTTATTCCTCTGATAGAAATTTTCCAAAGTGTGGGGCCCTGTCTTTAAGTGGCACCCAGGTTACTCAGTTTCAAGAGTTCATGTTCAAAGAGGCTAGAGTGCGTTGTACCTTTAGGCCTTACCCTAAAGCCCTTTGTTCTCATCCTTGATTGCAGTGGGCAAAGTCCTTCCAGTTTTAGCAGCTGCTCTCAAATTGACCTTATGTACCTTGCATCATGTCTGATACTGTCTCATAACTGTTCAGGTCCGGGCGCCTGGGTGGCTCAGTTGGTTAAGCGACTGCCTTCGGCTCAGGTCATGATCCTGGAGTCCCGGGATCGAGTCCCGCATCGGGCTCCCTGCTCGGCAGGGAGTCTGCTTCTCCCTCTGACCCTCCTCCCTCTCATGCTATCTGTCTCTCATTCTCTCTCTCTCAAATAAAAAAGAAAAAAAAATAATTGTTCAGGTCCATCAGGTGCCCTGTGGCTTCCCTCTGCTCTCTCTTGCACAGATGCCCATAATACATCATGGTTGTCGGTGCTTGTAATTTGTCACTTAGTTTTGTTGTAAATGTCGTTGCTAGGTTTTTAATTTGGTTAACCAGTTGCTCTGTTTTCATATGATGATTCAAGAAGATTCAAGTCTAGGCTGCCCCAATCCTGCCATCTTCCCAGGATTCTAACATGTATCATTTTTAAATCAGAGGAAAGGTAGGGAACCTTAGATATTCTGAAGTACCTTTTACATTCTTTTTGGAATTTAACCACAGCAATAGGAAATTGTACAAAATAAATTGATTGACATGAGGAACAGCACGCAACACATTTGCACTAATAATGTATGTAGCATTTTGCATGCTTCTTTTTTATAAAGTTATTTATTATGTGTTTGGTACATAATCTTCACAGTGATCTTTTTAGTTGTTTCAGAATATTCCATTGAGTAGAAGTACCAAAATTTACTCAGCCTGTCCCTTATTGTTGGCCATGTGAGCTGTTTCCATTTTTCTGCTGTCTCAGATAATGTTGTCATAAATACCTTTGTGCACTTAGATTTTTGTTTTGGTTGAATTATTTCCTTATGATGGAATCCCAAGAGTAGGATTACTGGGTCAAGGGTAGGAATATCTCCCTGGGTCTGACAATGTATAATCTGAAAATGTGTTTTGAGAATTATTTTTCTTATTATAGGGGAAAGGTTAAGATTCAGTTGTTGATAGTAAGGATCACATGAGGGCAGTAGGACTATTTCCCAGGATCGCTGTTATGCTATCCTTTCTCCCAGTCATCAGTCTTTCCTGTTCATTTTACTCAACTTTGATTTTTCATTCATTTAAGCAACATATGTTGATGGCCTACCATGTGTCAGACACTGTGATTTCTCTCCCCCACACTAGTGTGAATCCCACAAGTATGCGTAGTGTTCTGTTCAAGGACTGATCCAACACACATGATACAAAGGGGCCCAATCCAGGTATGCACTGGCCTAGATTCACTGTGAGCATGAAGGGTGCTATGGACTGTCCTCATTTGACCCCTCCTGACATATCTGAGACTGTTCAAAGAACCCTGGAATATCTGGCCTGGAGAGATCTGGTATCAGCAATCCATCTTCCTCCCAGGCAAGATTAACCCTATTCTAGGGCAGATTTGAACAGAAAGAGGAAGACCTAAGCAATTTCAATGCACTACCTGGTATAGTTGCCCAGAAAGAATCTCGTTGTTTTTATCAAAAAACAAAAACAAACAAACAAAAACTAGGAAGCTGGAAATAACCCCCATGGCCTCCTAGCCTCAACCTGCCAGCTATGTTGATTCAGTCCATACACTTGCCTTTTTCAGCCTCAGTCCCCCCGAAGGGGGCGACTTTCCATTGCCCCCTGAAACTGAGTGTTGCCCTGAGCCCAAGTCCTCTCGTCTTGGGTTCTGGTTGTGGTTACAAGTCCCTGTCTGCTCTGGCCGACACCCTCCCACAGTGGGGCCAAACCCTGCTCTACAACTCCCAGCCCCTGGCTGTGTTTGTGTGTTCCATGGCCTGAGTGTTGAAAACCAAGATTCTGTGCCTGTCTCTACCTCATGCTCCACAGCTGCACTCTAACACTGGATGGATCCCTGCAGTCACAAGCCTTGCCCCAACCTGGCTACAATTCACCAGAGCTTTAGAGCCCCTGCCAGGACCAGTTAACTCCTGGGGCCCATCCCATCTAGTCCACGTTGCTGAGGAGCCTGCATAACTCGTGTTCAAGCCTGCTGAGTTAATAATCATCTTCCCAACCACCATGTTTTACAGGTAAGGAATCAAGTGCCAGAGAGTAAAAGTGACTTTGCAAAAGTGAAACAGCAAGTTTGTGTCAGATCTAGGCCTAGAGCTCAAGGTTTCTCATTCCTAACAGGAAACAAGTGGGTGGAATACCAGAGAAGAAATTTAGGAATAGATTCCAAAGCAGAAGTCCAATTATAAGTCCTGAGGTCCCTGGGGTGGGGAAGGAGAGAAGGCCCCAGGATTTGAGAATAAGATAGGTTCTAGTTTTCAGGACAGGGGCATAAAGTCAGGAAGTATGAGCAGCAAAGTTGACTTTATGTGGAGCCCTAGACCATCAGGTTGGATCTATTAAATGCCTCTTGCATCTCTAGAATGTCCCAGGGACCTGGAACAGGGCTGGGCCTATATGTGCAGGTCAGAGGGTCACATATATAGGCCAAGGAAAAGGAAAGGGTAGAAAACTGAGGAAGGACATAGGAGCCAGAAACCAGGTTGGGCCTGACACATGTAGATGCTCAGGTAGCTCCCATGTCAGCTGGGACCTCTCTGCATCATGAGGGTTCAGCAACATCTGCTCCAAATACATATCACCACGGCCTATGGAAATCCCAAGCTTTCCCTAGGATTTTTGAAAATGCACATGACACATATATTCTCACATCCTGATCTCTCAGGGGTAATGTTCTTTGAGTACAGTCTTTGTTCAGGTCCAAATCAATCCAGGCACAAAATTTAGCCCTTTCATGGAAAAAAAAATTTTTCTTAAGATTTTATTTATTTGAGAGAGTGAGAGAGAGAGAATAAGCCGGGGAGGAGCAGAGGGAGAGGAACAAGCAGACTCCCCACTGAGCTCAGAGCCTGATGCGGGGCTCACTCCCACGACCCTGAGATCATGACCTGAGCTGAAATCAAGAGTCAGACGCTCAACCGACTAAGCCACCCAAGTGCCCCTCATGGAAAAAAAATTTTAAACACACCATGAATGAGATTGCTAGACTTTGCTGAAAATGTTGGGGGTGTCACAGGGAGGGAGTCCCCACTCACTATACAACAGACAACCTAGAAATCCTCATTGCACACTCCTGTTGTCCTCAGTCCTTGTTAGCCACCCCCTTATGATGGTTTCCTCTATTGGCCCCAACAATACATTTCACCTCACACAATCTTCTGGTTCCTCTCTTTTCCTTCTCCCTTCTCTACCTTCTGTTCTTTCCTCTCCCCTACCATCTCTCTAAAGTCAGAAACAAATTCCTTTCCTTATCTCAATGCAGAGAGGCTAGGGCAGGAGGTGAGGTCGGGGCACATTCTTGCACCCCTACCGCTTCTTTACCAAACTCCTTTTCAAACAAGTTACTTCCCTCCTATAGAGGAATTCTAGTGCCAGATAGTAAAGTAATTCAAAATTTTTTCCACCCGAATACACATGTGTAAACAAAAGTATGCAGAATTATTCTGATGCATAGTTCATGCCAGACCAAGCACTATAATTGTCCTATTCAAAATTGACTGAAAATAAAGTTTAGAACAACCTGTCTGATTCAGAAGTATGCCTTTGGCCATGAAAGCTCAGCTGAATCCCAGAAATCCTGGGAAAACTCGGTTTGTCTTATGCCCCTTGAAGGTATTTTATAAACAGCTGCTATAGGAAAGACACCCAAAGTGGGTGCCACTTTTTTTTAGATGAGCCAAAAAGTAAGTCGTGCCTATAGCAACCAGAAAGTTTCAAGGTTTTTCAAACCTGTGTGGACTCTCAGAGTATTTTCAGGTTACAGACTTCAGGATGAAATATGATACCAATTTAGTTGCAAAAATTGTGTAATGGGTGGGTCAAACCAGGTGACCAGGTGATCAATGAAGCTTCAAGATATGTGACTTGTTCTAGTCACTACCTAGTGGTATAAGACAACAACCAGTTTATTATTCTCAAGGCTTATATGGGTCAGGAATTCAGAGACAGCATAGCAAGGACAGTTTCTATCTATTCCCCACATCTGGAGCCTCAGTTGGGAAGTCTGGAGGGCTGGAGGTTACTCAGTGGCTGAGTGCTGGAATTATCCAAAGGCTCTTTCACTCATGTATTTAATGCTGTAACATGTCCCCTCCCCACCTGGGCTTTCTCATAGTATGGTGGTTAGGTTCTGTAGTAAGAGTCCTCTAGGATGTCTCCCAATGTTCCCTACCTCTTGGTATTCCCAACCTTGTGTAATCCCATCCCCTTGAGTAACTTGCTTCTAACCAATAAAATATGGTAACATTGAGTGGATATTTCTTCCATGATTAGGTTATGAAAATTGTGACTTCTGCCTTATGATCAGACTCTCTCTCTTTTGCTCACTTTGACGAAGTAAGCTGCCATAGTGGAGAGACCCCCACAACAAGGAATTGAAGGTTACTCTGGTCAACAGCCAGGGAGGAAGAGACTCCCAGCTCTGGTCAAAACCTTGATTGTAGGGGCGCCTGGGTGGCTCAGTCGTTAAGTGTCTGCCATCGGCTCAGGTCATGATCCCAGGGTCCTGGAATCGAGCCCTGTGTTGGGCTCCCTGCTCAGCAGGAGGAGTCCTGCTTCTCCCTCTCCCTCTGCTGCTTCCCCTGCTTGTGCTCTCTCTCACTCTCTCTGTCAAGTAAATAAATAAATAATATCTTAAAAAAAAGAAGAAGAACTTGATTGTAGCCTTATGAGAGATCCTGCAGCAGAGGAGGAACAAACCAAGCCACAGTTGAATTCCTAACTCAGAGAAACTGTGATAGCATGAGTGTGTTGTTGTATATTGCTAAGCTTTGGGGTGATTTGTTACACAGCAATAGGCATCTAACATTGGTTCCAAGAGTGTGCATTCCACAAGAACCAGGCAGAAATTGTATTATTTTTTATGACCCAGGCTTAGTCACATAGCATTACTTCCCCCAAAGTCACAAGCCTGCCCAGATTCAAGGAGGTGGAACATAGATCCCATCTCTCAAAAGGAGGAATGTCAAAGTATCATCATAGGAACAACATGTGAGGAGAGAGGGTGGCATGGCCATCTTTGGAAAATTCAATATGCTACATGGCTCTTTGGCCTTGTCCTACAGCATGGCCTGATCTGCTCATGTGTAAATTTTAAAAAAGATTTATATCGTTTTGCTATTTCAAGATTGAGGTTTTGTTTATGCTCCTCCTGAGATATCTCTTCTGCTTTTAAGAAATGCTCAAACCATATCTCAGCATGCCACAAGATAAATGGGAATTGGCCCCCCTGCAACCAGGGAGATTTCAGAACCATCATTTCCAAGAATGTGACTGACGATCTGAAGCACAAGATTCTCTCCACTTAAGAATGACTCCTCGTGAATTACAACATTGCCCGGGCTGCATGTTCTGGAACAGTCCAGCATTGCCCCACACGCCATGCAGGTTGAACAGAAACAGGATGGTGAGTGAGGAGGATGTGGTGGGGAGAACCGATGGACACTCAAGCCAGGCTGGACTCCACTAATGCTTCCAGAATGCTGAGACTTGCAGAATTTCTGAGCAAGAAGACATCTCAGAGATCAACCAATTCCACTTACACTAGTAATGACAGTGGCTACACTGAGTAAAATCTGACTAGGACAGCAAGTCCTTTATAGCTGAATGAAGTCAACATCAGTATCCTGATGTGACTCAAATATGTCCCACTACCAGGTTGTAAACTCAGATTGATGCCCCAATCATTAGAGCTTGAGATCTCCAAAAATCCAGGCTTTTATCAAGTTCCCCGGGGGGCCTGTCTGCATGGCCCACCCATCTCTCCTGTGCTTTCCACCGCAGCCGGCTGCCTGGCTCCACAGGCAGGTCCCCTGGGTCTGAACATCTGCTTCCCATTGGGTACTACTTTCCTAAGCCCACTGCTCGGCCCCAGCAAGAGCTGTACAGACCCTTTCCCCATTTCCCACTGTGATAACCCAGACTTGGAGAGGAGAGAAAAGAATTACAACAGAGAGAAACTTAAAACCCAGTATGACTGCTCCAATTTCCCAGGCCCCAGGTTTGACATTTATACTCCTCTCTGCTGCTGCCGTGGGGCAAGGGCCAGCCTGCCTCCCACAGTGGGAATACTCTGGATTCCCCAAATAGGTCCAGATAAAGGAGGTTGTTATTTCCCCACACTTCAATCTAAGGCCCATCTCCTTTGTCCTTATTTCCTGCTTTCGGATTGATCTCGTTCCAAGAGGCCAGACAATTGAAGTGTCCATTCCAGGGAAGACTCCAACTTGGCAACGCTTTCAGAAACAGGCATTCTGACCATAGAATGGCATGCATATGAGACTGCAGCCCGGCCCGTTCTGAGCGCCGTCGAGCCCGGTCAAGTTCTTTTTCACATTCTCTCTTCTGACAGGAGTTTATGACCGGCTGATACAGTCTTCCCGGCGTCTTCAGTGTCTCAGCAATGTAATTGAATGTAATTGAAGTTGAAAAATGGCTCATCCATTTTCTAGAGGCAATAATAAAGAGACAGATGGCAGTCTAAATGCATACTTAGGGAATAAACACTGCTCCAAAAGAAACCATTCAGAGAGAATAAGTCCGCCTAATATAAGGACAACATTTTACACAATTTTGCCAACCATTCTCGTTTCTTGGAGCCACACAATATCGAACCCACCCCATTTCACAGTAAGATCCTTGACCCATATTTGCATAAGACCCATAGGAAGCATTTTCCCAGATATTTCCTCTTTTAGGAGGTATGACCCTTCTTGTGAATTTTAAATGACAGTTCTTTTGCACACTCTATTTATCAAGAAATCAAAAAATCTTTGGGTTCAATCTCAGCCAAGCTCACCTTCTTGTACCCACTTTATGGACAGAGGAAACTGAGGTTCCATGAAATCCACTAATTTGTCAGAATTACACAATTAGAAAGTGGGAAAGCTGAAATTTAGAACACTAACTGCCCTGAGTGCTCTGGTTCTTGCCACGATACCAGGCCACACTTGGTCCCAAAGGAAATGTTACGTATCACAAAAACATGCTGTGTGAAGACCAGCCAAGCGTGCAACAAATTGGTCCCATTCAGTTTGGGATTACAAGCAGTACGAACAATAGAGCAGCCTTCAAAATGAACTTCCGTTTCCAGGATGAAAAGGAAACATAGGGACACAAGCTCTTAGGAGACACCTGCAGTGAGCGGGGACCCACGCCAAAGAAAGGACATAAAGAAGAGCCTGAAAATAGAGGGCTCAAAGGAGGACACTACATCCATGTTTCATCCCACAAATTTTCGTCAAACGCGTCCTTCGTGCCTGGCTTGATGCTAAGCAACAGGCATAGAACAGGGAACCAGTCCGAGTTCCTGCCCTCTCAGGCATCACAGTCTGGCAGAAGAGGCAAACGAGTAAATACTAAGCTCGCATTCCTCGGATTCAAATGAAAGCTTCATCCTGATTAAAATATCTATGGCAACCCTGGGAGCATTTGCGCCCCAGGACAGCAGGGGCCCAAACTTGTCATTTCCTTTCTCTACCTGGAGTAGAATCCCGGGCTGGACCGCCAACACGATCCTTCCAGATCCCTGGAGTGGCTCATCTCCCTCGCAATCCTGTTACCCTGGAATGTTTTGGTCTTTGAGGTACAATGTGTGACTACGACCATTGTCAACAGGCAATGACACAAAGCAACTGTCGTTTTTGGCAAAGGCCAACTGAGCAAATGCTTAACTCAGAAGCCTGTTGGAGTTTTTGTGAAAACAAATTACATCAGTGCTTACCCAGGAGTCTCCCAATCGGGCTAACGAGTGTTTTCCTTTGAGTGTGCGTGTGTCAGCTGTGATTCTGCCCCGTGGGCATGCAGGAACTCCGCACAGAGGGAAATGGCACAAAAGTCTCCGTAGCTCAGCGCTTTGTCACATTGTCCAGCAGAGCCCTCGGAAAACCTGCTTGGCAGGGAGGCAGACTTTCTGAGAAGTCTCTGCATGCCAAGGCCTGTGCTGTGTGTTCGGGGAGATGCAGGAGGTCAGCCAAGGTCATGGGCTCCCAGTGAAAGAAACATCCACTGAGTGACTTCCGCGGGCCCGCGGGCCAGGTGCTGGGCCTGAGATTGCACTTACCTTATCTCATTGAATGGTAACCGGTGTGTGCTCAGCCCCATGTCAGTTGCCACCTCGAGGTCATCACTTGACAAATCCACCACTACAGCCACAGGGAGCAATACAGATGTTACCCCAGATACCATGGGGACAGAGAGGAGACATTTACATTGCAGACCACTAATAAATCTGAGTCCAAGGGGCTCCTGGGTGGCTCAGTTGGTAAGCGTCTGCCTTTAGCTCAGGTCATGATCTCAGGGTCCTAGGATCCAGCCCCACATGGGGCTCCTTGCTCAGCGGGGAGCCTACTTCTCCCTCTCCTTCTGCTGCTCACCCAGCTTGTGCTCACTCTCTCTCAAATAAACAAATAAAATCTTTTAAGAATTAAATTAAATTAATCTGAGTCCAACACTTTGTTGTCTTCTCCCACCTCTCCTCCCCCCATCTCTCTGACTCCCCTGGGGCAGAGTTCCTCCCACCTCTCTCTGCCTCTCTCTCCCTCCCCATAGACACGGCTTCTTAAAAATCCCCTCCACATCTCTCCCTGTCACTCTCACTCATACACAAAAGCCTAATAGCCAAAAGACAAGAAATGTCCTAATATTCCTCAAACAGGACCCTTGTGGGTCTCACTTTGTCTCATTCATTCATTTAACAAATAGTTATCAAGTGCCCAGCACTGTTTTGGGTGCAAGGCATGAGTGGCGAACATAGTAGACAAAAATATTTGCCCTCATGTAGCTTCCGTGATCCTATCATGACCCTTTTTTACATATAAGAAAACCAAGCTTCAGGGTCAATTGATCCCACAGAATCAGACACATGAAGTCCAAGGACAAAATCTTGGCCAGAAAAAGTAACTTGCAAGACCTACACAGGGTTTCAAAGGCCCAGCCAGCATCTCTGGGGTTTGTGGTGAGAACTAGGTATGGGTGTCATCCCACAAGAACAGCCCTTGGAAACAAGTAAGTCTGGGTTCAAGTATCAGCTCAGCTATTTACTTGGACTACTTACTTAACTCTGCAAGAGTCTCCTTTTTCTCATTTGTAAAAAGGGGATAAAAATTAAACTTACCTTATAGACTATGATATAAATATAAATATATAGGTATATAGATAAAGATATACACACTCATGAAATCCTCACGACAACCCTATGTCGTGCTAGATACCATATATGTATTTGGTGTCTAGCACATAGTAAGCTCATATCAATAATATCAATTATTATTTATTTCTTCATTTACTTTTGTTACTATTAGTAGACAGAAAAATTGGACTGCTTCGTAGTAGACACTCATAATTTGTCAACCCAGCATCCTTCTTTTTCTTCTGGGAACAGACTTTCTCACAATCACCTCCCCACCCATTATCAACCTCCTAACCAACCAACTCTATCCATGAGGTTTTCACGAAAGCCACCATGTTAGTACAATATGCTCCCCCGTCCCAAACATTGAACCAAGCTGGACTAAGCAGAATTCTTCTTTTAGGAAGTTTGCACCTGGAACAGGAAAGAGCTCTCAATCTCCAGGTAGCTAAAGCTGCTGCTATTGGTGGCCATGATTTCAGCCACATGAACTGAGGAGCAGGGAGGATCAGGCTACGGTAAGAACAAAGAATGAAATCGATGTGCAGAGAGAAGCAGAAATGGGATATGGAAAGCTATGCCACCATTTGAGAGCCTGGTTCTACTTCATTCCTCAGGGCCAGCTGCAGTCCCATCCTTGAATTCCAGGACACAATTTTATGAGCAGTTTTTCCCAAGCTGCTTTGATTTGGGATTCTATTCTTTGCAATTAGTAAGAGTCCTCACTAAAAACAGGTCTAATTCAGCAGACTTGGCCTTAATACATGGGGCACACAG
Organism: Leptonychotes weddellii; assembly: GCF_054177405.1. Classification (NCBI taxonomy): domain Eukaryota; kingdom Metazoa; phylum Chordata; class Mammalia; order Carnivora; family Phocidae; genus Leptonychotes; species Leptonychotes weddellii. Next base: position 41,488,092 of record NC_138379.1, read on the forward strand.
GCCTCTAAGAGCTCCTCTCTGAGGAAAAACCCAATTTTCCCTTAATAGTCAGGATTAAATATTCCCAGTCAGTTTAATAACCCCATTCCTTTCCTGTTGATTTATTGGCATGAGGAGCTCAAAGTGGCCAACTAGTAGTCTTTACTTCCAGTTTAATAGTACCATTGAGGTGTTCCCTGGTGGAAACACTCCTCCCTTGTGAAATAAGACTTCTAGACCAGCAGAGCCTAAAATAGTGGAGATAGGAAGTGAAAATTTTGCTAGTGGACCACTAAAAGTAACAGGAAATAAGAGGAACCATTCCCATTTCCACCCCTTGATTCCTGGACCCATTCAAAACTGGCTATTAGCAAAAGAGGAATTGGTCACTGATTTAGAGCACATATTATATCCTGCAAGACTTTGCCCCAGCTCTGCAAAGTGTTTCCAACCAACTAGTAAAATAACTAAGTTGAAAATATTGTTACTATTACTAAAAGGTTATACCACACCACTTTATCAGGCCAGTTCCTTTAAGGTAATGGGAAACACTACAAGACCAGTGAATTCCATGAGTATGAGTCATTACCACACTTCATTTTCAGTGAATTCCATGATCAGAAGCAGTGTTCTATGAAATACCACGTGAATAAAACATTCTGTAAATCCCAGGATGGTGGTTTTGGTAGAAGCATTGTGAACAGGGAAGGTAAATTTGTATTCAGAGTGTCTATTTCATTGACAACAAAGTTCTGTCCCTTCCATGATGGAGATGATCTTTTGTAATCAACCTTTTTTTTTTTTTTTTAAGATTTTATTTATTTGACACAGAGAGAGAGAGAGAACGAGCAGGGGGAGTGGCAAGCAGAGGGAGAGGGAGAAGCAGGCTCCCGTTGAGCAAGGAGCCCGATGCAGGACTCTGATCCCAGGACCCTGGGATCATGACCTGGGCTGAAGGCAGCTGCTTAACCGACCTACCCACCCAGGTAGCCCTGATTACAGCCCCTGTAATCAGCCTTCAAAAAGGTGGCTTTCTGGTGCTCCCAGAGAATGGTGCCATACTGAATGCTCAGTGTTGGTCTCTGCTACTGGCAGGCTAGACATTCAGCAGTGATGATTGGAAGTCCATGTTGCTGAGCCTATTAATAAATAACTCCCATGGACCATTTCATTTGGTTTCCACTGGACTAAGACAGGGGCTGGCTGAGGAAAGAGATTAACAGATATCCATAAACAGATCACCTCATTCATCTGCTTAATATCCTCTTCCGATAAAATTTGTTTGGTGAGCTTTCACACGGGACAAAATATCATAACACTCTGATCATATTCAGAGATTTCTACACACAGGCCTTATCATCAGTTTTTCAGTCGTGATCCTTCTAAGTCTTGACTACCCAACAGAACTATTACCCACTACTCGTGTGTCAACACAGATCCACACTGGTGCTGACTGGGAGGACTTTCCTTCTCTCTCACCCTTTGAAGCTACCCCTGTTGGCAGGCCTGCAGTGCTACAACCATCCACTTCGGGGTAGCACCCACATATTATACAAACTCATCTTTAAACCAGAATTTTTCCTCCTTAGCCAACTTGTCATAGGGAACTCCCCAAGAGGCCACAGAGATTCTGGTTGAGAGGGAAGAGGCAACGTGGTAGGAGCATGTACTGTAGGAATATGTGCCATTTACTTCTACCACTTATTTGTGCCTTCAGGACTTATTTGACCTTGATCTCATATATACCACTTCCATCTAATGATTGAAGGCTGCTGTGAATGCCCGATTTTATGGCTTGGAGGGTTAGACAACATCCAGTTCATGATGGAAAACTTATATTACACAGTAACTTGGTGACTCGTGGTCAGTGATTCAGTCTCTGCAAAGGCCCAGTTACAACCTAGAAACTGATTCTTCAAAGAATACTTGTCTTCAGAGGATAGTAAATCTTTGCCCTTGAATCCTCAAGGTCTGGGCTATGATTCACCTATAGGAGCCTGCTGAAGTTGCCCCACAGTGTTCCTATCTGCCACAGGCACTCCAAGTATCACTGTGCCTTATACAGACCAAGTGGTAGAGCAGTTTGTATGGCATCCTGAACCTGATGCAGAACCTTCTGTTGTTGGGGGTCTCACTCAAAACCGGCAGCTTCTCAGGGTTCTCAGTAAATGAATGAGGGTTGCATGCCCAGATGAGTTTTATGTTGCCTCAAAAACCCAAAGAAGCCCAATCAGTAATTGTATCTCTTTCTTAGTGGTAGGAGAGGCCAGATGCAACAACTTTTTCTTCACTTTGGAAGCGATATCTCACCATGCCCCAGATCACTGGGCCTCTAGAAATTTTACCACGATGACAAGCCCCTGAATTTTTGTGGAATTGATTTCCCATGCTCTGCATGCATCTATTTTTCTTTTCTTTTTTTTTTTTAAAGATTTTATTTTTATTTATTTGACAGAGAGAGAGAGAGAGCGAGAGAGGGAACACAAGCAAGGGGAGTGGGAGAGGGAGAAGCAGGCTTCCTGCGGAGCAGGGAGCCCGATGCGGGGCTCGATCCCAGGACCCTGGGATCGTGACCTGAGCCGAAGGCAGACGCTTAACGACTGAGCCACCCAGGCGCACCTGCATCTATTTTTCTAATGTATCTAGCATAGCTGCTGCTTCCTGCTTACCAGGAAGGATGATAGCATCAGCATGATATCATCAATCTAATAAACCAGGGTGATTCAGAATGGAAGGGCAATTAAGGTCCCTTGGAACAAGATTATGACATAGGGCTGCAGAGCTGATACACCTCTGAGGTAGGATAGTGAAGGTATATTGTTGGCCCTACCAACTGAAAGCATTCGGCTCCTGACAATCTTTACTAACAAATACAGGGGGGGAAAAAGCGTTCAGATCAACAGCTACATGCCAGGTGTGTTGAACTGTTCCAATGATAAAACTACATCTGTAACCACCACCCGATTAGATTTACAATAATTCATGTCATGCTTCAAGATGAATCTATCACAAGGTAGGCATTATTTCACACATTTACAGATGAAAGGGCAAACCACGGGGTGCCTCAGTGGCTCAGTCAGTTAAGTGTCTGCCTTTGGCTCAGGTCATGATTCCAGGGTCCTGGGATCAAGTCCCACATCGGGCTCCCTGATCAGCAGGTAATCTGCTTCTCCCTCTGTCTGCCACTCCCCCTGCTTGTGCGCACTCTCTCTGTCAAAGAAGTAAAGAAGAAAGGAAGGAAGGAAGGAAGGAAGGAAGGAAGGAAGGAAGAAAGAAAGAAAGAAAGAAAGAAAGAAAGAAAGAAAGAAAGAAAGAAAGAAAGAAAGAAAGAAAGAAAAGGCAAACCACAAAAATGTTCACACACTCTTAAGGGGAAAAGTCTGAATTTGAATCCAGCATCCATTATGCTTTACCATTATCCTACCACAGCCTTTATACCATGATTGTTCCCATTTGGACTTTTGATCTAAGTCATGTAAAAACCTACCAAACCTTCAAGAAACTAAAAGAGAATGAGTTATCAGAAAAGATATGCTGTTCCCAGAAGATATAGAGGAAGTGCCTGATAGATCCTGATTATACAAACCTTGTCTCTATCAAGCTTTATCTGTTTCACCCTGTAGTAGGTGATGTAGATAAAGAAACAGGTAATTACAATATAGTGTGAATAAGTGCAATGATGAGAATGTGTCTTATAAGAACACATAGGAGGTACTTTAACCCAAATGTGGGAGTCAAGGAAATTTTTCTCAGACGAAGTGATACTTGAACTGACATGTGAAGAATCAGTAGGAGTTAGGCAAAGTGGGGCAGGGCAAAGATGGGAGCCTAGGGGGGTGGGGGGCAAGGAGTAGAGAAACTAGTAGAGGGAACAGCAAGTGCCAAAGCCCGAAATGGCAGACAGCACAATGGACTCATTCAGTAAGTCTGGACCTCAGAGTGTGAAGAAGGGAAGGACAAGAGATGAGGCTGGAAGGCTAAGCATGGGCCAGATCATGAATGAACTTACAAACTTTGTTAAGGAGTTTGTATTTTACCCTGAAGACAATAGCACATTACTGAAGAGATTTAAGCAGGAGATAGCATGACAGTTTTACACTTTAGAGATATTACTAAAGCTACAGAGTGAAGGCTAGACTGGGAAGCTACTGTAGTAGTGGAGAGAGAAGACAAGGGCCCCAGCTGGGGTTGTGACAAAGGGGGTGAGAGAAGTGGATAGACCAGAGATGCCATTGACAGGCTGTTTGACAGATGTGAAAGCCACAGAAGTCTGGAGTGTATGTAAAAAAATTTAGACTGAGCTTCAGATGCGGGAGCCATGCAGCATATGGTGATAACTAGAACTCAGGAAGAATGTGTAGAGTGAGAAGAGGAAAACAGGATATTAATGTGAAATCCCAACAAGGAATTCAACAGAAATTGAGGGGGTTATGGGGAGGAGAAATCCATGTCCACTGAAGGTCTGGGGGGAAAAAAATCCCACAAAAAGGAATTCACTTTTGAGCATAAATATTCAGGATTAAGTTTTCAAATTAATACAACTAATCATAATGGTTAATATTTATTGGACATTTAATATGTACTAGGCACATTTCTAAATGTTTACATGTATTATCCCCTTTAATCCTCACAAGAATAGCCTTACTTTATGGATGAGGAAAGTGAAGCATAGAGATTTAGTAAAACACCCCAAGTTACATAAGGGCACAGGATTTTTAAAATATTTTTTAAAGATTTTATTTAGGGGCACCTGGGTGACTCAGTCGTTAAGCGTCTGCCTTCAGCTCAGGTCATGATCCCAGGGTCCTGGGATCGAGCCCCACATTGGGCTCCCTACTCAGCAGGAAGCCTGCTGCTCCCTCTCCCACTCCCCCTGCTTGTGTTCCCTCTCTCGCTGAGTCTCTCTCTGTCAAATAAATAAATAAAATCTTAAAAAAAAAAAGATGTTGGGCGCCTGGGTGGCTCAGTTGGTTAAGCGACTGCCTTCGGCTCAGGTCATGATCCTGGAGTCCCGGGATCGAGTCCCACATCGGGCTCTCTGCTTGGCGGGGAGTCTGCTTCTCCCTCTGACCCTCCTCCCTCTTGTGCTCTCTGTCTCTCATTCTCTCTGTCTCAAATAAATAAATAAAATCTTTAAAAAAAAAAAAAGATGTTATTTATTTATTTGTGAAAGAGAGAGAGAGAACATGAGCAGGGGGAGGGGCAGAGGGAGAGGGAGAAGCAGACTCTCTGCTGAGCACAGAGCCCAATGCTGGGCTCAATCCCAGGATCCTGGGATCATGACCTGAGCTGAAAGCAGATGGTCAACCAACTGAGCCACCCAGGCACCCCCCTTTTTTTTATTATTGAAATATAATGATGTATAACATTATATTAGTTTCAGGTATACAACATAATGATTTGATGTTTGTATATATTGCAAAATGATCTCCACAAAAATTTAGTTAATATGCATCACCATACATAGTTATGAAAATTTTTTTACTCTCCTAGCAACTTTAATATACAATAACACTATTAGTAACTATAGTCACCATGTTGCACATTACATCCCCATGACTTATTTATTTTACAGCTGGAAGTTTATACTTTTTAACCCCCTTCACCCATTTCACTCACCCCACCATCCCCACTTCCACCTCTGGCAAACACCAATCTGTTCTCTGTATCCACAAGTTCTTTTTTACTCTTTATTACTATTATTATTATTATTATTATTATTCCACATATAAGCCACCCAGGCGCCCTGTCCACAGTGTTTTTCATAATGGCTCCACCAGTTTGCATTCCCACCAACAGTGCACAAGAGTTCCCTTTCCTCCACATCCTCACCAACACTTGCTATTTCTTATCTGCAGCGTTGGCACTTGAGCTCATGCCTAGAATTTGCCACACAGGCTGCCTCTCAGAAACAAATTAGCATATATATTAATACTTTGTAAAGTCACAAAATTAATACTTGTTGCACAGGCATCCTTCCTCTGGAACTAGGTCTTTTCAACAGAGAAATATTTTTATATACATTTTTAGAAATGCTATCAAGTATAGTACAGCTGCTAAAAATATTATCAAATGCCACTTGCAACCTCTCCTGACTCTTAGAATGACCTTCAACTTCAAATAAAACAAAAATGAACCAAGGAAGATGATGTTTCTTCAAAAGAACCAGCCCTCAAACACCTGAAACTTGAGGCAGTAACTCAAAGAGGATTTTACTACACAGAACTCGAGGGTTACAGTTGTGTTGTAACTTGTATTAATTCCTATCACTCACCTTAAAATGGCTCTCCACAAAATGGAGTCACTTAGGCTTAGACCTGCATCAGCTTTGTCACCATGCCAAAAGAAAAAAGAGGTTTTCGAACAGCTGTATCATGAGACCAACTGTCAAGGGACAGTTTTCCATGCCACACCCCAAAGGACTTGGGAACACCTGGAAATAGCAGGTGTTCCACCTGATCCCGCTAAGGTCGGATGCAGGCCTGGAGGGCTGGGTATGAGTTGACCTCCTTCCTCCTAATGGACACAAAAACTGGACTGAGAAAGATTTCAGTGAGACCCCCACTCGCTGCGAGTTTTCGCTCTGACGCCGCGGGGCGGAAGTGAACTGGGAGGTGCCCACGGGAACCGCAGGGCGCAATCAGCAAACAGCGCGCATCCCGCCAGGTGCAGGTGCACCATAGCAGCAACCTGACTGCTCCGCCCACCGGTGATGCGTGCTCACCCCTCTTTCGTTTCGAACCCTATTTACTCTGTGTCTCGGCCTGTGTGTACATATGCAATAGTGTCCACCTGGAAATAACAACAACAACGACGACAAAACAAAAACAAAACGCAGTGGTTTCCACCTTCAATAGCCAAGCAATCTTGAAAAAGAAAAAACTAAAAGTATCACAGTTCAGACTGCTAGTTATATTACAAAATGGTAGTGATTCAAACAGTATGGAGGGGGGGCGGAGCAAGATGGTGGAGGAGTAGGAGACCTGGATTTCGTCTCCTCTCAGGAATTCAGCTGGATAGGGATCAAACCATTCTGAACACCTACAAACTCAACAGGAGATCGAAGAAAAGAATAGCAACAACTCTCTAAACAGAAAAGCGACCACTTTCTGGAAGGTAGGACGTGCGGAGAAGTGAATCCGAGGCGATATTCGGGAGGATAGACGGCGGGGGAGGGGCCTCCGTC
>NC_138379.1:41495756-41526217 GCF_054177405.1 Leptonychotes weddellii
AAACCCACAATTATGTGGTCAATCTTCAACAAAGGAGGACTGAATATACAATGGGGAAAACGTAAACTTAAAGCCTCCACAGGTGATTCTAATGGGCAGCTGAGTTTGAGAGCCAGGGTACTGGTTTAAAGATATAAAGGCTTTTCTTTCACGGAACACAAAATCTAGAGCTGGGTGAACCAGAACCAGCATAGTTGCTAAAGGATGTCATTAAGGAATCAGGCTCCTTCTATCTCTGCTCCAAACTTCTTAGCTTACCACTCATTGTCTTGGTAATAAGATGGTTGCTCCTCCCATGAATGCCTAAGTTCATGTACCTAAGTTCCATGCCGGAAGAAGGCAGAAGGGCAAAAAGGCTTCACCTCACAAATCTTTGCCTTTCCATTCAGAAATGAAAGCCTACCTCAGGGACTTCTGGGAACTTCTCATTAACCCAAACTATATTTCATGGCCATCTCAGTTTGTAATGAGGTCTTGGAATTTGTGTGTGTTGCTTCCCAGACTGTATGGTAGAAGACAAGGGAGAAGGTGATTAAAATGATTATTGAGTGAGCCAACCTACAGTGTCTGCAAAACATGAATGTACTACTTTTGTATTTGTTTTTAATTTTTTAATGTAAATACAGTAGCATAAAGACTGTAAGGAAATATCATACCTGGGAGAAATTTCGTCATGACCCGGCCTGTCCATCACACTATTTTACACTCATATAAGTCCAATCAAACCCCAAAATCCTCTGCTGTTTTTTTTTTTTCCTGAGGCTATATTAATTAGCTAATACAGCAGCCTTTTCAAACCCAAAGTTTTATTCCAGTAGAAAAGAAGCAATCATTAGCCTAAGCCTGGTGAGTGGAATGACCACAAAATCCTCCCAAAAGTCCTGGCCTCCTTTTGCCTGATAGTCTCCAAAATCAAGTTAATTTCTCTAGTGACCTGATGTTCACATTAAACTATTTGCTGCCAAGGGTTTGAATAACTGCAAATATGTCCCTTGGGTTTATCCCAGTTGAATTAATAATCAGATCCCCCACCACAATCTCTTGTTTGGCAGTTATTCTTATTCCAACCTCCCTCCTGAATTTGAAACTCATGATTTCCAACTGCCTGCTGAATAAGAACATCTCAACATCCCACAAGCAAACCAAACTTGGTGTGTCATCATGATCTCATGATGTCCCCCCACCCCCAACCTCCTGCATTCCCCATCTCAGTGATTAGTCAAGTGATCAAGTTGTTCAAACTACAGATCTCAGAATTGTGCTCACATCTTCTCCATTTCTTTATCTCATATTTCCAATCAGTCAAATTCGTCAATTCTACCATATACATGCTTTCCAATCTGCCTCTTCTCCTCTAATTCATGCCCAACTCATCTTCTACCTGGATTATAAAGCAAACATCATTCAAATCATTCCAATGTCCCGAGGGTAGCAAATACTGTGTCTTCAAGAAATGGAAACAGAAGCCAGTGGGATCAAAGCATAAAGAGCAAGGAGAATATCAGGAGATGAGGTCAGAAAGGCAAGCTGGGTCCAGATCCTGTAAGGCTGTCTAAGTCATATTCAAGAGTAAGACATGTCAATATATATAATTGTGATAGTAGCCATTGCAGGGCTTGCTAATGAAAGTGTACCAACTCAATACACCCCATGTCATTCACCCTTTATGCTGGCCTCAAATCACTTTTATAAAACATATATCAAATTATATTGAAGACCTATTGTACCCATAATCCTAGTCTAATCATGAGAAAGATATCAGACAAATTCCAATAAAGGGGCATCCTACAATATTCTTGACTGTACTCTTCAAAACTGTCGAGGTTATCAGAAAGAGGAAAGTCTGAGAAACTGTAACAGTCAGGAGAAGCCTAAGGAAACATCAGTTAAATGTAACATGAGATCCTGGCACAGATAAAGAGCATTAAGTAAAAACTAAAGAAATCTGAATAAACTATCAACTTTAGTTAATAATAATGTATCAGTATAGGTTAGTTAATTGTAATAAATATATCATGCTGGGGTGCTTAGCATGTGGTGCTGGATATGTCTACAGGCTTGAGCATTCCTTCCCACATCCTTCTCTGTGCCTTCCAGTGCTACAGAGGCTAAAAAGTTAAAACAACTCCCCTGCAGCCAGGATACTAAATTCAATTAAGTGTCCTCATATGAAACTAGGAAGGCATAAGCAGGATGGAGAGCATCACCCTGCTGCCATTTTCCCTTGGCAATCAAGGTCATGAGCATGTGAATACAGAAAGCTAGAGGGGCAGCTGATCTCAGCTTTTCGGTGACTGCTCACCACCTTCCTGGATGTTAAGAAGCAGATGCTCATGGCAAAGTTGACAGAAGAGGTATCAGCTTTGTGATCCCCAGAACAAAGCCACAGCAGTGCATTCTTGAACCCATCAGTTCTGGCTGTAGTCCCTAACTCTAGCTACTCCAGCTCTTCCAACGATTTTGAAAGCACCTAGCTCCCTATATTAAATCCTTCTGTGCTGAAAATATCTAGAGTGGTTTCTATACCTGTATTAGTCTGTTCGGGCTACCATAACCAAATACCACAGACTGGGTGACTTAATCAACAGAAATTTATTTTCTCATAATTCTGGACGCTGGAAATCAGCAGAGGTCTCCTGACACCTCTCTCCTTGGCTTGCCGGTGACTGATATCTTGCTACCTCTTCACATGCTCACCCCCCCGCCCCTGGTGTCTCTCTGTGTGCCCTAATTTCCTCTTCTTATAAGGACACCAGTCAGATTTGATTGGGGCCCACCCTAACATCCTCATTTTAACTTGATTATCTCTTCAAATGCTCTCTCTCCAAATGTAGTCACATTCTGAGATAGTGGGGTTTAGAGCTTCCGTATTTGAATTTGGGGGAGCTCCAATTGAGTCTATAACACTATCCTTCCCTGAAACCTGACTGATACATATATTTTGATGTGTCTGCCCGTGCTTCCAATTTAACATCCTTTAACAAACGAATGAACGAATAAACACGGCAGGGCTTTACTGCAAAAGTTCACTGTTTAGTCATTTTCTTTTCTTCATAAATGTTGCTAAGTCTCCTTTCCAACCTCTCTACCCTCCCGCCATTTTTTATTCTGCAGTTCTTATGGAAGGCAAAAGAGACCTGCTTTATTAGCTGCCCATTGCTGTTTAACAATACTACCACAGTATCCGCTTTGGCAGCACACATACTAAAAAAACAATATAACCACATATTTAACTGCTTAATACAACCCATGCTTATTATCTCACAGCTTCTATGGTTCAAAAGACCAGACATGACTTGACCGGATCCCCTGCTTAGGGGTTCAGAAGGCTACAATTAAGTGTCAGTCAGGGCTCTGTCCTCATCCGAGGCTAGCCTAGAGAACAAGCTACTCCCAGCTCACTCAGAATTCAGCCGGCAGAATTCAGCTCCTGGTGGCTGTAGGACTCCAGGCTTCAGGTCCATGCTGCCTGTCAGCCAGTGGCCACCCTCAGCTCTTAAAGGCTGCTCATGGGTTCTTGGCACACGGAGTTCCCGTCACGGCCATTTGCTTCCTCGAAGCCAAGAGGGCAGTTCAGCAAGACAGCATTAAGATCCTATGCAACAGGGCGCCTGGGTGGCTCAGATGGTTAAGCGTCTGCCTTCGGCTCAGGTCATGATCTCAGGGTCCTGGGATCGAGTCCCACATCGGGCTCCCTGCTCCTTGGGAGCCTGCTTCTCCCTCTGCCTCTCTCTCTCTCTCTCTGTCTCTCATGAATAAATAAATAAAATTAAAAAAAAAAAAAGATCCTATGCAACATAATCAATGATCATTGTACATTCCATCACTTTTGCTGTATTCTCTTGATTAGAAAGAAGTCACAGGCCACACCCACACTCACAGCTCACAGAGGTCACCTTAAAAGTCGGCCTGCCACAGTTGGCTTCTGCTTTCTTGGCTTTTTCTCCTTCTCTCTGTTAGGGTCTCTGTAATCAGGACCCTGTGCCTATCTGATAACCACAGATACAGGGAAGGGGCATGGTGCCCTCACTCAGAGCAAGTGCCTCTTTTAGTGCCCATTTCCCGTGCAGGAGCTGTCCGAAAGCAGAGAGCCCATCTGTTTCAGCTGCCCCAGGTCTAAGAGTGGCAGAATAATTCAGGCTGTCATGAGAACCTCTGCTACCTGAACATCTCCTGGTTGCTACTCCAAGCTCCAAGGAGCCCCCACAGAGAGAGAGAATTACAGTCCTCTGCATTTAACCAAGGCCCCAGAGCACAGGGGTCGCTCCTCTGAAGCAGCCCTTAATACAGAGGGCCTGTTCCTCTGAAGGGCCAGGACCTCGCTCGTTTTTCTTTTTAAGTCTTCACTGCTCTGACCCAAGGTCCAGCATATGGTAGGTGCTCAGTATACTTTAGGAAGAATGGATTAGCTCCCTAATTTAAAGACAAATGACTGTGAAATCAGAACCTAAAGTACTTAAGAACCTAAAGTACTTAGGAAAAAAGTGAGATCCATACATTAGAATTCTACTCAGTCAAAGAAAGATGGCCAGAATAGGTTAAATGAAAGATGAAGTTTCCTGTGATTATGTTTTTTAAAGAAAAAAATATATAATAATGGGTATTAATAATGATAATAATTGGCATAATGATTGTTGTCAAGTATAGTCTACATTTTATTTTTCTATCATGTGTGACATTTTTCTCTTCTGATTTAAAACAGCGAAAAGGATTACGTAGAATACTAGGAAGCCAAGTGTCTCATCAATTAATCATGCCTCTTTTCCCTGTGTTTAAATATATGGTCATGAAGCTGATAATTCAGGGAATTCCATTTAATTCAACAAACATTTATGGAGAGCTTATGAGGAACAAGGTATTGGGAAGACTGCTAGGGGTCAGTGTAACTTGATTTCAGTAAAGCATTAGACAAAGTGTCTCACGATCCAGTGATGGATGAGGTCAGGAGGGCGAGTGGTACAACAGTGTTGTGGTTTTGCATGGTTTTGCAGCTGTCTGAATAGCCATATACACAGTTGATAAGTAACTTCCATCAGCAGCAAGTTTCCCATGCAGAGTCACTGTCACTCTTATACCCTGCCCTATGTTGACCAGATGACTTCAGTAAAGAAGATAAGCACAAAGTCTAGAGTAATAGCTAATAGACGAAAGAAGCAAGATACAAAATAACCTGAACAGCATGAAATCCAAAGAGACTCATTGTTAAGTTTGGTATTTAGTTACGAATTCGTGGGGATTCTTGCCTTGGCAGTAGCTCATGTAAAAACCAACTGGGTTTCTTATTGACCACAGATTCATTATGAGGCATTAATGGAATGTGGCTGATAAAAACAAAGGCCAGGGCAATCCCTGACCATGGTCATAAATCTAGCGTCCAGATAAGAGGCTGGCAGTTCAATCCTGTTCTAGTTGGATCACACTGGAGCTCTATTTTCACTCCTAGGCACTCATTTCACTGTTGGAACGTGGCGCCCTTAACCCATTTTTGCGAAGAAGTCTTTTCTTACACTCCTGCTTCATCCTGTGTCCTCATGTACCCCAAAAACAGTGTGCTAAAATGGGACAATGAGGTCTACTCTTCTTACGTGGCAAGGTTATAAAGCAGCGAGGTCACGTGAGCCAGGTTTCTTACACAGATGTCAGCCGTGCTTTGTGTTGACTTATGCTTTTATTGCAGCCTCCTCTCCCTAGGGACTCAGGTCTAAATCTGGACGATGAAATGACCAGAAATCTGACTTAGAACCACTACTCGCACTCCAGATGACTCCTCCCTCCTACTACAGTCACAACACAACCTTTGTCCTTGAAACAGCTGCCCTGCCTAGATTCTTATTCTTCATGCAAAGACTCTAAGACACCAGCCTTGCCAAACTCCTACAGGAGTCTAAATCCACCATTTCATCTGAAAACGGAGATCTCTGCTACTCTCAAATGCCAAGAAGTCATCAGAGATTGGTAGCAGACGATCTCCTTTCCCCCTCCTATAAATGCCTTCCCTGCCTTACCAGCAATCCCTCCCGACTCTGGCTTCCCTCGTTCTCCAGGCCTGAGAATTGGGAGTGTGCAATGTGTACAGAAGTAAAAAGGAAAAGGAGGAGAGAAAGAAGGAAAGAGATTTACTCTGATCCCAAAGATAGATCCTTTTGCTATTGCTCCAGCAAATCATGGTTCTCTCCTTCTCTCTTTGTCCCAAACCCTCTTCAGGGCACATACCTGCCCAGCGGCTTGGGGAACCTCAGGCTTACAGGGCCTACTCTCTCCAAAAGAGTTGATCCTAAAGCTAGAACCAGTCCAGCAGGGCCACCTCCCCATCCAGGCAAGATGCCCAAGGATCTGCTGAGCCAGAACTTCTTCCTTATCCTCAACAAAGGCCTGAGAGACTGTGATCTGTCCAACTAATGCCCTTGGGCTGGAGGGGTGGAGGTCATATCTCTAAGTCAGGCTCTGTGCTCAGTACTGTGAATGCTTTATCTCATTTAATATCCATGGTAAATCCTGTGCTGTGACATATTGATTAACATGTCTTCCATCACAAGAACAGAAAGCTCAACTCAAAATGGCATAAGGTGATGGGGATTACTGGTTTACACACTGGAAACAACAGAAGTAGAACGGGCTTCAGGGTGGGTTGATTTAGGAGTTCAGCAATGTCTTCAAGTAGTCCTGCTTTCCATCTCTCCACCCTACCAGCTACAGTAAGAGCTCCCATCTAGGGCTGGCCCCTGTTGCAGTCTCAGAGTGGCTCTGTGTTGCTACTGGGACCACATATATCCCCCATTCTTCTCTAGCAGGAGACAGGGAACATTTTTTTTTTTCCTGGAAGTAACCAGGAAACTTCGGCAAGCTCATTGGCCTGAATTAGGCCACACCAACCATTATATCTACAAAATGGCCTAGACATGGAAGTGTACTAGGCCTGAGTCTTCAAGAATGGAGTAGTCTGTTGGTCAGAGATGTGAATACCCTGACAAAAGTCGTGGTAGTTACCAAGAGAAGAACAGGTGTTAGAGAGGCAACCCCAAGTCTCTCTTAGGTATACAGTACCCCAATTTTGCTGAGGAGAAACTGAAGCTCAAAGAGCCCATGCATCTGTATAAGTGGGGGAGCCAGGATTCTCACCCAGGCCTGTCTAGTCCAACACCAGGATACCTTGAGGAATGAAACTAAAGAAAAACTAGAGTAGTAACCAGCCTGAAGCGTGTAGGTGGAAAAGGGGAGCAGGGGCTTCATGAGACTGGAAAGATCTCGGCCACTGTATGGGCACCCAGGAGTCACTGAATCAACCCATCCCACAAATCTGAGGCAGCTCTCAAAGTGGGGACATCAACTGGTACCATGCCTAGCTCATCAAATGTCTATAAACTGAAAAGAGACTACAAATCTATTACTCTTGATGGAGAGTTCCAGAGCGCTGCTTTCCAAGTCCGTTCTGGGTTAAATCAATGCTGTGGTCTAGCCTGGAAACCTCACCACAATGCATAACATTGCTCCTCCTGGGAATGTCTTCCAAGTTCCAAAGGACAGATTTGCAAATAGACCTCTGGAGCACAGCCCCATCCATGCTGGGAACTGCCTTTCTTTGACCTGTTTATTCAGGAAAGCTGTTCTGGACTTTCACCCAGCAGTTGCCTGGCAGGAGGTGACCGGGCTTTGGCCAACACAGGGTGGAGCCAGCAGGAGGGTAAAGCTGATAGCTACCGCTCAGTGCTAACTGGGGCACCAAGCTGTACCCTGGGAAGGGAGAAGGGCAGAGCATTCAGAGGCCATGGTGCAGCTGGTCTCTGACAAGAGAGACTATTTAAGGAGTGCGAGCCTCCCCTTCCCACCCCACTTCCATTTGGTGGAAGAAGCAAAGACAAGGTTACAAGCACTTGTGTGGCCCGAAAGGCTTTTGCAAGTTTTGAGGGTCAGCAAGTATAAATTCTCCTTTAAGCAGCTGCCATTTCTCCTTCCCCCGTGGAGGTTTCTCACGAGGCAGCGTCAGGTTCGAGCACTGTGGCCCACAGCGGCCGTGCTGGCCTTAAGGAGTTCTGTGGTCTATTCTGAGTGATTTTCCTGGTCCTGGTCCTGGCAAACTTATCCATTTTCTGACAATATTTAGAGTCTGATGTAAGTGTGAACTAGATAATGACCTTTAAAGTCATAGCATGTTGTTCTGCTTAAAGCTTTAATTTCTTCCTCAGAGCATCTGCAAAGTCCTCTGACCCCTCTGCCGCTTGGTGATTTCCCCAAGTTTCTGTCCACTTGTTGGGGTGGGGACAGCTGTACGCTGGGCAGAATCTTCACATGTCTTGGGCTGTGAGGAGTTTCTGAGCCAGCTAAAACCATTCCTTATACTTTGGAAGCTCTTGCAGCCCATTCTGAGATGCAAAATATTGACCGGCTCATCTCAGGCACGTCTTTCTCTCTGGCTATTTTAGGATCTTCCCGAAAACACATATGAAAGCATACAACTAGCTCCTCCCATGAGTAGTTACTAGAACTTGACTAACATTTCAAGCCTGACATGGCTAAAACAATACCATATCTGCAGCTTAACTTTAGGTGACTCACCAGAAAAGCTATTTTAAACAAAATTTGTAGAGACTGAGATTATATTTGTTCTAGGAAAAACAGACTGAAGGGACAAAAGGCTAATGTAATATTTTGAAATGCTCTTTTTAAGTTCATAGATGCCCTGCTGTATTTTTTTAATAGCATCCTAGTTACCAAGCACAACAGGAGGGGCAAAACTGATATCTAAAACACTCAAACAACCATGTCCTGACACCATCCAGCAGGAGTGTATGTTCATTGGAGAACAGGTTTGCAGAAATAGCAATGGTCTTGTTCATCTGGTCACCAAGGAGCCACATAAATTCTCTTTCAAAATAACATTTGTCAGGGGGAGTCTGGGTGGCTCAGTCGGTTAAGCATCTGCCTTCAGCTCAGGTCTTGATCCCAGGGTCCTGGGATTGAGGCTTTAGTTGGGCTCCCTGCTCAGTGGGGAGTCTGTTTCTCCCCTCTCCCTCTGCCTCTCCCCCCACTCATGCTCATGTACTCTCTCTCTCTCTCAAATAAATAAATAAAATCTTTAAAAAAGAAAAAAAAAAAAAACATTTGTCAGAATAAAGCTCTGGTAGCCTCATGAAGGAAAGAATTTACCAGGCACCTGTTCTACCTTATGGTTGTCTTCAGTTCTCCTGGCAATTACTACACTCTTTTCCCCACTCCAGAGAGTAGAACCAGACTAGGTTTCTAGCTGACATTTGGGCTGGGGCAGAGTTTCTAGAGGGAACAAGGGATCAACAGATGCAAAGAACAAGGGGCTCCCATGGTACTAAAATCAAGCACACAGGTAAGCACCAAACTCATTATTCTCCTGAGAAGACGATTTCTTTCCTGAAAAAATATTCGTGGCCTGAACACTATCAAGATCATCTCCAGAAGACAAATACTGTGTCGTACTGTATGATCTCACTCATATGTGAACCCTAAAAAAGAAAAAGAAAAAACTAAACTCATGGGAATAGAGAGCAGAATGGTCATGGCCAGGGACTGTGGGGAGGCTGAGAAAATGGTAGATCTTGGTCAAAGGGTATAAACTTCCAGTCATAAGATGAATAACTCTGGGGATTGAATGTACAGCCATGAGGACTGTAGTTACCAATACTGTGTCATATACTGGAAATTTGCCCAAACGGTAAACCTGAAGCACTCTCACCACATACACAGATCCCAACCGTAACTAACTATGTGTGAGGTGATGGGTGTGTTCATTAGCTTAATTGTGGTACTCATGTCACAATATACACATAGGTTCCATCATCACATTGTATACTTTAAGCATATGTAATTTGATTTGTCAGTTATACCTCAATAAAGCTGGGGGAAGGGGACAAGAAAAAAGAAAACCTAAAAAATAGAGAATCTCCAGGAGGGGAGGGGAATTTGAAATCACTACTTCAATTCCGTCCTCTAGAGTTTTCCTTTCTGCTTTGGGTCTCGACTTCACTTTCCATGACCATCACTACATTAGCCCCCTCTGGGAGATTCTGATATTTCTTTAGTAGTACACAAGCCCCTTCCCTGAACTTTGCTTTACACAGCTGAGACAGGCCAGAATTTTTCCAAAGCCTTTACGAGATTCTAAGAAAGACCAATGGGGACATAAACAAGAAAATATGTGGAACATAAACAGACTTATGCAAAACAGGAACAGTGGTAACATTTGGGAAATGAGACACGGAAGGAGGAATTTTGTACGTTATAGCCTTCTTGTTTGGTTTTCTTCCCAAGAATTATATTTAATTTGTAAGTAATACATATATGTTTTGAAGCTTATACGGTATTAGTTTTGGTCCTACCATAGCATTCTAGTTGCTATGATTTACTCTACCCACTGACTTTGTGCCTTGTTAACTCTGAGAGTCTTCCTTCTGCTCCTTGCTACCCCCATTCCTCCCCAGTAGGTCTCACAGACCTACCAGCAAGAACAATGGGTGATAAGTTTGATCATTCATTCAACAAACGTGCTACCACATGCCAACTGTCTTGTCAAACACTGAGTAATACGTATCACAGAGCTTCAATGCCTATTAGTAACACTCAGACATCTTTTCTCTTTGATAGGAGAAAGATCAAGCATCATTTCCCTCCATCTAGGAAGTCCCAGATCTTACTTTTTTTTTTTTTTTTTTAAGTAGCCTCCATGCCCAGCATGGAGCCCAACGCAGGGCTTGAACTCACAACCCTGAGATCAAGACCTGAGCTGAGACAAAGAGTCCGTTGCTTAATCAACTGAGCCACCGAGGCACCCCAGAGCTTACCTTTTTTTTTTTTAAAGAGGAAGAATATGCACTTAAAATTATATGAAAACACACTTAATAGATTCATTAACCTCTGCCAATAAAAAGAGACTGGTTGAAAGAATTCTTAGAAGACAATGGAAAGGAACTCATTTACATACAAATGGATCTTTCTGGAGAATGCGAGAGGAAAATCCCACTTTCTGATTTGGAACAGCAACAACTACTAATATAGTCAAGATGAGGACATCTCTGTGCTCTGGGTGTCTCTACTAAGATGACTAAGGGCCCTTCCCAGGCCCATATAAGCTTATGACTACTAACTCTTCCTATGCTCTTCACCTGTTCTTCTCCCTCTGTTCATCTAACTTGAGCTCAAGAATTCTCCCGAGAGTGATTCAAATTGGGCTACCTTCATTTTCCTGGGGCACCCACTTTCTTAATCAGTTTCTGTTTCTTCAAGGAAAACAAAGAAAACATTTGGAGACATCACAAAGGAATCTCATCCCAAGGTTTACAGCCACCTCTGCTGAGGAAAGTGCTTCCCAAGGAATATCACCCGCTGTCACTCCCCTGGGAGAACAGTCTGTGCTTGGGGAATGTGCCTTCAGTTAAGACTTCCATGACATGGGACTCCTGGGTGGCTCAGTTGGTTGAGCATCTGCCTTCGGCTCGGGTCATGATCCCAGGGTCCTGGCATCGAGTCCCACATCGGGCTTCTTGCTCAGCTGGGAGCCTGCTTCTCCCTCTGCCTGCCTCTCTCCCTGCTTGTGCTCTGTTTCTCCCTGACAAATAAATAAATAAAATCTTTAAAAAAAAAAAGACTTCCATGACATGACGTCATGGCCCCACGAGGAAAGGACTTCCAAACCTAAATCCCATTGTCCAGAGCCCCATGTGGACTCCCTTGGAAGGTTGTTTATGGTCAGTCAGGGACTCTGCCCTTCCCTCCTGTCCCCTGCCTAGCTTATACCAAGGGATAGGACAGGCAGGACTTAATGGCCGAAAAGAAGGAAGCCACCTGTGTGGTCCAACAATCCATCCTAGGAAATGACTAGCCAGATGGTATCCAACTACAAAAACATATATTCTGAAATCCCCCAAATTCTTCAAGGTATTTTGCTAAAATAAACCAATGCATAACCATCCTAGAATCATTTCAAGAATTTATTCCTAAAAAAACAGCAGGTGGCAGCAAAGTTTCACATTTTTTTACCCTTTGGGCTGGAATGAAAACAAAGTTGTCATGGAATTATCTCCTCATCTATGAGTCTGCCAGCTGGCCCAGAAACTGGCACGCTGCCGTCTTGTAAAGTGGAGAATATAGAGTCTTCCTGAGTGGACTCTGTGCGTTTTGACAAAAGAATCCCAAAAAAGTCTCCTCCCAACCTCAAGCCAGATACCTGCCTGGGTCTGTAGGTCAGGCAGCACAATGATTGCCACCGAATGGCTGGATCACAGAGGCAGAGGCTCCGGCCCTGAGTCTCCGGTTCTCTTGCCCAATGTCAAGGAGCTGCTAACACTCAATGGGGAAGGCTTCAGAGAAACCCAAGTATGAGCACGTGGAAATATGCCTGAGAATCGTGTATACACCTCACAGCATTTTCGCCATCTCTTATGATGTAACCCATGGGGTGAAATGTGTGGGTGGAGAAAGATAGGGGAGACAAGGGGTTTTCAAATCCCGTCTCTGGTGCACCTAGAGATTTAGGGAGCTCACCACCTCACAGCCTCTGTAGCTCTGGGCTCAGGAGCAGGCAGTGCCAAAATCACTGTCTGGTTTGGCCTCAAATGTCTTCCTCGCCTTAGTGCTTTGCTTGGCTCCCAGCTTCAAGCTGTGGCTGGAAAGTTTCCATTGCTACAGCACAGCACTGGTGTTTGGAACCCAAATTTTTGCTGAACTGTTTTTGCAGAGTAAAGCCAGTTTTGTCTTTAAGAAGTGACTGGCCAGTTTATTTCATCCCCAAAATGGTGCTTTGTGCTCTCTCAGACCTCCTTTATTTATTTATTTATTTATTTATTTATTTTAAGATTTTATTTGAGAGAGAGCACGGGGTGGGTGGGGTGCGCAGCAGCAGAGAGAGGGAGAAGCAGCCTCCCGTCCCAGCAGGGAGCCTGACAGACGAGGCAGGGCTCGATCCCAGGACCCTGGGATCATGACCTGAGCTGAAGGCAGACGCTTAACACCCAGGCACCCCTCTCTCAGACCTACTTTAGAGTGAGCTGCTTAATTTTCATCCCGGAGGAAACTCTCTTATTGTTTAAAAGAGAGGTGGAGGAGGCTGTAGATGGGGCTGAAGGATTTTGTGTAGTCATTAGTTTTAAAGTTACAAAACTTGACAAAAAAAACAAGACAAAAATGAAGACCTCGTTCCAAGATCCTAAACAGATGTTACAAACAAATGTATTTATGGGTTTTCTTTCTGGAACTGACAGAAAAGTGAGAAGTTTTGGCCTTGTGTAAGTTACATAATTACATCTGCAGCATTAGCAGCTCCTGGTGATCAAAGAGAACATTCCTGAAAGGTGCAATGGAGGTAGGAGAAGTTCATTTATTTATTCATTTATTTGGTGCTTCAGCCCCAAGCACATGATTTTTTCTTTCCTGCAGAAAATGTGATCTGGTTCTGAGGACTTAAGGACAAACTTCACAGCTCTCTGCACGGAAAGGGCCCTTTAAAATTATCTACTAAGGAAAACATTCTATAATTCCTTTGAATGTAATAAACAATATCTTTGGGGGCAACTTGCAGCAAATGTTCCAGAATTCATATCAACATTTAATTCCCTCTCTGCATGTATGTTCTACACTCCCCAAATATGATGTTAAATCATTTAATGCAGAGAATTGACAGCACCAGGAAAATATTTGGATAACTGTCTGGAGTTACCATTATTGGGTTTAATTATGACCTACTGGCTCTTGGGTCCTGAAGCAGCCAGAAAATGAGATATGTATGCCAAAATATTCATTAGAATTCCCTTTTCAGTCATTGTTCAGAAAGAAAAAGTTTCCTTCTGGCTCCCATTTTCAGTGCTTTTAAGTAGAGTCATTAATATGCCAGATTTTTTTAAAGGATTGGTCAGAAAACAAGATTATGTGCATACCTTGTATTCTGCATTAAAAAACATCTTGAAAAGGTCAACCATCCTTTTGCTCTCATTCTATTACCCTGAAGAAAGAATTGTTTTTGCAGCCCTGAAGTTAACTGGTACTCTCCACCCGGGCCTCCTCCTCCTCCAAGCTCTCTTGAAAAGACATAATCCTATAAGCTTTGGAACCGGATGTACTAGGGAAGCACAGCTTGACCCTCCAGAGCAACTAGTCAGAAAAGATGTTTTAATGCCTTCTGCTCTTCACTGCTCGTTTCTCCCTGAATAGAAGATCTTAGAATCTTGGAGCGATAGGGGAGGATACTTAGAGGTCATTGATTTCATCTCCTCATTTTAAAGATGATTCATCCAAAGTGAAGTGGTAACACCCACTGTTTCAGCATTGGGTTCTGGCAGGGGGAAAAGCAGGTGCTTTTTTTTTTTTTTTTTTCCACCAGCGCATCCTTGTTACTATTAAAAACAGTTCGCATTTAATGAGCATCTACTACACTGCCAGGCACAGGGCTGATGCTTTCATACACGTTGTCCTCACAACAAGCCTGTAAGGTAAATATTATTATGCTCACTTTATAGCTAATGAAACTGAGACTCGGGTTAAAGGATTTGCCCAAAATTACAGGGTGAGGAGAAAGAAGAATCCATTTGCAAACTCCGGGTTGCCTGACTTCAAAGCCTATGTCCTTTATTTTTCCCCCATGCCATCTGCTGAATGAAACAAGGCCAGAGTGCAAATCAGTGTGGGCTCTCCCATCACTTTAATTTTTCAAATAATGGGGTGAGTAATGAGTCCTCCACAGTGATAAAGTAGAAAAGGATGCCAATATCCAGGCAGTCCCCGGTTACCAGAGTCTGCAAAGGTATCAACAGGGGCCACATAGATGTCGCTATTTCCCATTCTCTACTTGTCATGTTTAACAGGACAGTTTATTCTGAAAGCTTTTGAAAGACTTCCCAGCTTTTTTTTTTTTAAGATTTTATTTTATTTATTTGACAGAGAGAGAGAGAGACAGCTAGAAAAGGAACACAAGCAGGGGGAGTGGGAGAGGGAGAAGCAGGCCCCTGGCCGAGCAGGGAGCCCGATGCGGGGCTCAATCCCATGACCCGAGCCAAAGGCAGACGCTTAACGACTGAGCCACCCAGGCGCCCCAGACTTCCCAGCTTTTAATAAAAGTTGGATGATTCAGTGTTGACAATTTTTCTCCCATTTAATAGAAAATTGGTGGGGGAAATTCAGGATGAATGCTTATTTTGGGAAAAAATAATCTGGAGGGTTGTTTTTTATGCTCCAGGTCATAGCGAGCTGGGAGAGCAGATGTGGTATGAATTAGGGAAGTTTATCTGATGGTTGTCTACAGTGGCACAGATGATGGAGTTATTGCCTGGAAACACTTGAGTTTTCCACTGAAACATGGGCTGGGAAAGAAACTTTGACGTTTTCGAAAAACTAATAAAGTTAAGATAAAGTTGGAATGTCATGTGTTAAATTAAAGAACATGCGATGGAGACATTCAGGGGAAGCGCCCACGTTTGTTAACCCGGTGCCAGTGAAAACTTTGTGTAAACTGAAACTTTACTTTCTCCCAAAGAGACAACTCATTTACCTGGATCAGCTATAAGTAAGCCACCTGCTCCCCACTCGCACAATTCCTTCTCTCTGAAAATGAAGTCATTCAAACCCCTCTGTAGATAGGTCCATGCCAGGTCAGGGAGGCTTAAAGGAGCATCATCTCCATGTTGGGTTGTTTCCGTGTCAAATTACCTCATCTACTGCTACCCTCCTAATCCAAGCCAACATCATCTCTCATCTGGACCACCGCAATAGCAGTATATCCAGTGCCTGGAACAGGGCCCATGACAGAGTAGGAGCTTAATAAAAGACTGTGGGTGGATTGATTGATTGATTGAATGACTGACATCCTGCTAGCATTTACAATCAGTGAGCCAGTGCTGGTTCCCTGACTCGTCTGGGGCGGGGACCCAGGACACAACACCCTATCTCTAGGACTACTGCCCTGCCCTGTTCTCGCCAATCTGTTTAACAGCAGTTATTATTAGTCTACTAGGGCTGCCATAATGAAATGCCATAAATTGGGTGACTTAAACAATGGATTTGTTTTTTTCCCTCACAGTTCTGGAGGCTAAAAGTCCAAGATCAGGGTGCCAACTGGTTTGGTGTCTTCTGAGGCCTTCCTCTTGGCTTGCAAATGGCTGCCTTCTCACTGTGCCCTCACATGATCATCCTTCAGTCTGTCTGTTATCTATGTCCTAATCTGCTTTTCCCATAAGGACACCAATCATGTTGGATTAAAGACCCACAAAGAAGAACTCGTTTTACCTTAATCACCTCTTTAAAGACCTTACCTCCAAAGACAGTCACATTGTGAGGTTCTAAGGATAAGACTTCAGGGAGGGGAGACACAATTCAGCCCATGACAAGCTGTCACGAGCAGGGTCCTCTCTCTGCCTTCTACAGGTGAACTTCCCTGGGGCCTGCCTATCATTTGCTCCTAGAAGGCCCACTGCCATGTTCTCTGCCATTCTTGATGCCCT
The DNA here is from genome assembly GCF_054177405.1 of Leptonychotes weddellii. Classification (NCBI taxonomy): domain Eukaryota; kingdom Metazoa; phylum Chordata; class Mammalia; order Carnivora; family Phocidae; genus Leptonychotes; species Leptonychotes weddellii. The sequence goes on from NC_138379.1 coordinate 41,512,208, forward strand.
GTTACTTCCTGCTGTTCCTTCTTGATGCCAATTCCTTACAGCAAAACCATCTGTTGTCTGTTACCTCACCCTGGGCTGGCCTTCTTCCCATCACCTGCAGCTGGTCTTCTCTCCAAACACCTGTCCCTGCCGGCTGCAGTTAACCCTTCTATTTCTGGCTGTGTTACTGGATACAACCCTAAATCTAAAACTAACAACTAAATAACTAACTAAATAAATAAACTAACTCTTGGTCTCAGTCTGTTATGATCACTGGGGTACATTTTTGAAATGGCTCAAGAGTGATAATGTCAGGGGCGCCTGGGTGGCTCAGTCATTAAGCGTCTGCCTTCGGCTCAGGTCATGATCCCAGGGTCCTGGGATCGAGCCCCGCATCGGGCCCTCCGCTCCTCGGGAAGCCTGCTTCTCCCTCTCCCACTCCCCCCTGCTTGTGTTCCCTCTTTCGCTGTGTCTCTCTCTGTCAAATAAATAAATAAAATCTTAAAAAAAAAAAAAAAGAGTGATAATGTCTGGGCCGAATAAAGTTAAGTGGTCTCACACAGATAAAATTTTACCTACAATCACACAATGGCATTTTGCCCCACAGAGAATCTAGTTCAGTTGCTTTGGGATGGGGCCTGGTGTCAGTATTTTTTTAAAAGCACTCCCAGTGATTTTATTTTATTTTTTAAAAAACAGATCTTATTTTTAAGTACTCCCTACACCCCACGTGGGGCTCAAACTCACAGCCCAGAGACCACGAGTCACTTGCTCCATCAACTGAGCCAGCCAGGCGCCCTTCCTCCCAGTGATTTTAACAGGAAGAGGCTAAGGATCACTGCTTTAACTGGAGAAAGAAACCCAACAAATTGAAACAAAAACTAGAACACCAGGAAGTAGGCTGGGAGATCCCGTCCCACATGTGACTTGTGAATATAACGCCTTGAGTCTTCCAGTGTCCAGTCCCACCCAAATACAGAGGTGGGGGGCTCTCTCTTCAGCTCTTACCGCCCCCTTTGGTGTAAAGTACCCATCCTTTGATCTAAGAATCTGGGGGTGACTTATTGTCTTCTACCACACTGAGCAATCAAGATGGGGCTCAACAATGACTGGACAGAGGTAAGTGTCACTTCTGCTGGGCCACCTAAGTATGGCTGATGATGATGAAAGACACCCCCACCACCAGCCCTGCAGTGGTAAAAAACAAAACAAAACAAAACAACCCACCAGCTAACATGGCTCTTTGGCTCAGCAAAGCGGGACTCACTCAAAACGCAGATGAGTTCCAGGCTTTGATCAGCCTCCACAGGCTTCCTGGGGCTGATGGGCAGTCTTTGCAAGGTGCTGTCCTCTTCTTGGTGGGGCTCTTCCCCAGGCCTCCCTCCAACCTCCTAGGTCCCTGCCCTCCCCCCGGCCTAGGGAAGGCCTCGGTGAAGTCTGGCTCCCTTTCTAGACTCTTTCCAATATGTCCTGAGGGCAAAGCCCAATCTCTCATGCTTCCGGGCCTTCTGTTTTGATGCCTTCCGTTCTGATTCTCAAGGGCTTTTTCTTCTCTCAACAAAACCTGGTTCTCTGCAAATAAAAGGCTTTGGCTTTCAAAACTATTGTTTTTGATGTGGGCTTCAAGAGGCTATTTTAAAAGTCAGAAAACTGAACATTGACTGTTTCATTCTGTTTCTTTCTCTGCATTCCCGGTGTACCAATCCTAATTCAATCCTACTTCTCCTCCAGGCAATGCCTCCAATTTACTAGGAGAAAGGTCAAGTGGAAAGAGTGTAGCAAAGAAAAGCACAAAGATTAACATTTCAAGATACTCACTTTCCGTAAGAAATACTGCAACATTGACCACTCCAGGGCCCCACCCGACCCTGACAAGTGAGCAGGCCAGGATGTTCTGGCTGAGTTCACCCAAGCAGAGTGAAGTGGAGAATCAGGATTTATCTTGATAATAAAAGCTCTAAATGAAACTATTAAAACATTGTTTTCTTCAATAAGTCAACGGCATGAAAACAAAATGCGAGGACGGTCGCTCTAGATTAAAAGAAACTTTAGAGATGGAACAATCTTGTTTGGAGCCTGTTTTGAACAAACCACTGTCAAAAGACATTTTTGAGGCAATAAGGCAAATTTGATTATGGACTGGGTATGAGATGATACCACAAAATTACTGTTAACGTTAAGTGTGACAATAGCATTTGGTTATGTAAGAAAATGTTTTTTAAAAACCAGATGTATACAGAAGTGTGTGTGAGGGTGAAATGATACAATGTCTGGGGAAAAGAGAAGAGAAGGAAGGATGGAAGGAAGGAAGGAAAAGAAAACCAGATTCTTTGGCAAGATACAAAACAAAAGAAAAAGGGATAGATGAATTAAGCGCAGCAAAATCTTGGTGTTAGATTTTTTTTTTAATTTTTAATTTTATTTTTAAGTAAACTCAATACCCAATGTGGGGCTAGAATTCACAACCCCGAGATCAAGAGCCACCAACCAAGCCAGCCAGGTGACCCTGATAAGTGTTAGGTTTCTTGTTTTTTGTTTTTGTTTTTAAGAGGGGGAGAAGCAGGGGTGGGGCAGAGGGAGAGAGAGGATCCCAAGCAGGCTATATGCCCAGTGCGGAGCCCGACAGGAGGCTCAATCTCATGACCCTGAGATCATGACCTGAGCCAAAATCAAGAGATGGATGTTTAACAGACTGAGCCTCTCAGGTGCCCCTAGATTTTAATGATAGATATATGGCAGCTCATGTTATTATCTCTATTTTTTGTGTTAAGTTTGAAAAGTTGAATAATAATTCTTTTAATTGTTAAACTGGTACAGTAAAAGATGGACTGAACAATGGAAGAGAATAAAAGGACCAGAAACAGATTCAAATATTTACTGTTTAAGAATTTGGGGGGCGGGGGGCACCTGGGTGGCTCAGTTGTTAAGCGTCTGCTTTCGACTCAGGTCATGACTCCAGGGTCCTGGGATCCAGCCCCGCATCGGGCTCCCTGCTCAGCGGGGAGCCTGCTTCTCCCTCTCCCACTGCCCCCCTGCTTGTGTTCCTGCTCTCACTGTCTCTCTCTGTCAAATAAATAAATAAAATCTTTAAGGGCACCTAGGTGGCTCAGTCATTAAGCGTCTGCCTTCGGCTCAGGTCATGATCTCAGGGTCCTGAGATTGAGCCCTGCATCGGACTTTCTGCTCAGCGGAGAGCCTGCTTCTCCCTCTCCCACTCCCCTGCTTGTGTTCCCTCTCTCGCTGTGTCTCTCTGTCAAATAAATAAAATCTTAAAAAAAAAAGAATTTGGGGGGGATGGGTTAAATAGGTGATGAGGATTAAGGAGGGCACTTGCTGTGATGAGCACCAGGTGTTGTATGGAAGTGCTGAATCACTAAATCCTACATTTGAAACCAATATAACACTGTATGTTAACTAACTACAATCAAAATAGAAACTTAAAAAAATTTTTTGTTATATTACTGATTTGCAAGCAGATGAACTCTTTCTCCAAATAAAATCTGAAATGGAGGGACATCTGGGTGGCTCAGTCGGTTGGGCATCTGCCTTCAGCTCAGGTCGTGATCCCAGGGTCCTGGGATCGAGCCCCACGTGGGGCTGCCTGCTCAGCAGGGAGCTTGCCTCTCTCTCCCCTCTGTCTGCCGCTCCCCCTGCTTGTGCTCTCTCACAGTCTGTCAAATAAATAAAATCTTTAAAAAAAATAAAAGCAAGAGATTTTAAATAAATAAATAAAAATAAAAAATAAAATCTGAAATGGAGCCCCAGCATATAAAACAAAAAAAAGAGTAGAACTGTTCCATCTGGAAGTAGCACTAAGAGTCTGGCTCTTTTGCTTCCTCTTTGTCTCCCCAGGAATCTGCAGAAATAACTCAGGAAAATCCTGTGGCTCTGTAGAACACAGCTTGAAAACCTCTGTGGTATATGATGGAGGAAAACTCTCAAATCCTGCAGAAAATGTGTACTATTTAGTATATGTTTTAGGCAACTGGCTAACAATTTGGGAGAAAAGAAATCGAATTAAATCCCTACCTCACATCATATACCAAAATAAATTCCAGTTGCATTAAAATGTTTAAAATACAAAGTGAAATTATAAGAGTGTTAGAAGAAAAATAGGTGAATATTCTAAAATAGTGAGATAGAGAAAGACTTCCCAAGGAAGCCAACAAAGGCAGAAATTGATAACTTTGATGATATAAATATCTGTAAGTTTTATATGGCAAAAAATAAAACACACTCCACAAAAAGGAAAAAAAGGAATGTGTGTACATGACAGACTTTAATATTCTTAATCATTAGGTAGTGTTTCAAATCAATAGAAAAAAACAAACACTCCAATGGAATAAAAGGATCAAGAACAGAGAGAGAGAGATAATAATTATCATAAAGATATGTTAAAGAGGGTTCCTCTGAAGGAGATGGAAAAGGGTATGGAAATTAAAGGAGAAAAAAATAAATAATTAAAATAAAACCAGAGAGAAGCCCTGCATAGACTGGTAATGACAGTTTGCCTTAAACTGAGGAATATGTTTAATTCAGCTCTGTGCACTTGAGTTCACTTTTCAAAAGTATGTGTATAAATGGATATGTATTATATATATACATGTCTAAAAGGGTATATACTAAGATATTAATAGTGACTATCTCTAGGAGTGGTATGAAAGGTGAATCTTTTTTTCTGCACTAAGTATCATGTAATAAGTAAAATGCATTTTTTGTGTTTTAAAAAATTCATCTTAATACGCAGAAGTACTTTCCTGCTGTTGGATAAATGTACAATAACCTACTAAATTCATCTGCCTGTGTGGTCACAGTCATTTTATTGTTTTTCCAGAATGTTCCAAAATAGCTCTGGAACAAGACCAGTGGGACCACCAGATAGCTATCTAGCCTCACCCTTCTTCCCCTACAAATGGAGACCAAGCCTCCAATCTGGCTTTGGCAGAAAACTCAGTGGGACCCAGGATAACAAAGCCCTCTCCTTCTTGGCTGGGGAAAAGAGAAGGAAGCAGTCAACTTACAACAGCCTCTGAAAAGCCTTTGACCAATTGTCAAAGACAAAAGGTTCCACCTCAAAGGTGGAAACTCTATTTGTAGCTTCGTAGACACAGATGTTCTTACAGGTGACTCAAGACATACAGAGTGGGACCGTGTTTGGCCAGGAATAGCTCAGAAGGCCTTCTCCTCAGAAACCAGCTCTTGAGGCCTTCAGTGTATGTTCTAACTATATTTGGCAATGGAAACCAAAGAGGTCAGTGGCTTCGCTCAGGGGGAAAAAGCTATTCCTGATTTATAACCCCTGTTTTAAACCAGGACCAAGAATTTTAAAACTCACTTCATTTATTTATGTTGCACTCACTGAGCATACCACCAAAGTAATTTTCCTTTCCAGTCCTACCAGCCTCCTGTAAATCTTCCAGAACCACAGGTGTAAATCACCTACCCAAGCCATCCTCATATTAGAGGACATTTGGGGACATCTGGCCTGAGAGTCCAAATGTTAAAATTACACCACTTACTCTCCACGGCTTTATAGCATTAAAATAGCCTGGAGTGCCTGGGTGCAAATCCAGACTCCAGCACTTACTACTCACTGTGTGACCTTGGCTAAGTTACTTTATGTCTCTGAGGTTCAATTCTCTTATCTACAAATAGAGATAATAACACCTACTTTAGAAAGCTGCCATAAGAATTAAATGAGATAACGTGTACAAAGTGGCTAGGAGAATGTCTGATACAAAGTAGGTGCTAAAAAAAGAACCAAGTTCCATCTTCCCCATCACTCTCTTCTACCCTTAGCTGTTCAGCCAAGGTGTTGGCTTCTCAAGAAATTGCCCAGTACTCTTTGTCTGATTACAAGTGGATGGTACCATTCCCACAGCCAGCAACAGTAGCTAAAGATAAAAGCTGTGACTACTCCTCAGCTGAGGACATGTCGAATCAGCTCACAAATGACTCATCACTGTTGATAAACGATGTGTTCTTGGCATCAGGAGGCCTTATCCCGACAGGCTTCAACACCTTATGAAAAAAAAATCCAGAAGGTAAGTTGAATGGCTCACAGAGAGGGTCCCAGGGCTTGATGGTGACCTTCAGTCAATTCAGAACTTGTAAACTCCATTTAGGAGGGTCTCTTGTCTGTTCAGACAGGTCTCCAATCACAAAATTTTCAGTTGGGAAGGACTCCAGCCGAGCAGCTGCCTCTTTCAGAGCCGAACCATCTCCTTCACTTGCCTTGGATTCCCTGAAGGGAGTCATAAGACTCCCTGGGCTAAAGGCTAGATGCCCGTTCCCTGCTCAGAACAGCCCTAAGCTAGTGCCCGACGTGCCTTTGGCAGCTTTGTCTGCTGCCTGAAGTTCTGCCAGGGTGAGGTTTGGCTGGAGGGCTCTGTGGCTGTAGGACAAACCTTGGTGCAAGGAAAAGGGTATTTAATCCTGAGCCACTGTCTGTGAAGCTGAAGTGTTTGCTGCTCTCTGTAGCTTCTGTCACCCCTTTAGACCACCCAGAACCACTCACTGTCATAGAAATTCCATGACTGGAGTTTTTAGTCACTCTTTCATCCATACATGCCCTGTACTTTTTACAATGCCTGGCTCAGAGTTCTCTCTGAATATTTATTAAAAGGCCCTTGAGGATGAGGATGGTCGGTTGCTGCATTGGTAACCTCCTCAATTCTGATGAATCTCACAAAACTGTTGAGATCAAACAGGACAATGAACTGTATGAAGATGGACACCATCAAGGGCCAGGTGCGCAAAACTGAGGCTTTGTGTGTGGTCTTAAGGAAATTCCAGGTGCTAGGATCTACTTTCTTCTGAATTAAAACTGCTTCAGAAGCAGGTTGTCCCTGGACCCTAGACCTAGGACCTATCTCTTTTACTGCATATGCAGGCTTTTTCTGAAAGGAACCATTTCTGGCCCTTAGAAGAAAGGCAATTGGTGCAAAAGGGCCAGAAGAAGGTAGGCTGCCCTGGAAACATTTCCATTCCCCAAACTCAGATTTTCTCAGAAAGGTTTCTGAGATCACCTATAAGCACCAACATTTCAGCCATGCTTTGACGTGGAAAGGCCAGGGAAACTTTCTGAAAAGGGCAAGCAGTTGGTCACCATCCTGGGTCTTCAGGATATTGGATGACACAAATGGAGCAGGGAAATCAAAATCAGGGGGGCTTCCCCTTAGCCTCCCCTTCTGTCCTAACTGTTCCCGTGTCCCCTGACCTTCTAGTCACTCACTGAGGCTTAGTGTCCAGCTTCTATGCCTGGAACTGGGGTCAACCTTCTAAGATGATAAGGCATAAAGAAAGCAAGAAGGGGAAGGAAGGAGGGAGCAAAAGGCAGCCTGGGGAGAAGTGAAGAAAAAATGAAAAGGCTTGGGGAGGAGGAAGGAAGAGGAGAGCGGCAAGGGGAGGCGGAACAATGAAGGTCTCAGGCCGTCAGAGGCGCACGATTCCGGCGGCACGTCCGTCCGTCCCCGCCTCCGGCCAGCAGCTGCACGCTGCGCAGCGTGTGGGCGCTGAGTCACGGTCCCAGAACTGGGAGCCGCCGTGCAGGTCTGGGGGGGCCGGCCCTGGTTGGCATCTGCAAACTGTTTTTTTCTTTCGTCTCTCATTAAGGCTGTGTGCTGACTCCCACGTAGCAGGACTTATTAAACCGCACGTACCGCCTGACGGCTCTCGGGCCGCTCCCAGGCGGCCGGCTGGGGGCGCCACAGCCTCGCTGATGAGCCCGCCGGCTCGATGGGGCACCAGGCCGGCAGAGGACTGGGAAAGTTTACTGGCGCGGCTGCCGGATTCCCGGAGCAGTGCGAACATTTTGCTGGAGTAGCTTCTAACTTTAACACCGCGGCAGCCTGGAACAGCTCCTCACTTAGAAGGCCTCGGAGACCACCCCAACTCTCCGAGGCGCGCTTTTGCGCGGGGTTCCGCGAGCAACTCCATAAAATCTGGTACTCTGTTGCGCAACCCGGAGAGTCCAGGCTCGCCTCCCCACTAGGGCTCACCCTACCGCGCCCGGCCCGGCCGCCACGCGAGGCTGCGACCTTAGGCGCCTCCGCGAAGCCCGGACTCGCTAGCAGGACAGGCGCTCCGCGCGCCCCGCAGGGAGAGCGGCGCTCGGCACAGCTCCGCCCGCGGGGGGATCCGCCAGGACGCGCGCGCGCAGCCGTGCCACCCTCCCACGCGAGGCGGCGGGAGCCCGAGGCTCCCGGACGCACTGGGACCAGGGGTACCCTCCCTCCCAAGACTCGTGAGCCCAGAATTAATCAACATCGAGACAGTTTATTGATTTGCTATTTCGCATATCACCCATTTTACGTAAATATACAGAGACACTGTGTTTCCTTCTTCCACAAGAGGTAATCAGTCTCTCACGCACACCCTCACACATTCCACGCAGCAAACAACGTTACACCTCGCTGAGACATTCACGTATTAAAATAAGTGGGGAGGGGGGACAATGTAATTGCTTTAAAATGCCCTTAATACAATATATAACGTACAAAAATATCTCTATATTTGAAGTTACAAAAAAAAAAATCTTGACAGCAACGAACTTAAATATTGATAGTTACCTCTGTATATATAACACGCATTGCACTTTTCCTCTCTAGGTTTTGGAAAGTTCAAGTAATAGTGAGGCTTGCGCCCCTGTGGGGTGACACCCCGTGAGAAATCAGTTTGTGGGAAGGCACGGCAGTGACTCAGACCCCTGTCCCTGGGGGTCTCAAGCATTTAATTCTCAGTTTCTCCCTTCCGTGAGCCTGGCAGACACTCCCTCGCATTCCTCTGCCCCCACGGGGCACCTGGGCTGGATTGGGACGTAGGGAACGGTGCCTCCAAGGAGAAGGGGCTCCTGCAAAGCCAGGGCTCGCCGCTGGACCGTGCCTCCCGGACTCCTGGTCTCTGCAGGGCTCTCTCAGCCCGGTTTCCATCCGCTAGGGGCTTGGCCCTGGGAAGCCCTCCGCCCCGGGGGAAGCCAGCGGGATGCATACGCGCGCCAGTTCGCTGCTGCCACAGGCGCCTAAATCTTAAAGAGATTGGCGAGCACCTGATGCACCCGGGAGGCCGGAGCCCCGCGTGCCTGTGACTCTGGGAACAAGAGAGTCCGGCTCAGGCCGGTCATGGGCAGGGAGCGCCGGCGCCGGCGGCCATACCCCTGGGGGCTAATCTTGCTCCTGGGGGCGACGCCGTCCTTGTCCTTGTCTGTGAACTGGTAGATCTGGTGCGCCAGTTTCTGCACCGTGCACGTTCCGAAGCGGCAGCCGAAGCTCCGCAGGCCCTGGAAATTGTTCATACTCTGGCGGTAGCGTTTGACTCGGATGCGGGCGGCGTCCGGACTGCTGGGGAAGGGAAGGAAGGTAACATGAGACCCTCATCAAGCAGGGCTTTGGCCCCAGCCACCAGGAATCCGAGCCATTCAAGGACCGGAGGAGACTGGAAACTGCTACGCCGTCTGAACTGCCAGACGGCCCGGACGATCCCCAGGGCCAGGGTGGTGGAGGAGAGCTCCCCCAGCCCACCCCTCTTCAGCGCAGGACATAGTTACCTGGCCTGGGGGTTGCGAGAGGCACCCTTCACGTCCTGGGGCCGAATGAGAGTCTGGGCAGGCCCGGCCTTCGCGTCAGTGAGCCCGGTGGCATAGTTGCTGGACACTCGAAGTTCCCTCTTCCCGCGACTTAGAGCCCACTTATTCCACCTAGAAAACACACACAGACTCGTTTCGCATGCATCCAGGAGAGGTCCCGGTCCCAACCGGCTCCCATCCACTTCTAACCCCTCGTCTCCCAGGTACAAGGACTGGAGAAGGAGCTGCCGGCGACTCACTTCTTTCGGAACTCTGACGCCACGTCGAGCCGCGCAGTGTCGGCGCCCAAGAAGGCGAGGGAGCCCAGGTACATGAGGGCGACGGGAACCAGCTTCATGCTGGCGGTGATGCGCGGACCCTGGAAGGAGAGAGAGGGGCCGAGCGTGAGCACCCAGCCTGCAGCACGGCCCGGGCGGGGCACGGAGGGCGTGTGGGGGCCCCCGCGCGGGCAGACTCAGCCCGCGCTCCGCCTGGCTCAGACGCTTATCTCGCCCAGGCGCAGAGAGGCGCCAGCGGCATTTGCACCCGCCGGGCGGGTGACAGGCCCCGCAGGGGAGGCCTCTGCCCAGCGCCAGGCTTCCCAGAGGTTTCCTGCTCGACTTCTCGGAATTTGGGTGGCGGAGTAGAGGGGACTGGGTCTCTGCACTTCCAGTTGTGTGCACGGCTGGGCCCAGTGTATGGGACGCAACCCGCAGAGGACCTTCCAAAATGGGTTGTACCCCTCACTCCGCACGCTCCCAGTTTCCAGGACTCTAAAGTTCCCCCCCGTCCCCGCCTCCCCCACCGCTTATCCGCCTCGCCTGTGGCGCCTACCTGCTGAGGGGGTGATCTGCCAAGATCTGGAAGAAGAAAGTCTGAGACGTCGCTCTGGCACTGGCAAAACCCCAACGTCCAAGCTACGGTGAGAAACCAGAGGTGGCAAGGCTCAAGTTGTTCCGCCTAGTGTCACCAAGAAACCACTGAGTGGCCGGCTCTGGTTCCTCGGCTTTATAGGCGCACAGGGGGCGGGGCCTGAGCTGCCCTCGCACCCTCCCATTCTTCCCTCGGGCGCGCGCGGGCTTCTGCACTCCAGCGCGCGCATTGCTTGTCCGAAGGTGTGGGGGTGGGGGGGTGGGGGTAAGGGTCCCTCGTGCCCAGAGGACTCAGAGATGAGCTCCAAAGATTGGTGTAGGAACTGCCACAAGCCTGACTCTCTGGGCACAGGCTTCAGAATATAAACCAGGGCGAAGTGGGGCCGGTACAACCTCTTGGGGTTGTTATTCAGGACCTATGCAACCCAGAGTGCGAGGCCTACTGGCACGGAACTGCAAGAGCCAGCGGGAGGTACCACGCGCATGGCCGGAGCCCCGGACCTCGGGAGCGGTGGCCTCGAATGGACCGCGCCCCCTGCCGGCTCGGCGCCTGACCTGAGCTCGACCCCAGACTCCCGCGGAGTCGCAGGGGCAGGAGGACACCCAGCAGAGACTAGAGGAGTGGGGCTCGCCAACACCCCCAGAGAGGCTGAGACTCCAAAGTTCTGGGACTGGCTAGTAAGATTTCGCAATAGGGGCACGGATCGGAAAGGCTGATTTGAGAATTGGGATTTGGAGGGGAGAATTATCTGAAGTTTCAGAATTTAATTGCCTATTTGGAAATATGGGAATAACCAAAATTAGAACGGACGATACCATTTCGTTTCCCCCGCACCCCCACCCCCAGTAATCCAGTTATTCCTTACAAGGTTACAACCTGAGAGTTTGCCTTGCTGCCTTCGGAGACTTCATTCACCCATTTATAAACTTGAGGATTTATTGCCAGGGCGCACACTAATGTTTCACGTATGTTAATCGCTTTAGAGTTTACAAAACACAGCCACATCCTGATCTTTGATCCTGACACCTACCCTTGAGATAGGCGAGGAAGGTTAACATTACTGTTCTTATTTCACCAAGTAGAAAATGAAGTTCAGAGACGGGAAGAATTTGACCAAAGTCACACCAAACGCAGGAAGCAGTAAAGTCCTAACTCGGCATGGCAAGCAAGCACCGCAGACTCGGGCGCGGCGTGGATATTTCTAGGCTGGGGTCATCATGCAGTCAAGGGGGAAAGGAGAGTCCTAGCCCTCGCCCAAGGATTTATGCCAGGTTCCCCGCTGAGCAAGGAAGCCTGACGTGGAACTCGATCCCTCATGACCTGAGCTGAAGGCAGATGCTTAACCGACTGAGCTACCCAGGCGGCCCTCCATCACCCCTTCTTGACTTTACTTTCTTCTTACTTCCCTTCTGAGGGCCAAACTGGGAGGGAACTCGGCCCCGCGAAGCTTTAGTTCTTGCATTCGGGCCTCTGGTATCCTATCACCCCCTACCCTATTCTCAAGTCCTGAAGCCCCGCGCCTAGACTAAGAGGCGGTGGCCGCGGGGCCACTGGACTCTGCGGACCGGCTTCTAGTACCCACCCTGTGGCTGTGTGAAGGTGAGTACATCACGTTTCCCCTCTAGTTTGTTTCCCCATCTATGACGTGCCCCCTGCAGACCTCTACGCTTCTTACCTGCTCTGCCAAACTGGTTCTAAGACCCAGTGCAAAGGAGGCTGGGTGGCGGGGGGGGGGGGGGGGACCTTGCCTGGTCCAGGCCACACACTGCTCGTTCACCGGCCTTTTCATTCTCAGGACTGAACCGTGGACACTGCACCCGGGGAAGGAAGGACCGCGACTGAAGTTATTCATTCTGGGGACTCCTCCCCAAGGGAGTCAGCTGAATGGATCTGAGTTCCAGCTGAGGGTGGGGGACAGATTCCTGGCTCCGGGGCTGGGTCTGATCTGGTAAGAGCTCGGGGTCAGAGGGGTGCAAAGCAGCGTAGTGGCTGGGTTCCGGCCGCCTGGCGGGCCGAAGACTGTCATTGCAGCGGACCAGGTCAGGCGGCTAGCCCGTCGGCACCTCAGACAGTAGGTATTACTGTGCGCCTGCTCTGTTTCCAGGAGCCACCCCCAGCGAAACTAGTCTGCTTTTCTCCCGCTTCCCATCTCTTCGTTTCAGTTTGTTCCGTGAGTGTCAGGCTCTTCGCACCAACCCTGTCCAAGACATTCTCTGCGGATGCGACTTGTCGCCAGCTTCCAGTTGGGTCCGCTCCAAGACAGGTTTTACTTTCATTTCCCTGGCGCGCGCGTCTCAACTGCTGTAGAGGTCAAGGACAGTGGAGCGCCGGCCCACAGCCAGGGAAGGTCCCGTGGTCTGGACTCGTTCCTTCCAGTTCCCACCAGCCCTGGGCGGGGGGGTTCGGTCTGCCCAGGTCTCTGTGGCTGTACCTCGTTGCCTCCTTTCTGTGTTTTTGGAAAACCCATGATTCCGTGGGAGCGGGTGGGGAGTGGGGGGAATTCGCTTTAGCTCCTCTGCAGGATCGCGAAGCGTGATCTTGATGCAAACTTCGCTTTGAGCTTGGGGCTGCTTCAACAAGCACAGCAAACCCAGGAGTGGAGACTGGGCTCCGCTTCTCCTGGCTCCAGTGCCTAGTCCAGCGACATAGCAACGACGCCAGGAATTCCCACCTGACAGCCTTGGCACACTTCTTATCAGCTCAGGTGCGCCTTGACGCTCTAGCGTTTAGAGACGCTTGAGAACTCCGCCAATTATTTTTTTTTTAAGCGAAGTATTGGAGTGGCAGCTCAGGATTTTGCTAGTACACGCGTATCTCCGAAAGTGTATGCGCGTGTGCGCGCGCGCGCTTACGCGCGCGTACCCGTGTGCCTGAGTTTGCGTAGGTGGCGGACAGGGACCAGAGTGTCCCCCTTGGGGGTCGGGTGGGGTATAAATCGGAAAAAGTATATAAAATTTGCTAAGTATTGGCATCTATTGTGTAACCTCGGGTTCGCTTACTTAATCATCCCTAAAGACACACACCACACACACACTCGCGCGCGCACACACACACACACGACTGAGTTTTCAGTTAAACGGTCGGATGCAGAAGGAAACACCACAGCGGGAGTTCTGCTTCTGGTGATTTGTTAAGGTGGAGTTTCATCCAAGTTGCAGTGATTGTAGATTCACTGTTGAGTAGAAGGAAGGAAGGGAAGGAAGAAACATCTTTAAAATCTCACTGTCAAGAGAAAGACAAAAAAAGAAAAAAATTCTGGTTAATGAAGATCCACTTTTTTTTTTTTGTGCCCAAGAATTCTTTAAGGGTCAGATCGTAAATAAACCCCAGAGCAGGGTAATAAATGTATGTATCCTGAAATCACATATAAAGACACAAATATGTTAAATATTTGTTGTATTGGTGTCTCAATTTCTTCACATTCCAACTGAATTATTTTTAGGCCCTCAATCCAAGCCTTATTCTTAGTAATGTTTGGAGTTTAAAAAAATTTGTGGTGGTGGTTTTCAGCCAAAGCCAGTGTGACCACACTCAGGTCATGAAGAAAAATAATGAGAAGCAATATATGATATTAATGATATTAATAAGAATAAAAG
>NC_138379.1:41526317-41591515 GCF_054177405.1 Leptonychotes weddellii
AAAAAAAAAAAAAGAATAAAAGTGAGTAGCTAAGTGCATTGCATAGTTAGATGCCTCTTTTTTTTCAAACAGGAAATTTTATAATGCATTTATTATTCATATTTTTCAAAATGACGTTGCTGAGCTAAGGGCTTGTTTACAAAGTTCATTTGAAAACAAGGTTTAAGAAACTTCCTGGAGTCATAACACAAAATAGTTTAGGGAAAGGACACAATCAGCTTTGCAGATTTGGTCACTCACAGGAAGAGGTAAAACAAGATTCAAAACTTGACACTTTTTTGGGATCTCTGACTTCTCCAAGGAGCTAATAAAATATAGATCCTTTCTAGAAAAATTCACATGTACATAAACCAAATTAAGGATAAAATAGGCATACAATTTGCTGCCTCATTTTTGCGCTTTTGCACAAAATAGATGGAAGAAACAATCAGTTCTGGAGCACCTGGCTGGCTTAGTCCGTAGAGCATGCGACTCTTGATCTTGGGGTGGTCAATTTGAGCCCCACACTGGATGTAGAGTTTACTAAAAATATTATATATATATTTAATAAAAAAAAGAAAATATCAGTCCTTGTATGTGATAAAGCCAGAAGACAAACCTACCTGAAGCTTGAAGAATGTAAGTTGCTATTGGTCAAAGAGAATATGGAGAAGAGGATAAACATATGGAAGCTTGTTATACTAACAGCTATAAAAGAACAAGACAAAATGACTTCAAGAAATTTACTACTGATGACACGAGTGGCATAATAAATGGATTATAAAAGAGATGATTAGACCATTTGGGTTTCATCTGTAGCCAAAGATATTAACAAGAGCAACCGTTATGCTACCTGCCTCCAGGTGGGGACCCTATACTATCAGATTAGAACCGCTGTAATGAGGCAATGCTTATATATGGGCCTACATGATTTGAAAGTGCATTTATTCCTTTAACAAATATTTACTGAGCATGTATTACATGCCTAGCTCTGTGCTAAATGTTGGGCATACAGAAATCATCAATGCAAACATCATTCTTGCCTTCAACGAGCTACAGCATGGTGGGGTAGGCAGACATAAATAAATCTTCAAAAGAATAAATACATGATTATAAACTATGGTGAGTGTTCTGAAGGAAAAGCAAAACTAGGGGGATCTAATGTTCCAAATGGAGGAAACGGCATGTACAAAGCCTTAGGGGTGAGAAAGCACTTGGTACATTAGGGAGAGATCAGTATGGTTGAAATGTATTGAGTGAGAAAGAAGAGGGGCATGAAATGAGATTAAAGAGGTCATCAGGATTAGAGTAAATAGGACCCTTTGGGACATGATGAAGATTTTGCACTTTATTCATGATGACATGGGAATCTATTGACAGGTTTAAAGTTGGGAGAGAAATGATCTGACATACATTTATTTAAAGGATCATTTTGGCTATTTACTTTTTTTTTTTTTTAAGTAATCTCTATTGCCAAGGTGGGGCTTGAACTCATGACTGTGAGATCAAGAGTCACTCGCTCTATCCCCTGAGTCACCCAGGTGCCCCTATTTTGGCTATTTAATGTGGTGAATGGATTAAAGAAGAGCAAGAAGGGAAACAGTTGCAGTGGTGGCACCCTGGAGAGACAGGTGAGGGCCTAGTCCCCACAAAATCTCTATTAATGTACCCCTACATACACATACACACACGCATTCCACCCTAAGCTTCACCAACAGAGTCAGCTTCATGAACATGCACCATGTTCTGTCACACAGGGTCCTATACTTGGTTTAATGCCCTGTTTGTCACTGTTTTGAAATTCTTTTTTTTTTAAGATTTTATTTATTTATTTGACAAGGAGAGGGAGAGAGCACAAGCAGGGGCAGGAGCTGGCAGAGGGAGAGGGAGAAGCAGGCTCCCCACTGAGCAGAGAGCCTGATGTAGGGCTGGATCCCAGGACCCTGGGATCACGACCTAAGCCGAAGGCTGGCACTTAACCGACTGAGCCACCCAAGCGCCCTGCTGTTTTGAAATTCTTTTTTTTTTTTTTTAAAGATTTTATTTATTTGAGAGAGAGCAAGAGAGTGAGAGCGACACACACACACACACACACACACACACACACACACGGCATGAGCAGGGGGAAGGGGTAGAGGGAGAGGGAGAAGCAGACTCCCTGCTGAGCAGGGAGCCCAACGTGGAGCTCCATCCCAGGACTCCGGAGACCATGACTTGAGCCTAAGGCAGATGCTTAACCAACTGAGCCACCTAGGTGCCCTGTTTTGAAATTCTTAATAATTTTTGAATAGAGGGTCCTACGTTTTCATTTTGCACTGGGCTCTACAAATTATGTAGCCAGTCCTGCTCACCAAATAAACATGCAAGCTAAGTAAAAGCAGCCTGCAAACTCTCACAGCACTTACATACACTTATATACTTATACTATAACTGCTAATGTCAGGGGTACTTAATATGTGTGTCAGGATTCAACTATTCATATAATCATGTGTGAAAGCAACTGCAGGAAGACTTCCATCAATCATCTCTGAAGCCTCCTTCCTGTACCCCAAACATACACCCCAGGTAGAAACAGTGTGTTTGCTATACAAATTTAATTTGAAGGGAAGGTTCATAGCTCACTTACTGTCCTTAAGTTTTACCTACATGGAAAGTCTGGAACCACCCGTGAAGCAGGGACATCAGTTAGGAAGTTACTGCAATAGTTAAGGTGGAAAGTGATAGTGGCTCAGATAGTGGGGTGGCAATGGGGGTGGAGAGAAGTATACATATTTGGCAAGTAGGATCAATGAGGCTGAGTGATGAATGTAGGGCTGAGAGAGAGGTATGTGTCAAGGGTAAGGATCATTAAGTTTATTACTTAGACAACTGAATGGATGGAGATATGGCAATGGATCAGGCAATTTTCTAAATGGCCTCCTTTGTTATTGGTTGTAGAGACTATTTGAAGAGGCCCCAACCCCACCCGTGGACGTTTGGTTAAGTCTAACTCTCAGACTGCCTCTCTGAACTGTGGTGGCTAACCACAGGAAGCACTTGAAATGACTGTAGAGATCAACCACTCACTCCACAACAGCCGACTGTAGGAGCAGAGGACTGATAATTCTTGCTCACAAGTAATTGGCCCTTTTTTCTTCTAAAGCATGAATGAAAGGCATCTGCTGTGTACACATCATCGTGTTGCATATTCTTCTTCCCTTCCTGCTCCTGCCAGACATCAGTAAAACAAATCTGGGATTGCTTTACTCCCTCACTCTTTGGTGAAAGGTCATGGTAGTTATCTCAAGGGGATGGTCTGGCCTTCTGCCAACTTCAGTAATCAGCTGCCTTGTCAGGGCTTATCAGTTTCAGCAGACTGGCAACTGTTGGCTGAGAAGCAAAGCACAGCTCCAGTGTATGCTAAATATGTTCACATGTGTATATAAACATATGGTGCCTTTATACATATAGCTGGGACATGTCAAAATCCCTATGCTACAGAACACACATTTGAAATGGAATGGCAGCCCACCTATGACCCAGCAGATGGAATATGCCTTAGAGCACACAGCATTTAATTCTAGGCCTTGAAAGCAACTAAGCTTCGATTAAAAAAAAGTTTAAATAATTTGAACCAACACTTGTTAATAAAATAAAACTCAACACATTTAAAAAGCAAAATGGGACTCCTACGTCATGTACAAAAACTCAAAATGGCCTAAACACAAGAGCTAAAACTATGAAACTCTTAGAAGAAGACAGGAGCAAATTTTTCTGACCTTGGATTTGGCAACGGAATTAGATATGACACCAAAAGCACAGAAAACAAAAGAAAAAACAGATACATTGTATTTCATATGGTATATACATAAAATGGAATATTATTCAGCTATAAAAAGAATGAACTGATACATGCTACAACATAGATGAAACTTGAAAACATTATACTAAATAAAGAACCCACAAAAGGTCACATATTGTATGATTCCATTTATATCAATATCCATAATAGGTAAATCCATAGAGAAAAAGCAAATTGGTGGTTAAGAGGGGCTGGGGGAGGGGAAATGGGAGTGGCTGCTTACGGGGTTTGATCAAAATTGTTTTGGAAATAGAAGTGGTAGTTATACAACATTGTGAATCTACTAAATACCACCCAATTGTACACTTTATTTTTTATTATTATTTTTTTTCAAAATGTTTTATTTATTTGTCAGAGAGAGAGCACAAGCAGAGAGAGCTGCAGGCAGAGGCAGAGGGAGAAGCAGGCTCCCCGCCGAGCAGGGAGCCTGATGCGCAGCTTGATCCCAGGACCCCGGGATCACGACCTGAGCCGAAGGCAGAACACCCAACCGACTGAGCCACCCAGGCGCCCCTATTTTTATTTTTTTTTAAGATTTTATTTATTTACTTAGAGCATGAGCAGGGGCAGAGGGAGAGAAAGGGAGAAGCAGACTCCCTGCAGAGCAGGGAGCCCGATGTGGGGCTCCACCCCAGGACCCCAGGATCATGACCAGAGCTGAAGGCAGACACTTAACCGAGCCACCCAGGCGCCCCCAATTGTACACTTCAATGGGGTTAATTTTATGATATGTAAATTTCACATTATTTTTTTTTAAAGTTTTATTTATTTAAGTAATCTCTATACCCAACATGGGGCTGGAACTCAAGACCTTGAGATCAAGAGTCACATGCTCTTCCAACTGAGCCAGCCAGGTACCCTTTTGCCTTAATTTAAAGAAAAGTAAAATGGGCAAGGTACATGACAGCTGCCTTAAAAATGTCAAAGTCTAACTGAAAGACTGTTTTTTTGTGTTTTTTCTGGGTAGTTCCAGAGAGCAAAATTAAGGGAAGTTACAGGACAACTCTAACATAAATGAGGAAGACCTTTCTAAACAATAGGGCTTTTAAACAGTGGAATGGGCTGCCTCCCAAGGAAGAAAGGTTACTCCTTACTGAAAGTGATCAAGTTGGATGATGAGATCTTCAGGGAAGTTATAGAGAGGATTCTTACATGAGGCGTGACTGAGGCTTTTTTTGGTTTAATTATTTTAAAGATTAATCTGTTATCTTCCCTCTGCCGCTGTAACTAGGCTGATTCAGTTTGACAACAGGCAATTTGCAAACAAATTCTTAGAGTTAAGGTATTTCTTCCTGGGAATTTCAGTTCTTCTAGTGTAGCCCAGCCCTCTCACTTTGTAGATGAAGATAGCATGGCACAGAAAGAGGAAATAATCAATTAAACTTTCAGAAATTGAAACTCCAACCCTCTGGACTCCCAGTTCAGAGTTCAAGCTATTGCAACTTCCTGTTGGTAGCTGGGGGGAAATTGTACAATCACCCATTAAAAATATTTAAGCACCTACTGTACACCAGACACTGGTCAGAGCTCTTAGATATAAATGGTAAGGGTGAAGTCCTCAATTAATGAGTAGCGATAAGCAACTACGAGGATGATCAGATTTGCAAACCACGGACATTCCCAAAACTTCAGTCTACCACCTGTAACTTATCCTACTACTAAAACTTCCTCAGATACTAACAATTGACAAAACAAAGTCATCTGGGTGTCTCACCAGCCAAATTCGAAATGATCAATACGAGCAGCAAACAAGAAAGTGACCTAGATAATTCCTAGATTGGATGAGACCCACTAATTCATTTTATTGTGTGCTGGAGTAGGGAAGTTGGAAGTCACCACATGCTCTGGCTACAAGAACCCTGGGACCGCTGCAAGGAGAGAAAGGAGAGGAGAGAAGGGAAGGTCTCCCTTGGGAGAGAGACAAAGCCTCCTCCCTCCTACTCCGTCGGATCCGACCAGTTTAGGAGGATCCCGTGGATGCCGCGTTCTTCGGTGGAATCCAGCCACCCCTACTTCGAGCACTCCGGGGAAGCCCAGGCCAACCGTCCCCAGCCCACCCAGCACTGAAGCACGAAGCGCCTCAAGATTGCGCAAAAGCCTCTCCCTCCCCCCGCCTGCTCGGTGGCATGTTCCTAAAATTCCCATCTGCACAACATAAACAGGAAACGTGCAGCAAAAGCCCTGGCAGTGCAAATTCCACGCTCCAGTCGAGGGCGGGAGAATCTCGTCTTTGGCAGGGGAGTGGAGGGGGGAGGGGAAGAAGCAAACTTCCCAGGAGACCCCTCAATCATCCCTGTCTCTTCTTCCCAGATCCAGAAAGAAAGAATAGAGAAGGCGGAAGGAAGGAGTCCCCGCTTTCGAAAAAATAGGGGAGGGGGAGGGGGAGGTGGGCCACGAAGGAGCAGCCAGGCTTCAAAGTGAACCGCCTGGAGCGGCCGCGGTGGCGGGAATACCCCTGGCCGCCTACTCCGCAAATCCAGCGGTCAGAGCTGCCCTAGTTGCCGCGGGGTGGGCTCACCGCCCGCCTGGGGTTCCCGAGTCAGCGCGGGTGGGGGCGGGGGAGGAGCGGGCACTCCGCGAGGCGCAGGCGCAGAGTGCGCCTCGGTTGTCAAACATGGCTGAAGTGCCGCCGCTGCCGCTACTGCTGCTGCAGGGAAAATGCTGAGCCCTCCCGGGCCGGGTGGGCGGCGGCGGCGAGGGCGGCTACGGGCACCTGCTTACCGGGCGCGGCGGCGGCGGCCATGGCCCGGCTGGCTGACTACTTCATCGTGGTAGGCTACGACCACGAGAAGCCAGGTAAGGGTGTGGGGCGGGCGCCGCCCCCAGGCCTCCCCGCCCCCGTCCCCCCAACACCCTCCCCCGGCTGCTGTCCAGTGGGCTCTGCGGGGCTGGGCGTCGCAGCCGGGAGGCGGGGAGGGCCGGGCCCGGCGGCGGCGGCGGCGGAGCTGGCGGTCGGTGTCCGGCCTTCTTGGCGGGGCTGAGCCTCGCGGGGGGCGTGAGGGACCGGCACGAGGGGAGGGGGAGGGGAGAAGAAAGGGAGGAGGCAGCGTCCGCAGGGGCCCAGGGAGGCCCAGCTGGGGCAGCTGGGCCAGCTGGGGGCAAGTCTGGGTGTCGCGACCCTCGCCCTGGAGGAGGCCGGGTACCAGGGGCAGCGCCCTGGTGCCGGAGGGATTGGGCCAGGACTGCAGGGCTGGGAGGGCGGGAACCAACTGTGTTAAGTTCCTCGGGGATAAACTTCTGCCCTGCATCCTGAGTGAGTAACGAGTGACGCAGGGGGCTGTCCTCTCCAAAAGGAAATGCTGAGAGAGTCCACTGCTACCTCACCCCTGCGTTGTTGGGGCCTGTCTAGTGACCGCCCCAGTGAACGCGTGGTACCGGGGAGGGGGAGAGGATCCTTGCACTTTTAAACATTTCTAGTAAATGCTCCCTGTACTGATATGACAGTCATTTCAGAGAGTCTGAACACTATCTTTTAAGGACAGTCAGCCGACCGCTTTAAGTCTTGTTTCACGTTAATTAAAAATTTTTTTGGATTAAAAAGGTTTTTTTGAGTATAGTTGACATGTGTGTTTTACTTATTCTTAGAATTCATCACAAAACTCTTCATAAGGAACAATTTGGCAAATGCATTGTATTTCAGTTTCATCATGGATTTCTGCAACTTAAGAAAATTCGGGGTTCATGCCCGTTTGTTTTTGTATTTGCACTTCTTTGTATTACTGTATAGCTAAGCGTAGTGTAATAAATTGAACTGGGGAACACAAGTATTTCAGGGTAATTCCAGTTGCACATTTGCAAGGAATTTTAGATAGCGGCAGACAGTCCCTTCATCTTTGAGGAGACGCTGAGATTGTGCTTTGCTGACGCTACAAATGGTTAGAGCCATTTGTAGCGTCAGAATGTCATTGTTCTACCCACTCCTGGTCAACTGCCCCTTTCAGTATTACTCTTCTAATAACTTCCTTTAGTGAGAACGTTTTATATTTTTAAATCTTTCGCTATTCACAACCTGATTGAGGTCAATTGTTAAGAGAAGGGGTTGGGCTGTATTTAAAAAAGTGTCTTCTGGCTCCAACATTTTATTTCCTAGTAATTTTGCATAGTCTGGTGTCTCTTACCAATATGAAGAATCACAGTTTTTTAAAAAATATTTCATTTTTACCAACATCTTTTTTTTCCCTCACTTTAAACTGAAACAATCACATACTTGCAGAAAACTTGCAAGTAAGGTACAAAGAACTTTTTTTCTCTGAACCGTTTGAGAGGAAGCTGCTGACCTGATGCCCTATCACATCAGAATGCTTTAGTGTGCATTTTTTAGAAACAAGGATATTCTCCTACATAATCACAATACAATTAGCAAAATCAGGAAATTTGTCCATTTAGTTATCAGACTGTTTCAAGCTTTGTTGATTTTGCCGTTAATCTTTCTGCTGGCAAAAAGAATTATATGTTGCTTTTACTTGTCATGTCTCTTTAGTCTTCTTCATTCTGGAACAGTTCCTCCATCTTCTCTTGACTTTCATAACCTTGACACTTATGAAGACTACAGGGCAATTATTTTGTAGAATGCCCCTCGATTTGGGATTATCTGTTCGCTTATGATTAGATACATACAGGTTATGTACTTGGGTAGAAATATCACAAAGGTGATGCTCATTGCAGTCTATCAGGTGGTACACAATTTCAATTTATCTCATTGGTGATTTTCACTTTGATTACTTACTTGATATAAGCAATGCCTGCCAGGTTTCCTTACTATAAAGTTAATATGTAATTGTTAATACATAGTTTTGTGTGGAGTACTTTGAAACTATGTAAATATCTTGTTCCTCATCTAACTTTTAATGTATTCCTGTATTCCTATCTGTATGAATGTTTTTTAGTGGATTATATTCTGTTACTATTTATTTTGATGTTTAGATTGTTCCTCATTTGGGCAATGAGAGCCCATTCAGGCTGGCTTTTGTATCCTTATGACATGTCCCCATCATTCTTTTACTTTTTGGCACAGATTTATCCTGTTAGTCCTGCAGTTGGTATTTCTCTGGGGAGCCCTGGATCCTTTTAGTGGAGAATGACATTTTGAAGCTACAATCTCAGTGCTAGTATGTTTGTTGCTGTTGGGTTGTTAATGCTCCCAGACCCTCTTAATGGATGAAGCTGGGGAATACTTATTTGTTCAAATCTTAACTGTATTTAACCAGACTTTCATATTTGCTGCCACCCCCTCCTCTCCTGGATGCCTTTTTTCTCTGCTGATTCTTCATTCTATCCCTCCCACTCCACTACTCTCAGGAGCTAATAGCCCATACCAGGATGTCCTAATTCAGGGAAACCTTCATCCTGCTCTGACTCTGACTCCTCATGTTAGCATCCCCACTGTTTGTGGATATATTTCTCACCCCACTTAGGCTCTGATACCCCACATTGGGCTACTTTCATGTGAAGACATCCTCTTCACTCTGTTCACACCTAGTGCCCCATGCAAGGTTGCCCCTCTGTGTTGACACCCTCCTTCCAGTGCTTGGGCTGAGCACATGTATTCTTCCCACATGGACTCCTTCCTTAGTTCACTTGGGCTCTGACAATCCCCACCCCACCCAGGGCTAATATGACTACTCACCATCCCACAGGAGGGAAAGGTAAGATTATTTTATTATTTTTATTATTATTATTTTTTGGTGGGGGCAGAGGGAGAGGGAGAGAGAGAGAGAGAATCCTAAGCAGGCTCATGCCCAGCGCTGGGGCTGGATGCAGGGCTTGATCTCACAATGCTGAGATCATGACCAGAGCTGAAATCAAGAGTTGGACATCTAACTGACTGAGCCACAGGTGACCTATTTTTTATTTTTTTAGTGAACTCTATGCCACACACGGAGCTCCAACTCACAACCCTGAGATCCAAGAGTTGCTCTACTGACTGAGCCTGCTAGGCACCCCAGGGAAGATTTTTTTTTTAAGTAACAAAATCTGGAAGCTTTTATAAATTGTACAATCTGGATAATAAAATGTATGATTTTATTATAATTTTTTTTACTTGGGATCATTTTTCTTTAGTCACGTTTATTGAAGTATAATTTACGTGTAATAAATTCACCTTTTTAACTGAATAGCTCAAAGAGTTTTGACAGGTGTATACATAAATGTAGCCACTACCACAATCAAGGTATAGATATAGAACATTTCTGTTCCTACAGAATGCTCTCTTGGGACACCTGGGTGGCTCAGTCGGTTAAGCCGTTAGGTGTCTGACTTGGGCTCAGGTCATGATCTCAGGATCTTGGGATAGAGCTGGCTTCAGGCTCTGCACTCAGCAGACTCCTGCTTGTCCCTCTTCTTCTCCCTCTGCCCGTCCCCTCCCCTACCCCTCCCCTGCCAATTGTGCTTTCTCTGTCTCTCTCAAATAAATAAAATCTCTTACAAAAAAAAAAGTTCTCTCTGCCCCTGTGAAGTCAGTTCCCTCCCTAGCCTCTGGCAATCACTGATCTGTTTTCTGTCCTTTTGTTTTTGTCTTTTTTAGAATGTCATCTAAGTGGAATTATATAGTTTTCTGTGGCTGCCTTTTTTTCTACTTTGAAAAATATGTTTGAGATTTATCCATCTTGTATGTATTGTCAGTTATTCCTTTTTGTTGCTGAATATAGTACAATTTATTTATCAATTCACCAGTTGGTGGAAATTTGAGGTTCAGTTTTCAGCTATTATGAACAAAGTTATTCTGGGCATTTGCATACAGATCTTTGAGTGTTCATATGTTTCATTTCTGTTGGGTAAATACATGGGAGAAAAATTGCTGGGTCATATGATAAGTGTCTGTTTAACTTGCTGTGAAACTGCCGAACTATTTTCCAAACTGGCTGTGCCATTTTGCATACTTACTGGCAATGTATAAAGGTTCCAGTTAATCTTTTTATTTTATTTATTTTTATTACTTAAAATTAAAAAAACCACTTTTAGCCATTCTAGTGGATATGTAGTGGTATCTCATTGTGGTTTCAATTTGCATTTTCCTGGTTGCTAATGATGTTAGTCACCTTTTCATGTACTTACTGCATTTGAATATTTTTTGTAAAGTCTCAGATCAAATTTTTGTTTTTTTCTATTTGATTGTTTAGCTTCTGATTACTAAGGTTTTTTTTTTTTTAATTTCAAATACAGGGGTGCCTGGGTGGCTCTATTAGTTAAGCATCCGACTCTTTTTTTAAGATTGATTGATTTGAGAGAAAGAGAGAGAGTGCAGAGGGGCAGAGGGAGAGGGAGAAGCAGACTCCCTGCTGAGTGGGCTTGATCCCATGACCCTGAGATCATGCCCTGAGTGGAAACTAAGAGTTGACCCAGGCGCCCCAAGCATGAGACTCTTGATCTCAGCTCGGGTGTGAGTTCAAGCCCCGTATTGGACTCCACGCTGGGTATGGAGCCTACTTTAAAGATAGATAGATAGATAGATTGATTTCAGATGCAAGTCTTTATCAGGTATTTTGCAAATAACTTCTTTCAGTCTGTGGTTTGCCTTTTCGTTTTCTTAACAGTGTCTTTTGAAGAGCAGATGTTTTAATTTGGGATAACTTTTTAGACATTTGAATACTTTTATATCTTGAATTGTATCCTTTGAGTAGTCCTTTTTATGTAAAGCCCTCTGTAAAAACTTATTGGAAGAAAATCCATTAAATTTGTGTACTTTGAATTGTAAGTGAAGAATAAACCTAGTTGATTCTGTAAATCTTTATTATAAAGCTTTCTTTGGAAGTTAGTATGATTTTATTACCTAAATCTCTTTAAAGCTATTCAGATTATGATAATATGATACTGAAATGTTGTGTGTTTAATACCACAGTATTCCTGGAATTAATCAGTGCACTCTATATTTGTTCCTAATGTGTCTTTTCAATTAGTAATAGTTTTCAGTTGAATTTTTTTCGTATATCTATATTAAAATTGGATTAAAAGACAAAAAAACCTTGTCTTTTTAAAAATTGCTTTTACAAACTGGGAAAAATAATCCATGCTATTTGAATTGTATACAAAGAAGAGTGCTTGGCACATAGTAGATGTTTAATACAGACGTATTAAATGAACACACAATTGCTGAAAATATAAAAAGCTATAAGGAAGGAGTGTAGTTATAAAAGGATAACAAGAGGAATTTTTATGGTGATAGAACTATTTTGTATCTTGACTAGGTGGCGGATACATGAACCTACATTTGTGAAAAATTGCATAGAAGTAAATACACACACACACAAATGTGAATAAATACAGTAAAATTGGGGGACTCTGAATAAGAAAGTAGATTGTATTAATGTCAATATCTTGGTGTTGATATTGTACTATGATTTTACAAGATGTTACCATTGGGAGAAACTGGGTAAAGAGAAATGGGATTTCTGTGTTATTTTTTACAACAATCTCAAAATAAAAAAATTTAATTTAAAAAACCTATAAGATAGGGGTGCCTGGCTGGCTCAGTGGGTAGAGCACATGACTCTTAATATCAGAGTCAAGAGTTCAAGCACCACATTGGATGTGGAGCCTACTTAAAAAAATAAAATAAAATAAAATAGCCATAAGATAAAGCTATAAGATAAAAAGATACTAGTAGTATTCTAACTTTTTCCTTAATGTTGATAACACAAGGAAAAGTTATTCTGTAAAATTCCAGGAAAACATCATCTTCAGTGGCTGAATTATTACATCTTATGGGTATATCAATTTAACTTTATCATTTATTACTGGATATTTAATGTGTTTCCAGTTTTGTGTTCTTATAATATACTGTCATGCTGAGGAGAACATACCTTAAAAACCACTGATTTTTATGACAGTTTGATTTTGATAATTTGAAATTAAGGCTTTATTTTCCTGACTTTGCCTTTGACTATGCACAGTATTTAGGAAGTGAGGAAATATCATTTGTTTCTAAGAGGTGAAGTTATTTAGCCAACTCTCTCTCTCTCTTTTTTTTTAAGATTTTATTTATTTTAGAGAGAGTAGAGTGAGAGAGCATGAGTGGAAGGGGGGAGGAGGGAGAGGGAGAAGCAGGCTCCCCACTGAGCAGCAGAGAGCCTGATTCAGGGCTCGATCCCATGACCTGAGCTGAAGGTAGGCACTTAACCGACTGAGCCACCCAGGTGCCCCCCCCCCAACTATCTTTACTTTTCTTCTTTTTTTTTTTTAAGGTTTTTTTGTTTTGTTTTGTTTTTTACTTATTTGTCAGAGAGAGAGAGAGCACAAGCAGGGGGAGTGGCAGGCAAAGGGAGAAACAGGCTCTCCCCTGAGCAGGGAGCCGGATGTGGGACTCAATCCCAGGACCCTGGGATCATGACCTGAGCCAAAGGTAGATGCTTAACCGACTGAGCCACCCAGGCGTCCCTCTTTATTCTTCTTTTTGTTTTTGTTTTTACTTTCTTCTGTGTTTACTGAGATTTGTCCAAGAAGAATTGATAATGACCACAGGGTTAAATCCCTTATATGACTTTACTTTTTTCTTTTCTTTACTTAAATATCTTTTTTTATTTTTATTTTTTTTAAAAAGTAGGTTCTGCAGCCAACGTGGAGCTTGATTGAATTCATGACCCTGAGATCAAGAGTTTTGTGCTCTACTGACTGAACCAGCCAGGCACCCCTCTTTTTGTTTATTTTTCCTGTACATTAATATATTTAGAATTTAATCCATTTATCTATATAGTATTTAACCTGGAGTCAAGTATCTTAATCATTTGAAATTCTTGTATTCTTTCATATCAACCTGCTTAAGTATTTAGAGAAAGATTTGAAATACTTCTTAGGTATTTCATTAGTTTCATTTGGGCTAGTATGAGTGAGATAAGTTAAGGGGTAAACTTACATGCACAATACCTGAAATATAGTTTGAGACATTTTAAAGATTGATAATTGGTTATTATTGAACCATTGTAATTCATAGTCAGCCTGGGTTCCTTCCCCTTCCCCATTCTATATTAAAGTACAGTAGTTGGGATTTTTTGGTTGCTGTTTGTTGCCAGCTGTCAAGCACCACTGGGATTCATTGACTTGACAAGTATTTATTGCTTTTCCAGGCATTGTGCTACGTGCTAAAACAAAAATAAATGAGTAAGTGTAAGATGCTTTTCCCTACCTTAGTCATTAATGGGGGCAGTCTTGAAATAATGATAAACGAAGAAGATGGATCCACTTTACTGAGAGAAAGAGAAAACTTCTTATGAGAGGTGATGTTTAAGCCAAGTTATGTAGGGTGAATAAGCACTGCCCTGTGGAAAAGAGGGTAAAGGAGATTAAAGGCAGAGAGAAAAACATGTAAATGTGTGAATGTCTTGTTCCAGGACTGGAGAGAAATATAGTGTAGATGGGAACTGAAGTGAACTTTGCTAGAGAAAGATTGTGAAAAGTTCTGTATATTAGGTTATGGAATTTGGCCTTGACTCTGTAGACAGTGAGGTCTATTGAGAAATGGGGGTCTTGAAAAGCAAGAAACAACATAGAAATGTGACCCAAATGGCAGTGGACTGGAGGGAGAAAGACCAACGTGAGAAAACTCAGCAGCTTTTACTGCGGGAATGGAAAGGAAGGTATGGAGTCTAAAGAAATTTAAAAGCTCAAATTAGCAAAATTTAGTAATGAAATGGATGTGAGGGATAAAGGAGAAAGAGTAGTTGAGGGTAACAAAGTTTCTAGCCTAGTTAATTGTGTGGGTGCTGTGAATGTAAATAGGGAACTCAGGAGAATAAATATGGATGCAGGAAAGAAATGCTAAGCTTAGTTTCGGATATGTGGAATTAAAGGTGCTTGCCTAAATCAAGGGAGAGATATCATTTAGGTGTTTAGATATATGGATCAGGAGATAAGAGAAGTGAAAATTAGAGATTTAATTTGGCAATTACCAATATCCAAGTGATTGTCAGATATAAAGAAAAAAATAAGATTGTTGAAGAAATGTGTGTAGAATGAAAAGAGGAGTGGCCTAAGAATTGAACCCAGAGAAAATTCAATATTTAAGGGTAGATAGAGCAGTAATAGCCAGGAGTGGTCAGAGGTATTGCAAGAGAACCAAGATAATGTGGTATCATGGAAACCTTGGGTGTAGAGAATTTTGAGGAGGAGGAAATAATGAATGTCAAAGGTCTGAAGATGTCATGTATAATGAGGACTAACAATAGTGTCTTAGTCCATTTGGGTTGCTATAACAAATTACCATAAACTGAGTGGCTTAGACAACAAATGTTTATTTCTCACGGTTCTGGAGGCTGTGAAGTCCAAGATCAAGGCCCAGGCTGATTCAGGGTCTTATGAGGGCTGACTTCCTGGCTCATAGATAGTGGTCTTCCCATCATATCCTCACATGGTGGAAGGCATGAGGAAAGTCTCTCGGGCCTGTTTTAGAAGGGCACTAATCTCAAGTGACTGATGTAGTCACTTCCAAATACCATCACTTTGGCTCTACCTCCAAATGTTAGCACACTGGGGGTTAGGTCTCAACATATGAATTTTGGGGGGACACAAACAGTCTATGGCAAATAGGCTCATGGACTTGAAAATAAGGATAGTGACTTTAGAACATTCCAGTAGAGTTATGGGGGGACTAAAGCCAGTTTGATAAGTGTGTTTCCTAAATCATATGTTGTATAAGCTTCACAGAGTCCAATTTATTTTCTTTTTAGAAGCTCACTATGACCTGCCTCCCATGGCTTGTGGGAAGTGGAGAGAGGAGTCAGAGGTGATGTCAAAATTCCAAACATGAAAGTCTGGGTTGTGATACCATGACTTAAATAGGTTGAAAATATTTTTCTCTTGACATTTCTTGTCTTTGTGGGCTTGGAAGATGATAGGGTTTTACTTTGTAGCCATCCAAATGGAGACTTCAGAAAAAGGAACAGGTAGGGGCTGGACACAAAGACTTGAGAGTCATTATGGTAGAGCTATGACACTGTGAATGCCCTCAGAAAGTTGGTATAGAGTGGAAGAATAAAGGACCAAGGACTGAGTTTTGGGGACTCTATTGCTAGGAGGATCGAAAATAGAAGGAGCCATAGAAGAAGGGTTGGAAAGTTTGGGAGAGACATTTAGTCTTCCTCAGTAGCCATTCTACAGGGTGATAGAACCCCTGATTTTTGGTTGGTCATGTGGACATGCAGAAGAGGGACAGTTTTCAAGTTTTGTTTCTTTTCTTTCCTTTCCTTTCCTTTTTTTTTTTTCCTCTCATTTTCAAGTTTCTAAGAGATATAAATGTGAATAAGTTCTGGCCAGTTTGATGTAAGTGGAAATGAGCGCAGTATCCCAAAGATATTATTTTTTTTTTTAAAGATTTTATTTATTTATTTGACAGAGAGAGACATAGCGAGAGAGGGAACACAAGCAGGGGGAGTGGGAGAAGGAGAAGCAGGCTTCCCGTGGATCAGGAAGCCTGATGTAGGGCTCAGTCTGAGGACCCGGGGATCATGGCCTGAGCCAAAGGCAGACGCTAAATGACTGAGCCACCCAGGCGCCCCCCCACCCCCCAAATATTCTTAAAGGGTATACCTTCCTAGTTTTTCTCTTTCTTGAGACTGGCCTCCTGATATAAAGACAGGAGCTCCAGTAGGCATCTTGGCCATGTAGATGAGGGCCCACACCCTAGAAAGAACCTGGGTCCTAATGACTTATATTGTCATAAGTTGTCATAACTGCTCTCTGAATCTTTTTTAAAGATTTTATTCATTCATTAGAGAGAGAGCACAAGCAGGGGGAGCGGCAGAGGGAGAGGGAGAAGCAGGCTCCCCAGTGAGTAAGGAGCCTGACATGGAGCTCTATCCCAGGACCCTGGGATCATGACCTGAGCTGAAGGCAGACAGACGCTTAACCAACTGAGCCACCCAGGTGCCCTGGACTAGCATTTCTTTTTCTTTTTTTTTTTTTTTTTAAAGATTTTATTTATTTATTCATGAGAGATAGAGAGAGAGAGGCAGAGGCAGAGGGAGAAGCAGGCTCCCCGCAGAGCAGGGAGCCCGATGCGGGACTCGATCCCAGGACCCTGGGATCATGACCTGAGCTGAAGGCAGACGCTTAACCGACTGAGCCACCCAGGTGTCCCTGGACTAGCATTTCTTAAATTTAAAACGTTGCTATTGTCAAAACTGAGATCATTAAGTTTTACAGGATTTAATGCCCTGCTACTTAATTATTGCTGAACTTGAGTAATGACTTGGGTTATGAAATTATTTATAAAGTAAAGGCTATTCATTTAAAATTCTCATTTCTATAATCTACATTGTGAAGGAAAAGATAACTTACAGTTTCATAATTATTTAACTTTTTCTGATCAATGTCTTCATTTTAGAATCTTTCATAAAATAGAGGATTTTTTTTTTTTTTTAAAGATTTTATTTATTCATTTGAGGGAGAGAGAGAGACAGAGAGAGCACAAGCAGGGGGAGAGTCAGAGGGAGAGGGAAAAGCAGACTCCCTGCTGAGCTGGGAGCCCGACATGGGGCTTGATCCCAGGACCTCGAGATCATGACCTGAGCTGAAGGCAGATGCTTAACCATCTGAGCCACCCAGGTGCCCCTAGAATTTTTTTTTTTTAAAGATTTTATTCATTTATTTGACAGAGACAAAGTGAGAGAGGGAACACAAGCAGGGGGAGTGGGAGAGGGAGCCCGATGTGGGGCTCGATCCCAGGACCCTGGGATCATGACCTGAGCCGAAGGTCAGACAATTTACGACTGAGCCACCCAGGCACCCCCTCCTAGAAGTTTTTTTAAGTTATATCTGTTTCATTATTTACTGAAAAAAATGAATGAAAAAGTGATTTTCCCTATGGCAATATTTCATACAACTACTGCCTAAGTTTAGATGAATTTCAGACAGGCTAGATTAAAAAAAAAAAAAGGTATGGTTTTACAGATAATCGATTATTCTGGAATATAGGAACAAAAAGATTAAGAAAAACTTGTATTTTAAGGGAGCCTTAACACTATTATAAGAAATACTAGAGAAATAAACTTCATTTTTTAAAATGTTTAATAGCTGCAGTTAAGCCCTCCAGCACAATGAGTTTCCTAAGGCTGCCATAACACATCTTGCAAATTTGGAGGCTTAAAACAACACTTATTCTTTCACAGTTTTGGAGACTGTAAATCTGAAATCATGGTGCTGGGAGGGCAGTGCTCCCTCTGAAGACTCTAGGGAAGGATCCTTCATTGCTTCTTCCAGTTTCTGGTGGCTCTAGGCTTCTTTGATTTGTGACAGCATCACTCTGCTCTCTGTCTCATCTTTACATGGCCTTCTTTTTTGTCTCTGTGTCCAAATCTCCTTTTCCTTTCTCTTATTAAGACAGTAATCAGTGGCACTTGGGTAGCTCAGTTGGTTGAATGTCCAACTCTTAGTTTCTGCTCAGGTCATGATTTCAGGGTTGTGGGATCAAGACTTTTTTCGGGCTCCCCCCTCCGCACGGAGTCTGCTTGAGATTCTTTCTCCCTCTGCCCCTCCTCCTGCTTGTGCGCGCGTGCGCGCGCGCTCTCTCTCTCTCGCTCTCTCTCAAATAAATAAATAAATAAAATCTTAAGACAGTAATCATTGGATTTAGGGTACACCCTAAATCCAGCATGATTTCATCTTGAGATCCTTAACTAATTACATCAACAAAGACCCTATTTCCAAATAAGGTCACATTCCGGGGCTCCAGGGGAATTTTAGGGGGGACACTATTCAACCTACTGTATACATGATGGTTCATGAAGTTTTTATAATGCTTGATGTTTGTAAATATTAGGAAATGTATCTGGATAGAGCAGTGCTAAATATAAGATAATTGAAAAGTAATTTTGTAATATATTATGCTTTTAGAAATATATTTAAAACAACATTCTCACAACATTACAAATTAAAACAACATTCAATCTAAATATTTGGGTGAATAATATGCTAAAGAAAAGTCAGAATTCTTTGGAATATGAATATATATATTATATACATATTCTATATATATCTATATATATTTTTAAGATTTTTTATTTATTTTTGACAGAGATTGAGTGTACAAGCAGGGGAAGCAGTAGGCAGAGTAAGAGGGAGAAGCAGGCTTCCCACTTAGCACGGAGCCCAATGTGGGGCTCAATCCCAGGACTCTGGGATCATGACCTGAGCCCAAGGCAGACGCCCAACCATCTCAGCCATTCAGGCGCCCCCATATTCTATATATATTGCACATAGTTTTTAGAAAGGTTTAGATCTATGTATGTTCTTTGTTCTAAACTGTACTTGTGCTGGGTTGCCTGGCTGGCTTAGTAGAACATGTGACCCTTGATCTCAGGATTAGTTCAATCCCCATGTTGGGCATGGAGCCTACTTTAAAATAAATAAATTTTACTGCTTGTTCTGTCCATATTATTGTGTTGGTAAAGTCAATCAATATTTTCTTTAGGTGTGTCACACAGCTTATATTTGTTACTTTAGGCATTTCCTTTATAAGCAGGCTATCAAGTTGGATCTTTGGTTCATTTATTAAAAAATATTGAGCATTTTCACATACATTATCTCATGAACTCTTCACAGTAACACAGTGAGTTACCCTGGGGTCCATCAAAGTTAAATAA
The DNA here is from genome assembly GCF_054177405.1 of Leptonychotes weddellii. Lineage (NCBI taxonomy): Eukaryota > Metazoa > Chordata > Mammalia > Carnivora > Phocidae > Leptonychotes > Leptonychotes weddellii. The sequence goes on from NC_138379.1 coordinate 41,545,707, forward strand.
TTTGCTCACTTTCGTAATGATTTTAAATTGAATTAAATGGAATTAAGTGGGACTTGAAATTGATTTTCTGACTATTTATTTTTAAAGATTTTATTTATTTATTTGACAGAGAGAGAGACAGCGAGAGAGGGAACATAAGCAGGGGGAGTGGGAGAGGGAGAAGCAGGCTTCCTGCTGAGCAGGGAGCCCGATGCAGGGCTCGATCCCAGGACCCTGGGATCATGACCCGAGCAGAAGGCAGATGCTTAATGACTGAGCCACCGAGGCGCCCCGATTTTCTGACTTTAAATAAAAATTTTTCTTTATAAATATATTATTGTAGGTACTGGGGAGTGAAGAAGAGTGAGGGAGAGGAGTAGGGAGGGATTTTCAGGTTGGGAACAGTAGTAGTGGCAAATTCACTGAAGTGATAAACAATGAGTAGATTGTCAGTTTGGCTGAAATATTGGGACTGGAAGAGGAGAACTGAAAAGTAATGATATTGGGACCTAAACAGGAGAACTGTTAAGTATTAAATGAAAAATATATTAGAGCAACTAAGACTTTTTTTTTCCTCAGCTGTTTTCATAGACCAATCACTTTTCATTGCATTTTTTTCTTGTCCTTTTGCACTTTATCTCTGGAGCTGAAATAGTTGATACTTCAGAAAACAAAATTTAAAAACCTGTTACATAGAATGTTTTGAAGTATTTCTATAGGAGAACTTGGGAAAAGTGCTTGTTTTCATAGGAAGCAGGTTAATTGCCTTTGATTTTAGACTCGTGGTCAGGTCTCCTTTATAATCTATGCATCTTGTTTTACTCATCTTGACTTTTCCTACTTAGAGACCTAGTTTCTGACTGATCTTTTTCTGCTTGGCTCTTGAATTCTTTTGTCCAGATAATTAGAAACTCTGCTCATCTATTTTCCTACTCAGTTTTTGATTCATACTGTCATGGTTCTAATACATCAGCACCTTCATGCTTTTACTCACCTGTCTGTTGCTAAATTGTTTTATATTTGATTTACTGCAGTAATGCATACTTGTTATAGACATTTTAAACATTACAGAGGGTGCTGAATCTTGACTGTAGTGCTTATCTCTTCAGACTTCTCACAGTTAATTTTATTCTAGGTACTTGTACAGAAATTTCTAGTTCTTTTTTATTTACTATTTTTTATTGAAGTATAATTAACATACAGTGTCATATTAGTTTCAGGTGTACAATATAATGATTCAACAATTCTCTACATTAGTGCTTATCATGATAAGTGTACTCTTTTTTTTTTTTTAAGATTTTATTTGTTCATATGACAGAGAGAGACACAGCGAGAGAGGGAATATAAGCAGGGGGAGTGGGAGAGGGAGAAGCAGGCTCCATGATCCCAGGACCCTAGGATCATGACCCCAGCTGAAGGCAGACGCTTAATGACTGAGCCACGCAGGTGCCCCACGATAAGTCTGCTTTTAATCTTCCTGGTCAGCAATCCATGCCCCCACCAAGTGGCAACCACCACTTTGTTCTCTACATTTAAAAGTCTGTTTTTTTGTTTGTCTCTTTTTTTCTTTGTTTGTTCATTTGTTTCTTAAATTCTGCATCAGTGAAATCATATGGTATTCGTCTTTCTCTTACTGACTTATTTCCCTTAGCATTATCCCCTCTAGGTCCATCCGTGTTGTTGCAAATGGCAGGATCTCATCCTTTTTTTTATGGCTGAGTAATATTCCATTATATATGCATATATATTTCTTGTAATAAAATAAAACCCCAGTCTTCCAAGGTTGGCAATGGAAGGAAAGCCACCACATGGTTGTTTTTCTAGTGTTCTTATGGAATGTCACTTTTTTCTTAACATTCTGGCCCTCTCCACCGAGTCGTTTCTTTTTTATTTGCACAGTCAGGCACCCTTAAAATGAGTTTTCTAAAGCTGAAAACAAAACAAGGGTAATGAAGCCAGGGAGTAACTTTCAAGTCAGTCATCTGGTTTGCAAGGTATAGTTTAGATTTGTTTGGTTTGTGTTCTCCAAAAGAGATACTGTCCTAGCTAGTTTCTGGCCTGCCATCAGATGATAGAGGTGGTTTTTCCTTTTAACATGTTTCCTTAAGTCTAGGTCTTAGATGGGGGTCAAACAAGTCCATTCCTGTCAGATCTGTTTAAGGTACACTTTCCTGGTTCTAGTTACTTATCCAAGGATCTTTCTCTTCTGGATGATTATGTCAAGACTGTGCTTCAGGAGACGTTTCCTTAACGGAGAATATACCACATACAGAAGTGTGGGAAGAGGGCATCTTTGTATTTGTACCTGTTTTCCACCCATGTTCTCAGCATTGACAAAACTTTGATGTTACCTAGAAACATGGTCATAATATTCACATATAACTCAAAGTGCAGCTAAACAAGCGTCACATTTTCTGTTACTTTGAAAAGAAAAATAAGTTCTGTAGAACTGTGTGTTCATATTTGTTTTTAATTAATGCTTTGTAATCTTTCCTGTTTGATTTTAATCTGAACAAATAATGATACCATTTTTATTACTCAGTAAGCATGAATATTAGTTGAAGCAGTTTTTAAAAAACAATAGTTCAAGTCCCCAAACATCTAAATCCTGGACTGACTTAATTTGTACAGTTAAACTGAAATAATGTTTTCGAAAAGCTCTCCTATCACTTTTTTTTTTTGACAAAAAAAATTTTTTTGTACAATTACCCACAACTGGATTTGACTTAGGCCCGACAGAGAGTGTCTCTGCCTTCCTGATTTATTTTCAGCCCTTGAGGTTATCATTGTATCTTAGTGCAGTGGCCCCAGGAAGGTGACATATTCTTGGAAGTTCACCATTTGGTCCTTGTTCTGGTCCAGGTCCTCCATCACCTTTGCAGTGTCTGCATCCTGCATCTTCGGGCCGGTGGTCAGCTCTTCCTGGATCAGCTCCTTCAGCTCCTCCTTGGTCAGGGTGTTCTTGTCCCTTCCCTGCCTGAGTACTTGTGGAAGATGGCCACAGGGAGGCCAATGGCTTGATCCAGGGTCAAGCCATGGCTGGGTGCTGGGCTCCACAGGTGGTTAGGAGAGCGTTGAGGGAGTGTCACGGGACCTCCTATCACTTTCTTTTTACTCTCTTGTGTAATGAGTCTGTTTTTTCTACTAATGATTAAACAGTGATTAGTTACCAAAGCATCTGATTAAAAAAATCAAATCAAAACAGCATAACTGGTCTTTTTTCCTATGCACATATTATGTAGAGGCTCACTGGGGATTGTTTATTTTTTTTAATGGACAATATTAGAGAAATGGTGTGATAAAATCACCATTGTGCCAAGAGTTATTTGTATTTGTTTGAAGCTATTGAAGAAATCATTGAAAGACTTAAGGAAATTATGTGAGTAGCTAATAATTGGCAAATAAGTAACTCTCAACCATAGTGAACTACTAGCCATTCTCTTAAGGAATCAAGATTGTTTCCTTGACTTTGCAATTGCTACTCTTTTGTTATCTTTCTGATTTTAGCCATTCTACTGGGTGTGAAGTGGTATACTACTGACATTTCAACAGATGGTTTTCCTGACATTTTTGTGAGTTCTAAGTATCATTTTTTTCCAGCGTGATTTCTTTTTTCTTTCTTTATTTTATTTTATTTATTTGAGACAGAGAGAATGAGAGAGACAGAGAGCACATGAGATGGGGGAGGGTCAGAGGGAGAAGCAGGCTCCCTGCCGAGCAGGGAGCCCAATGCGGGACTCGATTCTGGGACTCCAGGATCATGACCTGAGCCGAAGGCAGTCGCTTAACCAACTGAGCCACCCAGGCGCCCGCTTTTTTCTTTTTTAAATTGAAGTGTAATTGACATACAATATCCTATTAGTTTCATATACTTCATAATGATTTGATGTTTTCATACATTATGAAATAATTCCCACTGTAAGTCTGTTACCATCTGTCACCATACAAATATTACTATAGTATTAAATATTATTACAGTATTCCCTATGCTATATATTATCATTTTTATTTTACTTCTTATGAAACAGGTTCATATCATCTATTCATTTATGCAGCCTCTGTTTTTTTTTTTTTTAAGATTTTATTTATTTATTTATTTGAGAGAGAGAATGAGAGAGAGAGAGCATGAGAGGGGGAGGGTCAGAGGGAGAAGCAGACTCCCTGCCGAGCAGAGAGCCTGATGAGGGACTCGATCCCGGGACTCCGGGATCATGACCTGAGCCGAAGGCAGTCGCTCAACTAACTGAGCCACCCAGGCGCCCTGTTTTTTTTTTGTAAGTAGGCTTCACGCCCACCATGGAGCCTGATGCTGGGCTTGAACCCACGACCCTGAGATCAAGACCTGAGCTGAGATAGTCTGACGCTTAACCAGCTGAGCCACCCCAGTGCCTCTGTGTTATTTAAACTTAACTGCATATTACTGGCAGCTTTCCATATTCTAAATATATATTATATGATAGCATTAACTTTTATTAGCTAGAAAGTGTTTTCATTATTTTAAACATAGTTTGATGTACATATAATCATTTTACCAGTTAATCTCTTATGATAAGACATTTTGGTTATTTCTAAATTTTTGCTGTTAAAAATAGTGCTGTGATGAATCCTCCTACCTAATCTTTGCATTCATCTTTAATTTCTTGGGATAAGTAGAAAAGAGGCCAGTAAAGTTTAGTAGTTAAAAGCATGGGATTGAGGGGCGCCTAAGTGGCTCAGTCAGTTAACTGTCTGCTTTCGGCTCAGGTCATGATCCCGGAATCCTGGGATCAAGCCCCGCATTGGGCTCCCTGCTCAGCGAGGAGCCTGCCTTCTTTCCCTTTCCCGAGCTCCCCCTGCTTGTGCCCTCTTTCTCTCAAATAAATAAATAAATAAAATCTTAAAAAAAACCCAAAGCTGTAATCATCAACATAGTATGGTACTGGCACAACAACAGACACATAGATAATGGAACAGAACAGAGAGCCCAGAAATGGACCCTCAACTCTATGGTCAACTCATCTTCGACAAAGCAGGAAAGGATGTCCAATGGAAAAAAGACGGTCTCTTCAACAAATGGTGCTGGGAAAATTGGACAGCCACATGCAGAAGAATGAAACTGAACCATTTCCTTACACCACACACAAAAATAGACTCAAAATGGTTGAAAGACCTAAATGTGAGACAGGAGTCCATCAAAATCCTAGAGGAGAACACAGACAGCAACCTCTTCGACCCCAGCCGCAGCAACTACTTCCTAGAAACATCGCCAAAGGCAAGGGAAGCAAGGGCAAAAATGAACTATTGGGACTTCATCAAGATAAAAAGCTTTTGCACAGCAAAGGAAACAGTCAACAAAACCGAAAGACAGCCAACAGAATGGGAGAAGATATTTGCAAAAGACATATCAGATAAAGGGCTGGTATCCAAAATCTATAAAGAACTTATCAAACTCAACACCCAAAGAACAAATAATCCAATTAAGAAATGGGCAGAAGACATGAGCAGACACTTCTCCAAAGAAGACATACAGATGGCCCACAGACACATGAAAAATTGTGGATGCACTGGAATTGTGATGCACCAGTTTTGGTTTTCTTTTTCAGCATTCTTTTGGCTATTTGGAGTCTTTTCTGGTTCCATACAAATTTTAGGGTTATTTGTTCCAGCTGTGAAAAAAGTTGATGGTATTTTGATAGGGATTGCATTGAATGTGTAGGTTGCTCTAGGTAGCATAGACTTTTTTTTTTTTTTTTAAAGATTTTATTTATTTATTTGAGAGAGAGAATGAGAGAGAACATGAGAGGGAAGAGGGTCAGAGGGAGAAGCAGACTCCCTGCCGAGCAGGGAGTCCGATGCGGGACTCGATCCAGGGACTCCAGGATCATGACCTGAGCCGAATGCAGTCACTTAACCAACTGAGCCACCCAGGCGCCCAGTAGCATAGACATTTTAACAATATTTGTTCTTCCAATCCATGAGCATGGAACGTTTTTCCATTTCTTTGTGTCTTCCTCAGTTTCTTTCATGAGTGTTCTGTAGTTTTCTGAGTACAGATCCTTTGCCTCTTTGGTTAGATTTATTCCTAGGTATCTTATGGTTTTGGAGAAACAGAACATGAAATAGGGGAAGGGAGGGAAAAATAAAATAAAATGAAATCAGAGAGGGAGACAAACCATAAGGGACTCTTAACTATAGGAAATAAACTGAGGGTTGCTAGAGGGGAGAGGGGTGGGGGGAAGTGGTAACTGAGTGACTGGTATTAAGGAGGGCACTTGATGTAATGAGCACTGGGTGGTATATGCAACTGATGAATCATTAAACTCTACCTCTGAAACTAATAATACATCATGTTAATTAATTGATTTTAAATAAAATAAAAAATAATAAAAATTGTCTGGAACACAATAATAGTGTAAGTTTTAATTTCTAGAAGTAGAATTACTGGATCAAAGGATATGTTTATTTATATGGACATATGTTAATTTTTTGTCCAACATCCTTTCCTTTGGGGAGCATGTCTTCTCTTTCTTGTAGTCCCAGGGAAAATGCTAGTCCTAGTTACTCCCACCCCCTATCTTAAACTGGGCTAATTAGAGCCATCTCTGGATCTTTTCTTTTGGAAGGAACAAGACACTCTACAAGGAAGACTAAGGTAGGAGACTGTGACTTAGTTGGGGCTGCCAATGTGTATTTTCCCTACTGTGTTTAGAAAGTCTGGCTGAACATTGAACAGAGTCAAAGATAGCCAAAACATGAAAGAGAGACAGAGCTTTGGAAACGTTACTTAAACTTCTGGTTCCAGTCATTCTTGAAAGCCAAAATAACATTAAAAAAAAAAAAAGGTTTTGAGGTGTATTGCTCAATTCTCTTCCAGAAAGATTGTGTTAATTCATACTCTCATTTCCCTCAGGGGGATTTTAATTAGAAAAAAATCAATAAGATTTATGGCTTAAGTAGCAACAGAGTAAACTGAAGGTGAGAATGCTAAGGAACTGGAGCAGGGATCTCAGATGTTATACCTAATTCAAATTATGTTTCTGAAACGTTACAGACTGCTACTTGTCTTTGGCCTTTATGTTGTCCTAAACATATTTATTTATTTATTTATTTATTTATTTTTAAAAGATTTTATTTATTTGAGAGAGAGAATGAAATAGAGCATGAGAGGGGGGAGGGTCAGAGGGAGAAGCAGACTCCCTGCTGAGCAGGGAGCCGGATGCGGGACTCGATCCCAGGACTCTAGGATCATGACCTGAGCTGAAGGCAGATGCTTAACCCACTGAGCCACCCAGGCGCCCCTCTTTTACAGGTTCTATAAATAGGAGTAAAGCATTTAGAAAAAAACTAGACTCTTCTCCTTCAGAGAAAGATTAACAGCCTTTCATAAGTGAAGTGCCAAATGGCTTCCTTTAAGCCATTCTGTCAAGTGTCTATTGAGGGATTGGTCGGGTTGGGGGTGGTTATTGGCTTTGTTCTTCAGGAATTTATAATTTTGTTATGCTTGATCAGTCTCACTAGCAGAGAAATGGAAAATTCATCTAAAAGGCTCACATCTGGGCGCCTGGGTGGCTCAGTTGGTTAAGCGACTGCCTTCGGCTCAGGTCATGATCCTGGAGTTCTGGGATCTAGTCCCACATCGGGCTCCTTGCTCGGCAGGGAGTCTTTTCTCCCTCTGACCCTCCCCCCTCTTGTGCTCTCTCTCTTCATTCTCTATCAAATAAATAAATAAAATCTTTAAAAAAGAATAAATAAAAGGCTCACATCCGCAGTACCTGGGTGGCTCAGTCAGTTAAGTGTCTGCCTTTGGCTCAGCTGATGATCCGAGGGTCCTGGGATCAAGCCCCACGTTGGGTTCCCTGCTCAGCGGGGAGTGTGCTTCTTCCTCTGCCCCTCCCCCTGCTCCTCTCTCTCTCTCTCTCTCTCGCTTGTTCACTCTCTCAAATAAATAAATCTTCAAAAAAATAAATAAAAGGCTCACATCCTTATCAGTATGAAACCTACTAAATTTGTAATCATCGGGCTGTTTTGGACAGCCTCAAGGCATCAAGAGGATACTAGCAAGGGTATGTAGGTGGGGACTAGGAGGTGGAACTGCCTACAGGAAAAAAAAAATCTACCTAAATGTCTTACAGGAATTGGAAATTCAGCATTGTCTAGTAAACATCCCAAACCTTTTCACCTTGGTCATTCATGCAGATCAGAAACTTGTCACACTTTTCCTTTTTTCCCTCATTTTCACTTGAAAGTGTTCTATTTTTTTTTTTTTTTAAGATTTTATTTATTTATTTGACAGAGACAGACACAGCGAGAGCAGGAACACAAGCAGGGGGAGTGGGAAAGGGAGAAGCAGGCTTCCCGCAGAGCAGGGAGCCCGATGCGGGGCTCGATCCCAGGACCCTGGGATCATGACCTGAGCCGAAAACAGATGCTTAATGACTGAGCTACCCAGGTGCCCCAAAAGTGTTCTATTTTTCTTCTTAAATTTTTCTCACATTCCTCTTTTTCTTTCTGTTCCTACAGTCACTGCCATAGTTCAGGTCCTTTTCCATTACTATAAAGAGCGCTCTGTTCGAATAGAGGTTTGGCTTCCTGTAGTAGAGACCTAACATAAATGTTTTCAACAATATAGAAATTTATTTCTCTTTCACGTAAAGGTCTGGGTCTTGACAGTTTTGGGTTTATATAGGCTGCTTCCAGCTTTATACTTAACATTTTAACCCTATCACATCTGTGTGCCAAGTAAGAGGATAGGCGAAGTGGGGAAGAGGGATGACTCCTTCCCTTTAGGCCCGCAACACCTCCTTTGGTTGAAAGTTAGCTGACGGGATACTGAGAGATGTGATCCATATCCCTACTTAAAACTGGGGCTTCTATCACCACCACCACCAGCACCACCATCATCACTGTAGCTATTAGGAGACAGCTAGCGATCTGCTGTAGGAACCTCCTTATCCCTCTCTTTTTGGTTAAATTCTTCTTTGGCTAGTTCGATACTGCTACCAGAGTAAATTTTTTTTTTTTTTTGGTGCAAAAAAGGTGCTTTTATTATAGCACAGGGGACAGGACCCGTGGGCAAAAATTGCTGCACTGTGCTTGTGAGGAGAGACTGATTATATACTTTTTTTTTTTTTTTAAATGTTTTATTTATTTATTCATGAAAGTCAGAGAGAGAGAGAGAGGCAGAGGCAGAGGGAGAAGCAGGCTCTCCGCCTAGCAGGGAGCCCGATGTGGGACTCGATCCCAGAACCCTGGGATCATGACCTGAGCCGAAGGCAGACGCTTAACCATCTGAGCCACCCAGGCGCCCCCTGATTATATACTTTTAAGTTGTTTATTGGGGGTGGGGTAGAGAGAAAGGAAGTTTCTAAAGGGATTTTCTTTTTTTTTAAGATTTTATTTATTTGTATGACAGAGAGAGACAGAGTGAGAGAAGGAACACAAGCAGGGGGAGTGGGAGAGGGAGAAGCAGGCTTCCCGTGGAGCAGGGAGCCCGATGCGGGACTCGATCCCAGGACCCTGGGATCATGACCTGAGCCGAAGGCAGACGCTTAACGACTGAGCCACCCAGGTGCCCCTCTAAAGGGATTTTCATATGTTAAAGAAGACTTACAGATCCTGGAGTTATACCGGGAGTAATTTTTTTTCCTTCAATAAAGTGGTCACGTCACTCTGTTTAATCTTTCAGTAGTTTGGCTTCAAATTCATACCGAGGATGCCTCACTATATTTGAAGAGTGTCATTGGCAGAGGAAATCTGAAATCTGCATTACTTGTATCCTGCAGTCATGGTGTCCTGCATGACAAGGATATCCTTCCCTACCAATAATGATTGGCGTCTCCCAGTCCTTTAAGGCCTCAGTTCTCTGTCCTTGCTGAGATGTTTCTAGTTACTATTATCCCAGGTTTAGGGAAGATAAATTGATTTGTCCACAGTCACACTCCAGTAGGTGGTTAAGAAATTCAAACTCAGGTTGTCTGACTCAAGAATTTATGCTCAGTTGTGATCAGCCAGTTATATTACTTCATGCATATCCTCACTGGAAGAGTACAAAACAGGGGAGGACACAATTTGAGCAACTAGATGCGACGTAATAGTAACAGTAACAGTAATAGTAACAGTAGTCCCCACTTCCTAAGATTGTTGAGGATTAAATGAACTCATAAGTAGGGTCTTCTGCCTCGCAGAAAAAATACTCAAAAATGGCATTTGTTATTTTTACATAGATGTGTTCTTTATACATGTACATAATATTTAGGCATATTTCACAAAATTTCAGATGGATATGGTTTTTATTGACTTCCCTGGATGTTTTCATATTAATTGGCTAAGAGATACGGATATTTTAACGTATTTAAAAAATAGATACTTTTTGTGCTGGTTATTTTGCTGACTTCTGTATTTGACTATATGTTCTTTTAAGATAGGACCTGTATCCTACTCATTTTTATTTTTATTTTTTTTCTAAATTCCTGGTCCCTAGTAAAATACCTGGCACATAAAACAACCCTAGTAAATATTTGTGGAATCAATTTTGAATGAACTTTACTTAGGTCAGATGGCAGCCAGGATACCATCCTTTTCCTGCCCTCTCCCCCCCCCTTAACAGGCACTTTCCCTAAAAAGAGAACTTTTAGTATAAATAGATCAGGTCTTTATTATAACCACTAAATCATTTATTCTCAGCTTTTTTCCTGATAAGCTAAGTTTAATTTTCCTGAAGTACTTTGATTATTAGGATTAGAGATGAGGGAGACTGAGTCACTGTATAAGTTATTGATGGGTGTAGCGGGGAAGATAATGGCTGCTGGCCATTCCTTCCTCATTTTGAGTACTCTGGAGCCATGAAGAGGGGAGTGTGGCAGTAGAACCATATTGGAATCTAACTATGTTAAGTGTTAAGATCGCCAAGCTGTCTGCTATTTCCAAATGTCCCTTAGTAGGCTTTATCTAAGATGGAAGCACAGTCATATAAGCATCTTGAATTATTTTATAGTTGTTATTTTTTTAATATTAACTTCAAGAATCATGAATTTTTTGGTAGTTATCAGATCGTTGTTGTTTTAAGACTTAAGTCTTAAAGTTGTGTTTAAGAAAAGGTAACTTTTGGGCGCCTGGGTGGCTCAGATGGTTAAGCGTCTGCCTTCGGCTGAGGTCATGATCCCAGGGTCCTGGGATCGAGTCCCACATCGGGCTCCCGGCTCAGCGGGGAGCCTGCTTCTCCCTCTGACCCTCTCCCCTCTCATGCTGTTTCTCTCTCTCGCTCGCTCTCTAAAAAATAAATAAAATCTTTAAAAAAAAAAGAAAAGGTAACTTTTCTCAAGTAGTGCTTGAGTTATATTATTTTTGAATGTTAAATACTTTTTTATTTTTTAGGGATAATGGACTGTTCAGGTATTACCTCACTTTTCCCATCAGGACTTCTGAATATGTTGAATGTGTTCCAGAGTTTTTAATTTCAGCCAGGATAAATTTTCCATTTGATATATCATATTCTTCTTTTTAATATGGTCAATGTAGTTTAACAAAATGAAAGCTAAACATAATATCTCAATAGGTGCAAAAAAAAAAGCATTTGACAAACCTCAACATCTATGTATGATAAAAACTCTCAACAAAGTGGGTATAGAGAAAATGTACTTCAGTATACTAAATGCCATATATGACAGACCCAGAGCTAAGATCATGCTCAGTGGTAAAAAACTGAAAGCTTTGGGCGCCTGTCTGGTTCAGTTGATAGAGCATGCAACTCTTGATCTTGGGGCTGTGAGTTCAAGCCCCATGTTGGGAGTAGAGCTTACATTGAAAAACAAAAACAAAGCTGAAAGCTTTTCCTCTAAGATCAGGAACAAGACAAGGATGCCACTTTTATTCAGCATAGTATTGGAAGCCCTAGCCATAGCAATAAGGCAAGAAAAAGAAATAAAAGGTATTGAAATTGGAAAGTAAGGAGTAAAACTTTCGATATTTGTAGATGACATGATACTATTCATCGAAAATCCTAAAGTCTCAGGCGCCTGGGTGGCTCGGTCATTAAGCATCTGCCTTCGGCTCAGGTCATGATCCCAGAGTCCTGGGATCGAGCCCTGCATTGGGCTCCCTGCTCGGAGGGAAGCTTGCTTCTTCCTCTCCCACTCCCCCTACTTGCGTTCCCTCTCTCTGTCAAATAAATAAATAAAATCTTAAAAAAAAAAAAAATCCTAATGTCTCCACCAAAAATCTATTAGAACTAATAAATGAGTTTAGTAAAGTTGCAAGATACAAAATCAATATACAGAAGTTTATTGCATTTCTATACTTTAATAATGAAATATCAGAAAGAAAAAAGAAAGCAATCCCATTTACAATTGCATCAAAAAGAATAAAATACCTAGGAATAAATTTAACCAAGGAGGTAAAACACCTGTACACTGAAAACTGTAAGACACTGATGAAAGAAAACAAAGAAGACACAAATAAATGGAAAGATATTTTGTACTCATGGATTGAAAGAGTTAATATTGTTAAAACTGTCCATACTACCCAAAGCAATCTATAGATTCAATGGCAATTTTTTGAAAGATTTTATTTATTTGACACAGAGAGAGAGCATAAGCAGGGGGAGCAGCAGACGGAGAGGGAGAAGCAGGCCCCCCATGGAGTGGGGAGCCTGATGCAGGGCTCCATCCCAGGACCCCAGGATGATTACCTGAGCCGAAGGCAGATGCTTAACTGACTGAGCCACTCTGGTGCCCCTCAGTGCAATTTTTATCAATATTTCAGTGGCATTTTTCACAGAACTAGAACAAATAATTGTAACATTTGTACAGAACCCTAAAAGATCCCAAATAGCCAACATGGTCTTGAGAAAGAAGAACAAAACCAGAGGTATCACACTCCTTGATTTCAAACTCTACTACAAAGCTATAATAATCAAACAGTATCATATTGGCATTATAAGTAGACACACAGATCAATGGAACAGAACTGAGAGCCCAGAAATAAACTCACACATATATGGACAATTAATTTATGATAAGGGAGCTAAGAACTTAAAATGGAGGAAGGACAATCTCTTCAATATATTGTGTTGGAAAACTAATTAGCCAAATGCAAAAGAATGAAGCTAGACCACTATGTAACACCATACACAAAAATTAACTCAGAATGGATTCACAACTTGAATGTAAGACCTGAAATCATAAAATTCCTAGAAGAAAACATAGGTGGCAAACTCCTTGACATAAGTTTTAGCAATGTGTTTGTGGATCAGATGCCAAAGGCGAGGGCAACAAAAACAAAGATAATCAAATGGGACTACCTCAAACCAAAAAGCTTCTGCATAGTGAAGGAAACCATCAGAATGAGAGGACATCCCAATGAATGAGAGAAGATACTTGCAAATCATATATCTGAGAAGAATTTAGTATCCAAAGTATATAAAGAACTCATACAACTTGGGGCACCTGGCTGGCTCAGTCAGTGGAGCATGTGACTCTTGATCTCAGAGTCATTAATTCAAGCCCCATGTTGGGTGTAGAGATTATTTAAAAAACAAAACAAGAAAAACGACTCGTACAGCTCGACAATAAAAAAATAAAAACAAAAAATGGGCAGAGGATCCGAATAGATCTATTTCCAAAGAAGACATATAGATGGCCAATAGGCACATGAAAAGATGCCTATTATTAGGAAAATGCAAATCAAAACCACAGTGAGCTATCACCTCATACCTGTTAGAATGACTATCATTGAAAAGATAAGAAATAAGTGTTTGAGAGGATGTGGAAAAAGGGAACCTTTGTACACTGTTGGTGGGAAACAGTATGGAAATTCTTCAAAAAATTAAGAATAGTTCTACCATATGATACAGCTATTACACTTCTGGATATTTAACTAAGGAATATGAAAACACTAACTCAGAAAGATAAAGGCACTGTGTGTTCATTGCAGCATTATCTACAACAGCCAAGATGTGGAAACAACCTAAGTGTCTATCAGTGGATGAATGGATAAAGAAAATGTGGTGTATATAGAATGGAATATTATTCAGCCATAAAAGAAATCTTGCCATCATGACAACATGGATGGACCTAAGTGAAATAAGTTAGATAGAGAAAGACAAATACCATATGATTTCATTAATATGTAGAATCTTAGAAAACAGAATAAACAAAGCAATACAGAAACTCATAGAGAACAGATTGATGGTTATTAGCGGGGAAGGGAATTGGGAGGTGGGCAAAATAGGTGAAGGGGTCAATCATATGGTTGTGGTTGGTAATTAGATTTTTGGTGGTGATCACTTTGTAGTATATATAGATGTAAAATTGTAGTAAACTTAGGGTACCTGGATGGTTCAGTTCGTTAGGCATCCAACTCTTGATTTTGGCTTGGGTCGTAAACTCAGGGTCATGAGATTGAGCCCTGTGTTGGGCATGGAGCCTGCTTGGGATTCCCTCTTTCTCCCTCTCCTTCTACCCCTCCCCTCCCTCCCTCTCTCTCTCTTCCTCCCTTCCTCTCCCTTTCTTTCTCTTCTTTTCTCTTCTCTTCCCTTTCCTTTCCTTTCTTTCCTCCCTCCATCCCTCCTTCCCTCCCTCCCTCTCCTTCCTTCCTTCCTTCTTTCCTCAGAGAGAGAGAGCACAAGCAGGGGGAGTGGCAGGCAGAGGGAGAAGCAGGCTCCCCACTGAGCAAGGAGCCTGATGTGGGACTTGATCCCAGGACTCCAGGATCATGAACTGAGCTGAAGGCAGACGCTTAATCAACTGAGCCACCCAGGCGTCCCTCCCCTCCCTCTCAAAAAAATTTTTTTTTGTTATTTTGTACACCTGAAACCTATATAATGTTCTATACTAGTGTTACTTCAATTAAAAGAAAAAGAAAAAAAAAAGAAAAACTTTTATGAGAACATGCAATGTCTTTGGCCTAGCTAATTTCTAGAGATAAGCTAATTTTTAAATTGCATATTTGAGAAAACCTGAATTCTATAGAAATTAAATGAATGAGTAAAATGAAAATTGTTTGTTATTTATATAGAACATGCAACTTGATAAAGAGACAGAGATATGTATGCTAAAATTTTCACACATGCCTGCATGTGTGTATATGTACCTTATTAAAGTATGAATCTGTGAGATATATATAAAAAAATAAAGTTCATAGTTTACTCCATTAGAAGTTATTGCATTTCTTTTAGTAATAGTAAAAGTTATTGCATTTCTTTTAGTTGACATTTTAGTAGTTTGAATTAATCATAGTTACCATTAATGTTTTAAGAGTATAAGATCATTCTTTTATTCATTCATACATGGCAGTGAGGGCAGCCCCTCTAAATAGAAGTAAATAATAGTTTCTTCCAGAGTTATGAGATGATAGTTCAGATAAATTAAAAAAAAAAAAAACTTGAGTATTTATTTGCTTTATCTGATACTTCTAGCTTCATGTCTTTTGGGGATAAAAATGTGGAGGGGCACCTTGGTGGCTTAGTTAAGCATCTGACTCTTGATTTTGGCTCAGGTCATGATCTCAAGGTTGTGAGATTGAGCCCCATGTAGGGCTCCGTGCTGGGCATGGAGCCTGCTTAAGATTCTTTCTCTCCCAAGGGGAACCCTCTTACACTGTTGGTGGGAATGCAAGCTGGTGCAGCCACTCTGGAAAACAGTATGGAGGTTCCTCAAAAAGCTGTAAAAAAAAAAAAAAAAAAAAGTTGAAAATAGAGCTACCCTGTGACCCAGCAATTGCACTACTGGGTATTTACCCCAAAGATAGAAATGTGGTGATCTGAAGGGGGCACCTGCACCCCAGTGTTTATAGCAGCAATGTCCACAATAGCTGAACTATGGAAAGAGCCCAGATGTCCATTGACAGATGAATGGATAAAGAAGATGTGGTGTATATATACAATGGAGTATTACGCAGCCATCAAAAATGAAATCTTGCCATTTGCAACGATGTGGATGGAGCTAGAGGGTTTTATGCTAAGCAAAATAAGTCAATCAGAGAAAGACAATTATCATATGATCTCACTGATATGTGGAATTTAGGGAATAAGGCAGAGGATCATAGGGGAAGAGAGGAAAAAATGAAGCAAGACAAAACCAGAGAGGGATACAAACCATAAGAGACTCTTAATCTTAGGAAACAAACTGAGGGTTGCTGGAGGGGAGGGGGGTGAGGGGATGGGGTGGTTGGGTGATGGATATGGGGAAGGGTATGTGTTGTGGTGAGTGCTAGGTATTTTGTAAGACTGATGAAGCATAGACCTGTACCCCTGAAACAAATAATACATTATATGTTAATTAAAAAAAATAAAATGTTACTGTTCAATATTACAAAAAACGATTCTCTCCTTCTCCCTCTGCCCCTCTCCTCCCCTACCTCCCCTCCTTTCTCTCTATCATTAAAATTACTATAAAATATGAACGATATATATGCTTATTTCCTTTTATCCATACCTAAATGTTGATTTTTTTAAAAAAATCTTTTATTTACTTATTTGAGAGATTGAATGAGAGAGAGTGGGGGGAGGGGCAGAGGGAGAGGGAGAAGCAGACTCCCCTCCTGAACATGGAACCCGATTCAGGGCTTGATCCCAGGACCCCAGGACCATGACGACTCCCCCCAAAGGCAGATGCTTAACTGACTGAGCCACCCAGGTGCCCCTAAATGCTGATTTCTTATGCATGCTGATATTTTTAAAGGAGCATAATCGGAGACTTAAATGTGTGTGTGTTTGTGTTTTTTTAAGATTTTATTTATTTGAGAGAGAGAGTGTGAGAGAAATGAGAGCATGAGCAGGGGGAGGGGCAGAGGGAGAAGCCGACTCTCCACTGAGCAGGGAGCCTGATGTGGGGCTTGATCCCAGGACTCCAGGATCATGACCTGAGCCCAAGGCAGACACTTAACCGACTGAGCCACCCCGGCACTCCAAAAATAAATTCTTTAAAAAAAAAAAAAATGAGCCTTGAGGGATTGGATAAATTTTTTCTCTACATATGATTATGAAAAATGCAAAGCTGCAGCGAGACTGAAAGTTTACAGTGAACACCGCATGCCTACATCTACATTGTATACTTAACATTTTACTATATTTTATTACATACTAATCCATTTATTTAATTCCTCTATTCATCCTTTTTTGGATGCATTTCAAAGTAAATTGTTGATAACAGAATGCCTGACTAGTTTAGCTTACATATCATGAACATTCTAGAATGAAACGTTCTTTTGACCTTTTTTTACATAAAATTTATGTAAAATGAGATACACATCTTAAGTTTACATTTTTGGAAATTTTATACACTGTATAACTCAATTCCTTATCTCAAGATACAGTATAGTACCATTTTCCTAAAATGTTCCCTTTTGCCTGTTTCCAGTCCATTCTTGCCCCTGCCCTCCTAGGGGCAATCACTGTCACTGTTTTTATTTTTTTTCACCATAGATTAGTTTTGCCCATTCCAGAATTTCATGTATGTGGAATCATACAGCATGTACTCTTTTATGTAAGTCTTCTTTCACTCAGTAAGTTTTTGAGATGTATCCAAATTGTTATATCTGTCATCAGTTTCTTCTCTTTTTTTTGCCATAATATACAACAGTTTAACCCTTCTATTGATGGATACCTGGACTATTTCCAGTTCTTGGCTATAATGAATAAAACTGCTATCAATATTCTTGAGTCTTTCGTGAAAATATATTTTCATTTCTCCTGAGTAAATATTTTTTTTTTTATTTTTTTTATTTTTTTTAAAGATTTTTTTTTTTGTTATTTATTTGACAGAGATAGAGAGGGAGAGCACAAGCAGGTGGAGTGGCAGGCAGAGGGAGAGGGAGAAGCAGGCTCCCCGCTGAGGAAGGAGCCCGATGCGGGGCTCGATCCCAGGATCCTGGGATCACGACCTGAGCCGAAGGCAGCCGCTTAACGGACTGAGCCACCCAGGCACCCCTCTCCTGAGTAAATATTTAACAGTTGAATTTCTGGGTCATAGGTGGGCATATGCTTAATTTTATAAGAAACTGCTACATCTTTTCCCAGAAGGATTGTACCATTTTATTTCCCTACCAACACAGTATGAGAATTGCAGTGATTCTGTAGTCTCATCAATATTTGTGTTGTCAGTCTTTTTAATTTTAGCCATTCTGTGATATGTATTCTTTTTTTTTTTTTTTTTAAGATATTTATTTACTTATTTGTCAGAGAGAGAGAGCACAAGCAGGGAGAGTGGCAGGCTCCCCGCCGAGCAAGAAGCCCGACACAGGACTCGATCCCAGGACCCTGGGATCATGACCTGAGTTGAAGGCAGACGCTTAACTGACTGAGCCACCCAGGCGTCCCTGTGTTATGTGTTGTAATATCTCACTGTGGTTTTAATTTCTAGATTTCTCCAATGATAAGGATAATAACATTGGTCGTTTTTTTCTTGTGCTTATTGGTGAAGTGTTTGTTCAAATCATTTGTCCGTGTCAACATTGGATTGTCATTTCATTATCGAGTTGTTACTTTGTGGTGGTACTCTTAATATTAGCTCTTTCTTCCTATACCAGATGTGCCTTTAGTGGACACAGGTTCAATTACCTGTAAAAGATAATTAGTGTTATTGAAATATAAGTAATGTAGACTTTTAGTTTTATTAACATATTGTGGGTAGTGAGGGCAAATTACGAAAAAAAATTGTGGACTTTCAAAATTTTGATGTGATTTTTAAAGTTGATCTAATTTCTTTGGTATTGAACAGGAGAACCCAAACTATCCAAATCAGAGGAGAATGATACAGATAAATAATTATTTTTTTTTAAACAAGTAAATTCTTTTTTTTTTTTTTAAGATTTTATTTATTTATTTGACAGAGAGAAAGAGAGACAGAGAGAGAAAGAGCAGGGAGGGTGAGAGGGAGAAGGAGAAGCAGACTCCCCGCTGAGCAGGGAGCCCAATGTGGGGCTTGATCCCAGGACCCTGGAATCATGACCTGAGCTGAAGACAGACGCTTAACCGACTGAGCCCCCAGGCACCCCAGATAAATAATTCTTAAAATAACTATGAATTGGGGTGCCTGGGTGGCACAGTCTTAAGCGTCTGCCTCTTGGTTTCTGCTCAGGTCTTGATCTCAGGGTTGTGGGATTGAGCCTCACGTCGGGCCCCGGCGCTCAGTGCAGAGTCTGCTTAAGACTTTCTCTCTTGGGCGCCTGGGTGGCTCAGTTGGTTAAGCAACTGCTTTCGGCTCAGGTCATGATCCTGGAGTCCCTGGATCGAGTCCCGCATCGGGCTCCCTGCTCGGCAGGGAGCCTGCTTCTCCCTCTGACCCTCCCCCCTCTCATGTGCTCTCTCTGTCTCAAATAAATAAATAAAATCTTTAAAAAAAAAAAAAAAGACTTTCTCTTTCAAATGAATAAATAAATAAATCTTAAAAAAACCCAAAAAACTATGACTTATTCTTAGGAAGTAAATAACTATTTGAATAAATGAAGTTTATCTAGTATGATCCAGGCATTAATGGGGTTAAAAACACAGTAAATGGTAATGAGATCACTTGTTTTTGGATTTGACATTGGTTGTTACTAAAAGGACTCAATAGAAGCTACTATGTATTTGTTCTCTTTGTATTTCTTGTCATTTTAGTAGGTCTACAAATTGATTCCAGTTATAATAATCTTAGAATAAAAGAAATAACTTATTATTTTATAAAATGGGTTTATTTTGTTGTCCTTTAAAAGTTGTTATGTTTTGGACTCTTAAAATGTTGGTGGTTTAGATAAGGTATATTTGGTATTGACACAACATTTTAACTCTGTTGTGGAAAAATCATTTCATTAGGATCAAAGATATTTTTTGAGTATTTGATATTATTAGTTCTGCAGATTGTACAAAGGGTGAGAGATTCCCTGCAGTTAAGACATTGTGGTTACAGTGTATTCGTAAATTTTTTATTTATTTTAGTTTTATATTTTTATTTTTTTGTACCAATAACTTTTAAAAAAATATTTACCAGATTTTTACATCCAGAAATAAGATTTTTTTTTCTTCTTTCTCAGTTATGGTATAAGGATAAGTTTTGTTTTTTTTTTTTAATTTAAGTAATCTCTCCACCCAGTGTGGGGCTTGAACTCACAACCCTGAGATCAAGAGTTGCATTGTCTTCTCACTGAGCCAGCCAGGTGCCCTTAAGGACAGGATTTTTTATATTGAGTGAGAGGAAAGAAGTACATGCAAATTAATAGTAATAGCTAACATTTATTCAGTGCTTGCTAGATACACAAAGCACATGACAAATATCTCATTTAATCATCAGATTTTACTGATGTGGAGATACTCTAATTATTTCCATTTTACAGATGGAAATTAGAGGCTTTAGGTAACTTGTCTGGAGTTTTGCATCTTAGAGTAAAGGGCCTGGGATTCAATCCCAAGCATTCTCTCTACAATCTGTATTCTTTTAACACCTGAGCTGTCTAGCTTCATTTTAGTGAAATGAATTAAATTTTCCTTGTTTGAATTTAAATGAGATTGGTTCCAAGGAAAAGAGGGAGGTTATTATAAAGGGTACAGAAAAGATCTAGAAATCCAAGGGCTTGGTTCATAGGAGCTGAAGCAGGGAGCCTGACCCAGGACCCCGAGATTATGACCCAAGCCAAAGGCAGATGCTTAACTGACTGAGCCACCCAGGCATCCCTGGATACCAGTTTTATTTTATTCTGATCAGTGTTCCAGTTTTCAGTGAGGCCTAATTGTGGAGTCTTTTTGTGCTTCTACACTACCCCACATATTCTTGCACTAAACTCTGGTTGTGAAGTAATTTAAATGAATCTGCATATAGTTCTGGCAATTGGAAAGAGCCCAAATGGCTTAATACTACCACCTACATCCTTTAAGTAAAGCATAATAATTCACTTTGTTGATGTAAATGGGATTAATTGATTAGCTGGGTGGGAGGAACAGGGATTTGCATATGGTATTACTGACCAGGGAATGTAACAGAGGTTGTGCTTCCCTTTTTTGACATAGTTGCCCCAGTATTAGAGTGAAGAGACCCAGGTTTATGGCTCTGCTACCCATTAGTTATGTATGATCTTAGATAATTCTCTCAATTTCATGGGTCATAGTTTTCTTTCTGTAATTTGGATTAGTCAAACTTTTTTTTCCCCCCAGAAAAGCAGCTTTTTAACAAAATTGGTCATTGTTCACAGCATTTAGAAATGGTTAGAGATAGCAATAAATCTGAAAAATGAGAGGAAATAATATCAATCTAAGTAAACATTAAAATATTGATGCAGCTTAACTAGGAAAGTCTAATATTATTCAGCATTCTTCTTTTTTGTTTATGAAAAGGAATGTTGTGGGGATAATATATCTTCATAGATGTGACATTAACTTGTCTACTTTTGCTACAGTGTATTTGTTTTTTCTCTCTTTTATTTATATTTCAAATATTTATAACCATTTCCTCTAAAGAATTTGACAAATGGGTAGGTTTTTTTTTTTTTTAATGCAGTGCTTTCCTAGGCTTTTCATCCAGACTCAGCCTGATAAGAGGGCAAAAGACCAAATGCTTTTTTGTCATTGTTGGAGAACCTTGATCTATGAATTATCTTAAAAGTATCAATAAATTAAATTATACTATGATTCACTATTAGTAATATCTTAGGTCAATAGTAATTCTTACCTTTTGTGGGAAAAAGTGCCCTTTAGCAAAAACAATTTCACACTGCCCCCAACGTAATCACTGTGCTCTTAATATTGATAGATTAATATTTAAGTATTGGTAGATTCTGTGATTTAGAGATTCTTTGTTGTAACTTTCTGTTTCTCCATAGAATCAGGAACACAACTGGAACAAAAAGAAGCTTTAAAAAAAGAAAAAAAAATTTTTTTTTGGCAGTTTACATTCTTTATTCTTCTATGTATAATTACTTTGTAGGATCAGAAAATATCTGTTGCAAAGGTGTGTATAATCCAGTCTCTTAGGGCAGGTCTCCATTCTTAAATGTAAAGGTGTAGTCTGGATTCCTGTTAAGAAATGAGAAATTCAGGGTGCTTGGGTGGCTCAGTCAGTTAAGCATCTGCCTTCGGCTCAGGTCATGATCCCAGCGTGCTGGGATTGAGCCCCACGTGGGGCTCCCCGCTCAGCGAGGAGCCTGCTTCTCCCTCTCTTTCTGCCAGCCACTCCCCCCTGCTTGTGCACTCTCTCTCTCTCTCTCTCTCTGTCAAATAAATAAATAAAATCTTTAAAAAAAATAAGAAATGGGAAATTCTAGGACATGACAAGGATGTGAGGAAACACTGACTTACCCCAAGACAAAATGAAATTGAGACCTGTTTGGAATCATCTACTGTGGTCTGACATAGATGTCTCTAACATCATGTCACTTTCATTCATTTCAGTTTCAAAGGTTTCTTCCAAGGAAGGTCTGGAATCTGGAGTTTTCCTTGAGGTTTCCAGTAGTGAGCCTTTCATCACCTGCATTCCTATGAAGCAGCCACAGCCTGGTCATGCTCACTCTCAACTGCAAACAAGTGCCTATATGCTACCCATGGGGGCCTGTATGTCTTCTCAAGTGTTGTTACTTTGCTGAGATACCTCTGGCATGTTCATTTATATGACCAAGCATGAGATAATAGCATCCCGCTGCAAACTGATTGGAGTGCAATTGGATTGCACACAAATTAATGAGAAAGAGAAAAGTCCATTTGCTTTATTCAGTTCCACAAGTGTCCCCGTATGTACAGGTAAACAGTTTGCATGGAAAGGATCTTTTACCTTACTGCAAAAGTAAGCTTGTAGCGCCATTCATTCATTCATTCTTTCTTTCTTTCATTCTTTCATTCAGAGAGCATGCTCACGGAGGGGAAAGGGAGAGATACAATCTTAATTAAGCAGGCTCCATGCCATGGGGGAACCCTGCCTGGGGCTCCATCTCACAACACTGAGATAATAACCTGAATGGAATTCGAGTTGGATGTTTAACTAACTGAGCCATCCAGCCCTCTGGTTTGTAGCACATTTTAAAATCACAGTTATAATAATGTCTCTCAGTTAAAGACACTGTCACATCCAGATTCTCTTGCAAACCATCTACATAATCAGGGAAGACAGTTTCACTAGGATTATTATACTTTTAAATTTGTTCTCAAACAGAAAGCACAGCAATTCCTGTTCTTCAGTACAGAGCATGCTAAGAGGTAGTGACTCAGGAAGTTCATTTTCTTCTTGAGCTGTCAACATGTAGTGTGACATTAAAAGATCAAATGCTTCAAAACAGTAGGCGTGGAGTTTCAAAATGTCTTTGTAAGTATAGGTTGCTAGGGTGCGGTTATCCAGGGCATCTGAGATTTTCCCTCTAAGAGATAAATGGAACTCTTTTTCGAGGACCGTGACATTTCCCAATCATTGGAGGGGTCTTTAAAGCCACTTTCATCAGGTATTTCTCAAATAACCTTTTGTTGATTAGCTCCTCCATATCAAGAACATCAAGAGCCTGCTGATGCCTTCTTGCAGCATAATGGCAGGTAGCTACAAGGTAGAGACATGCTGCATACGCTTTGTCCAGTTTTTGTGACCGAAGTGTATGAGCTGCTTTGTGATACTGCGCTGTCAGGTAGACGCTGAGACAACCAATAAATGTCCTGGGGTTCTCATGAGAGAGTGAAGCTACTTTTCTGCACAGAATAGAGCACCTTGATAGTGTTGCTGGTCCAGCTACTGCTGAGTGCGCTTCTGCAGCCACTACAGGTTCATGGCTGTGCAGCCGTGGCGTCCAGCTGAGCACATTCCGACTTGCCCTCCGTTCCACTGCCCGCCAGGCCTGCCCTGAGCCTGTGTTGCCTAAAAAAAAAAATATTCTAAGCAGCTAAAATCACTGCCTTAAAGATTGGGCACTACTGTACTGACAGGGCTTACTTTTGATTTTATACAGTTCTTTTTTAAAATATTTTATTTATTTATTTATTTGACAGAGAGAGAGAGACAGCGAGAGAGGGAACACAAGCAGGGGGAGCGGGAGAGGGAGAAGCAGGCTCCCCAGCGAGCAGGGAGCCCGACGCGGGGCTCGATCCCAGGACCCTGGGATCATGACCTGAGCCGAAGGCAGACGCCCAACAACTGAGCCACCCAGGTGCCCCGATTTTATACAGTTCTTACCTCTATCGCACCCCCCTGAAAAGAAAAAAAAAGACAAGTTTTCAGAAACAGAAGTTGTGGCTCTGTTTCTACTTACTTTTCCCCATCATTCTTTAAAAATTTTTAAAAATCAAGTTATATATTCATATAGCTTAAAATCAAATAGTTCTATGAAGCATATTAAAAAACCCAGTATTGGGGCGCCTGGGTGGCTCAAATGGTTAAGCGTCTGCCTTCGGCTCAGGTCATGATCCCAGGGTCCTGGGATCGAGCCCCGCATTGGGCTCCCTGCTCAGTGGGGAACCTGCTTCTCCCTCTGCCTCTCTCTCTGTCTCTGATGAATAAATAAAATCTTAAAAAAAAAAACCCAAAAAACCCAGTATTGTTCTCCAGTACTCTGTCACCGCCTTTTGTTTTTCTCATCCCCAGAGGCAACTCTGGAAACTTTTAAAGCTGATTCTTTGGATATTTACTGCTTGTGGCAAAGGCTGCTAGTTGTCCCCCTTCCTCAGAAGTGGAACCTCTGGTTTTTAACTGGGTACATTGCTACCTGGAATATAGACATGCTGCAGTTTTCTTGTAACTAGTTGTGGTGATATGACTAAGTACTGAACAGTAAGTCATATGTGACTTCTGGGAGGTGTTTTTAAGAGTAAGGAGCAGAGCCTTCATTAACCTTTCCTGCTGGTTAGAAGGTGGATGTTAGGGACACCTGGATGGTTCAGCTGGTTAAAGAATCTGCCTTTGGCTCAGGTCATGATCCCAGGGTCCTGGAATGGAGTCCCACAGCGGGCTCCTTGCTCAGTGGGGAGTCTGCTTCTCCCTCTGCCTGCCACACCCCCTGCTTGTGCATATGCACTGTCTCTGTCTCTCTGACAAATAAATGAATAAAATCTTAAAAAAAAAAAAAAAGAAGGTGGATGTTATAGTTGGAACTTGAGCCGCCATCTTGGACTGGGAAGTAAAAGCTATATATTAAAGATTGTATAATGAAAGGATAATCACGGATTCTCCATACCAGTCCTAGAATTACTTCATTTATGTGAAAGAGAAAAAAAATTTCCATTTTAAGCTCTTGAGGTTTTGGTCTCCTGCAGCCCAACCTAACCCTAACTAATATACCTCCATGTCTGTAAATAAATCTTATTACTATTTTTTTGGTTAAAAATATTTGACTGTATTTCTTGATTTCTTGTCATGAAAATGGGGATTGACTTTCACCTAACCTATTACATTTGCCTGCTCAGACACACTTCCCACTCACCTGGCATCTTCCCATTATCTTGTTACACTGTAGTTTTGGTGAAGTCAGTATTCAGTGCTTTCATTTTGACTGTGTAAATGAACTTAATAATCGTTTGTTGTTGTTTCTTTGCTTAGTTTCCTATTGCTTATCATTAATTCAAACTCAACTAATTCTGCCACTTCCCTAAAATCTCTCCACCAGCCTTATCTTCTTGAAGATCTCTCTCCTTGGGCCTTTTGAGATGCTTTAATCTATATTGATTGTTTTCTGTGATGCACCACTGATATCCTGGAATTTATCTTCCCCCATCATTCTGAGGATTCCCTTTTTTTCTCTTCCTTGTGTTAGATCTCTTTATTCTTGGATCTCACCTCTTATTTTTTTCCTTAATTTTGTTGAAGCATATCTTCCAGGGGCATCTTGAGTAAGGGAGGGTACAAAGGAAGTAATGTTATTGAGACCTTGCATGTCTGAAATGTTTTATTCTTGATTGATGATTTGGATTAACCAGAAATAATTTTCCCTCAGAAGTTTGAAGTTACTGATCCCTTGTTTTTTAGATTTCAAGATTGCGGAGGGTTTAGTGCTACTCTGATTCCCAGTCTTTTGTGTGGTGTTTTTTTCCCTCACACAGAGCTTTTGGGATCTTACATGTGTTCCTGTATTTTGAAACTTCATGCCTTTTAGTGGGTCTTTTTGTATTCATTACTCTAGACCTTCAGTAGGCTCTTCTAAACTGGTAGCTTGTGAACTTAAGTCCTTCCATTCTCCACTGTTTCTCTTTTTTTGGAAGCCCTGTTTTCATCTCTTTGTTTGTTTGTTTTTTTAACATTTTATTTATTTACTTAGAGGGAGAGAGAAAGAGAGAGAGAGAGCCTGCAAGTAAGATAGAGAATATGAGCAGCGGGGAGGGGCAGAGGGAGAGGGAGAAGCAGATTTCCCATTGAGCAGGAAGCCACATGCGGGGCTTGATCCCAGGACCCTGGTATCATGACTTGAACCAAAGGCAGATGCTTAACCAACTGAGCCACCCAGGTGTCCCTGGCTTTTGTTGTTGTTGTTACTCTTTTTACTGTTCTGTTAGTTTCTTCCCTTTTTCTTCCATCTCCTTTTCATTTCTGCCATTAAAAATATTTCAACAGCTCTTTTTGTCTCTTAATATTCCTTTTCATAACATTTGGTTCTTGTTTTTTATGGTTGCAATATTTTCTCTTACGTCTCTAAAGATATTACTGATTTTAAAAAATGCTTTTGTTTCCTTGAATAAGTCTTTTTCTTCTAGCTTCCCCTCCCCACCTTTGTTTTAGTTTTAATCTTCCATGTTAGAGGCTTTCTTTAGCTTTTTCCTAATCTTGTAGTCATTGTGAGGTTTTGGACTGTTGGCTTCACCATTGGTTAAAAATGGGTGATCTTGCTGGGATTGGGTTTGATAACTTCCCCTTTTTTTTTATATTTTTACCTTTGGTTTGTCAGATTTCACAGAGAAGGATCTTTCCATTTCCTGCTGGGAGGTATAGATTTGGTTGCCAGAATTTGGGGAGTGGGTAGAGGAAGATTTGAGGTTGCAGAATTCACTATGCAAACTTTTACACAGTTCCCTCTTTTCAGTTTGATGTTCCTGCTCTCAAATGCTAAGTATTCCCATAGGCCAATTATTCTCTTTTAAATTTTTACCTGATAGTAAATCTCAATTCTTCTGCTGGGATGGAGCAAGTACAGTCACCCAGGTACATAGAGAACGGAGAGTATCTGGAGATCTAACTGCTGCTTAACTAGGCATTTAAACAGTTCTACTCACATTTCATTTCTAGAAGTATCTGGTACTGACAACTGCAGAGCTAGTTGAGAGTTCTGAAGTGTAAATCAGGTAGCTTCTTGTCATCCCTCGTGATAGCTTAGGATTTAGTGTTCTGAGGTGAGCTGATTCAGGTAAGTCTATCTGGCTGCCTTTCAGCTTTGTGCTTGCATTGCAAATCATTGTTTCTTTGCTAGCACCTCT
The DNA here is from genome assembly GCF_054177405.1 of Leptonychotes weddellii. Taxonomy (NCBI): domain Eukaryota; kingdom Metazoa; phylum Chordata; class Mammalia; order Carnivora; family Phocidae; genus Leptonychotes; species Leptonychotes weddellii. Next base: position 41,572,999 of record NC_138379.1, read on the forward strand.
CCTTTATTTTAAAACTTTTGAAACAGAAAGAAAGAACTTCTAGTAATTTTATTTGCTTGTTGACTATAATAATCAAGTTTCTGCAAAATCATTTTAAAATTTCATACTTCGCTGGATGTTAATTATTTTGCAAGGTTTTTTACTTCGTTAAAATGAGATGTCAGGGGCGCCTGGGTGGCTCAGTCAGTTAAGCATCTGCCTTCTGCTCAGGTCATGATCCCAGGGTCCTGGGATTGAGTCCCGTTTGGGGCTCTCTGCTCGGCGGGGAGCCTGCTTCTCCCTCTCCTTCTCCCTGCTGCTCCCCCTGCTTGTGCTCTCTTTGTCAAATAAATAAATAAATAAGATCTTTAAAAATAAATAAAATGAGACATCAGCTCTTAAAAAGGTGTTTTCTTTTCTTTTTTTTTTTTTTCTTTTTTAAAGATTTTATTTATTTATTTGAGACAGAGAGAATGAGAGACAGAGAGCATGAGAGGGAAGAGGGTCAGAGGGAGAAGCAGACTCCCCGCCGAGCAGGGAGCCCAATGCGGGACTCGATCCCGGGACTCCAGGATCATGACCTGAGCCGAAGGCAGTCGCTCAACCAACTGAGCCACCCAGGCGCCCCTTTTTCTTTTCTTTTTAGAGCGTGAGCCAGGTTGGGGGTAGGGCAGAGGGAAAAGGAGAGAGAAAATCCCAAGCAGGCCCCATGGCCAGTGCACAGCCCGAGTTGGGGCTCCATCTCAAGACCTGAGATCATGACTTGAGCTGAAATCAATAGTCAGATGCCCAACCGACTGAGCCACCCAAGTGCCCCTTAAAAAGGTGTTTTTAAAATTAAGATAACATTTCTTACAATAAGAAACAACTGAAAAATGTGTACATGTGTCTACTTTGCTTTATTGGCTAGGGCTGATCCTGTTTTTCTTCCTTTTCCATTGTAGTCATAACAAAATGATGATGCTATGAATCTTTTCTCTATAAGCTCTCAGCTCTACCTGTTGGCTAAGATTGGTAGATAGTAAACCAGAATAGGAAGGGGAATTCTGAAAAAGATTGAAGGTTAACAAAAGTTCTATTATAGAGAATATTTTATGATTTTATGATTTAAGATAGGTCTCCAGATAAAAAATGTTACAAGTACTATTTACACATTCAGAGTCACTTAAGATTTTTATTAATTTTGTGAAATACCTATAAATTACATTAACCCATGCATTATTCAGAATAGAAAAACACTTTAGTTACCCTTCATTGTCTCCTTTTTTCTCCAAAGGATTTTATTTATTTATTTATTTACTTACTTACTTACTTACTTGTTTATTTAAATTAGTGGAGCCCTCTCTGGGGGCTGAACTCATGACCCTGAGATCAAGACCTGAGATCAAGAGTTGGATGCTTAACTGACTGAGCCACCCAGGTGCCCCTCAAGGATTTGATTTGATTTATTTTATTTTATGTATTTATTTTTAAAGATTTTATTTATTTATTTGACAGAGAGAGACACCGAGAGAGGGAACACAAGCAGGGGTAGTGGGAGAGGGAGAAGCAGGCTTCCCGCCAAGCAGAGAGCCCGATGAGGGGCTTGATCCCAGGACCCCGGGGTCATGACCTGAGCCGAAGGCAGACGCTTAATGACTGAGCCACACAGGCACCCCTTATTTATTTATTTTAAAGATTTTATTTATTTATTTGAGAGAGAGCAAAAGCGAGAGAGATCACAGAGGGAGAGGGAGAAGCAGACTCCTGGCTGAGCAGGGAGCCGAATGCAGAGCCTGATCTGGGGCTTGATCCCAGGACCCTGGGACCATGACCTGAGCCGAAGGCAGATGCTTAACTGACTGTGCCACCCAGGCACCCGTCAAGGATTTTATTTTATTTTTTTTATTTTTATTTTTTTTTTAAAGATTTTATTTATTTGACACAGAGAGAGAGAGAGAGCACAAGCAGAGGGAACAGCAGGCAGAGGGGGAGGGAGAAGCAGGCTCCCCAAGGAGCAGGGAGCCCGATGCGGGGCTCGATCCCAGGACCTTGGGATCATGACCTGAACTGAAGGCAGTTGCTTAACCAACTGAGCCACCCAGGCGCCCCAAGGATTTTATTTTTAAGTAAACTCTGTGCTCAGTGTGGGCCTTGAACTCCCAACCCTGAGATCAAGAGTTGCCTACTCTACCAACTGAGCCAGCCGGGTGTCCTCTGCTTCATTGTCTACTTAATAAACTTCCTTCATTATCTTGTTTCAACCCATTTCCAATTTTTATTCTTATTGTTTTCATTTATAGAGATATACAAAGCACCAGCCAAACTGAGCCATTCTTTATTTTCCACAGAGCTCAGATTCAGGGTCTTGTGTGTTCTGTCTTTCTCCTCTCTATTCAGAATCTTCTATCCCTGGGGCACCTGGGTAACTCAGTCGGTTAAGTGTCTGCCTTTGGCTCCGGTTGTGATCCCGGGATTGAGCCCTGCATTGGGCTCCCTTATCAGCAGGGAGCCTGCTTCTCCTTCTCCCTCTGCAGCTCCCCCTGCTTGCATGCGCTTTCTCTCTCAAATAAATAAAACCTTAAAAAAAAAAAAAAAGAACCAAGGATTGATGTTTAATGCTTCCCACCAGAAGCTAGGAATACACAAGGTGAAATCAACACCCTGATTCCAGACTTCTAGTGTCCAGAATCATGAGAGAATAAATACCTGTTTAAAAAAAGGGGGGGGGGGCGCCTGGGTGGCTCAGTCATTAAGTGTCTACCTTCGGCTCAGGTTATGATCCCAGGGTACTGGGATCGAGCCCCGCATCTGGCTCCCTGCTCGGCGGGAAGTGTGCTTCTCTCTCTCCCACTCCCCCTGCTTGTGTTCCCTCTCTCACTGTGTCTCTGTGAAATAAATAAATAAAATCTTTAAAACAAAACAAAAAAAATATTCTATCTTTTGAGTCAAGTACCACCTTTTTCATGATACCTTAGGGAAGACTATGAATCTAACCTGAGAATATAATATAAAATATGCAAAACTTACTATATGATGATGTTTATTGCAGCATTATTTATAGTAGCTAAATATTGGAGACAACCATAATCTCTAGCAACAGTGAAATCATTATAATGAAAAGTGACGTTGGGACATATAGACACATGGAAAGATGATTATGGTATAGTTGGGAAAAAAAGCCAAATACCAAAATCATACATACAATGTAATTACAGTTCTGAAACAAAATACAAATGAAAATAAATGAAATGAGGAAGTATACCAAAATAAGTTGTTAGTGTGGTAGAATCACGTGTTTTTTTCCTCTCATTTTATAAATTTTATGTAATACATGTAAAATTGAATAATTACAAATTGTTATGGTAAATATTTGTGCATTTTATTTTACTGTTTAAAGGTTGGGTCAAAGCAGTGTTGGGAAAACCCCAAAATGAAGCACATAAAGTGTTGAATATTGGGTAACTGCTTGAAGGGGTTTGCAGTGTTTTATGTTTAGCTATAAAAGAGTTATGTACTCTTAGTGACAAGGAGAGCTGAGCGGCATCTGAATGTGATGTTTTGATATGGTAGAATTGGTGAAATTTTATTTTATTTATTTATTTATTTATTTATTTTTAAAGATTTATTTATTTATTTGAGAGAGCGAGAATGAGAGAGAGAGAGAGTACATGAGAGGGGGGAGGGTTAGAGGGAGAAGCAGGCTCCTCGCCGAGCAGGGAGCCGATGCGGGACTCGATCCAGGGACTCTGGGATCATGACCTGAGCTGAAGGCAGTCGCTCAACCAACTGAGCCACCCAGGCGCCCTTTATTTTTTTTATAAAGGTTTTTATTTATTTTTTGACAGAGAGAGACAGTGAGAGGGAACATAAGCAGGGGGAATGGGAGAGGGAGAAGCAGACCCTCCGCAGAGCAGGGAGCCCGATGTGGGGCTCAATCCCAGGACCCTGGGATCATGACCTGAGCCGAAGGCAGACGCTCAACAACTGAGTCACCCAGGCGCCCCGAATTGGTGAAATTTTAATCTTCTAGTGTCTGGCTCTTTGAAGAAAAGACAACATTTTTAAAAAAATCATGAGGTATTGCCTGTGAGAAGAAGAGAAGGTAAAATAAGATGGGAATGCTGATGAGTGCAGATATTGAAAGGACGTAGAAAAGGGAAGGACAGGGGCGCCTGGGTGGCTCAGTCAGTTTAGCGTCTGCCTTCAGCTCAGCTCATGATCCCAGGCTCCTGGGATCGAGCCCTGTATCAGGCTCCCTGCTCAGCCGGGAGTCTGCTTTTCCCTCTGACTCTCCCCTCCCACGCCCAGCCTGTGCTCTCTCTCTCTCTAATAAATAAATAAAATCTTAAAAAAAAAGGGGGGGGGAAGGACAGTCATATAAACAGAGATGACAATAAAAGTGAGACACCAGAGTGTAAAAATAGTGTGGAGAAGGCCAAAGCTTGGAATGAAGCTTGTGAGAAATGTTTAAGTACATAAAAAGCTTTTAAAATGGTTTTAGTAGCAATAACAGCAAAGAAAGAAAGAATAGTCCTGCTGTTTGGACTGTGGTATTATATTTGTAAATTGTCAGAGTGAAAGCAGAACTTTTCTATTCCCATTTGGCTTTGATCTTTTATTTCAAGGATAATTATCTCTATTTTTTATTTTTATTTGAGTGTAGTTGACATAGAATGTTACATTAGTTTCAGATGTACAGCATAGTGATTCAACAAGTTTCTAGGTTATACTATGCTCACCACAAGTGTAGCTACCATCTGTCACCATATAATACTTTTACAATTAAGTATATTCCCTAAGCTGTACCTTTTATTCCATAAAACTTATTAATTCCATAACTAGAGACCTCTACCTCCCTCTCCTCTTCACTCATTTTGTCCAACCCTACCCCCCTTTCCTCTGGCAACCATCAGTTTGAAGGAGAATTATTTTTAGAATAAAGAAGATAAAAGGCCTATTGTTCTTTTATAATTACTTATCAAATATATTTATTATGTAAGATTTCCATGTTTGTTGTAAATTTATTTATTTATTTTTTTTTTTAAAGATTTTATTTATTTGACAGAGACAGAGATAGCGAGAGCAGGAACACAAGCAGGGGGAGCAGGAGAGGGAGAAGCAGGCTTCCCCTCGAGGAGGGAGCCCGATGTGGGACTCAATCCCAGGACCCTGGGATCATGACCTGAGCCAAAGGCAGACGCTTAACGACTGAGCCACCCAGGCGCCCTGTTTGTTGTAAATTTAAAAAACAGACCTGTATGGGGAGAAAAATGCCACCTATATTTATGCCAGTCAGATAAAATAATTATTGATATTTTGTTGTGTACCCTCTCAGAATCCTCTTGAGCATAATGTATATATGCAATATATTTTTATAAAAAGGAGGTAAAATTGCTGTTCAGTAGTTTCTTCTTTTTCTCAGAAGTTAATTTCCTCAGAAATATATTCTAAAGTTTTCCATGTCAGTAAATGTGGACTATACTATCTTTTGAAAAATTTTTATTAAATTATAGCATGCATACAGAAAAGTATGCAAGCTACACAGCTCAGTAAATAATCTTCAAAATGAACACATTCATGTAACCACCACTTAATTTAAGAAATAGACCATTACCAGTGTCCTGGAAGCCCTCTTTATGCTCAATTCCAATCCTGAACCCTTCCTTCTCTCCAAAGATACACTGTTCTGATTTTCATGGATTATTCTTGCCTCTGTTTGTACTGTGGAAGAGTATAGTAAGTGGTCTTTGTGTCTTTTTTCTGTCACTCAACATTGTGTTTTGAGATTCATCTATGTTGTATATGCAGTTGTGGTCTGTTTTTATTGTTCTATAGTATTATATTTTATGAATAAACCAAAATGCATTTATCCATTCTACTATTGATAGGCTTTGAGTTGTTTGGAGTTTATTCTGTTTACCACTGTACCTACATAGTGCACATAGTTTTGTGCCTGATACATAGCACACATTCAATAAATATTTGTTGAATTTAAGAATGAAATGTCTCACATTTCTTTATAATTACTACTGAACTTTCTCTGAATTATAAGAAGTTAATAATATAGATACCTTTATGTTCTTCCTGCTGGTGCGAAGAGCTTATCCCTCTTGACTTGTGCGCTGCTACTGTAGTTTATTTATGTTTAAAATTTAAACCTTGGGGCACCTGGGTGGCTCAGTCAGTTAAGCCTCAGCCTTCGTTCGGCTCAGGTCATGATCCCAGGATCCTGGGATCGAGCCCTAAGTCAGGCTTTCTGCTCAGCGGGGAGCCTGCTTCTTCCTCTCCCTCTGCTTGTCACTCTTCCTGCTTGGGCTTTCTCTCTGTCAAATAAATAAATAAAATCTTAAAAAAAAAAAAAATTAAACCCTGTAGAATAGTCAGTATTCATTTAGATTTAATGACATATTTATTCTCTGTTACTCTTTTTTTTTTCTTTCCTGCTTTTCCAAGGATTCCATCTGGCATAATTTTTCTTCTGTCTAAAGTACACTTTACTTATAATAGCCCAAAAGAGGACCAGCCCAAATGCCCATCAACAGATGAATGTATAAACAAATTGAGGTATATCCATATAGTTGAATACTACTCAGCAATAAAAAGGAACAAATTATTGGTATGCACAACCACATAAAAGAGTCTCAGAATAATTATGCTGAGTTTTCTGGGTGGGAATTCTGAAAATTCTGTTTTTGTTTGAAAGTGTGTTTATTTCACATTCATGCTTGAAAGGTATTTTTTAGGGAATAGAATTTTATGTTGGCAGTTATTATCATTCAGCAGTTTGATGATGTGTTTCCATTGTGTTTTGGCTTCTATTTTTTTAATTGGAGGTAGCTGACAGTCTTTTTTTTTTTTTTTTCCATGAAGTTAATCTGATTTCCTTCCTTTGGCTGCTTTAAGCATTTTTTTTTTTTCCTTTGTCTTTGTCTTTGAACACAGTATGATTTTCTTTGTACTTATTTACTTGAGTTTCATAGGGCTTCTTGAATCTCTATCATGTTTTAAATCAGTTTTCAAAAATTTTAAGCCATTATCACTTTGATAATGATAATGATGGGCTTCTGTCCCATTTTCTTTCTCCTTTTGGAACTTTTCACTTTCCCACTATATCCCCCTCTGTCTCTTACTTCCTTTTGTTTTTGTTATATTTTATCCTTTTGTCTCTTTGTATTTTATTCTGCGTATTTTCTTCTGACCTGTATTCTTCTTTCCAATTTTAGTATATGTGCTGCTGAAGCGAGCACTCTGACCTGTATTCTGAGCTGCTGTTAATCCCACCCATGGAATTCTTAATTTTGGTTAATTGTATACTCCAGTTTTAGATTATTTATTTGATTCTTTTGTAAAAAATAGTTCAAGTTTGGGATGCCTGGGTGGCTCAGTCAATTAAGTATCTGCCTTTGGCTCAGGTCATGATCCCAGGGTCCTGGGACTGAGTACCATATCGGGCTCCTTGCTCAGAGGGGAGCCTGCTTCTCCCTCTCCCTTTGTCTGTTGCTCCCTCTGCTTGTGCTCTCTCTGACAAATAAATAAAATCTTAAAAAAAATAGTTCAAGTTCTTTGATGATTTTGTCACTTTCGCCTTTTATTTCCTTGAACATATTTACTATTTTGGGGGGGCTTATTGAGACATAATTGATGTAAATAACCTGCACATCTTTAAAATGTACAGTGTGATGAGTTTTGATATGTTTATTCTGGTAAAATCATCACCACAATCAACTTAATGAACATATTCACTACTCCTTTAAGTTTCTTCGTGTGTTATTATAGTCCTTGCCTCCTATTCTTTCCCCTGCTATTACTCCCTATCCCTGAGTAACCACTGATCTGCTTTCTGTCACTGCAGATTACTTGTATTTTTGGAAATTTATGTAAATGTAAAGCATGTACTTTTTGGGGGGCTTCTTTCAGTTAGCATAATTATTTTGAGATTCATCCATGTTACTGTGTGTATTAAATAGTTTCTTTTTATTGCTGAGTTGTGTTCTGTTGCATGGATATATCTGTTTGTTGATCCATTTATCTATTGAAGGACATTTAGGTTGTTTACAGTTTTTGGCTATTATAAATAAAGCTGCTAGGAACATTCTTGTATAAGTATATCCATGGGCATAAGTCATGGGTAATTTTCCCTCTCTCCCTCCCTGCCTCCCTCTTTCTCTCCCTCCCTCCCCCCCCCGTTCCTTCTCTGCACCCAGCATGGAGTCCAGTGTAGGGCTTGAATTTACAATCTTGAGATCAAGATCTAAGCTGAGATCAAGAGTCAGACACTTAACTGACTGAGCCATCCAGGCGCCCCTTGCAGTCTGTTTTTGATAACTATTTTCTGGATCCCTGTGGGGGAACCTATTGTTGCTTTAAAAAAAAAAATATATTGCCTTTTATGCTTACTCATGTTTGATTGAGTATTGGATATTGTAAATAGAAAAGTTACAGAAATAGCTTAAGGTTTAAGTATAAAGATTTATGCTTGCTTCTGGCAGATGACTGGGGGCACTAGTGATTCTGTATCACCTTAATCCAGTTTAAGTACTGAGATGATTTGAGGCTAGGCTGTAATCCCAAAGACAGTTTATTTTAGGCTTTCTTGGGAGTAGCCCTTCAGGGTATGGATTCTAAACACATGGTATTTAACTATATGCCTTTTCTTGGTGGGCTTTGGACTCCAGTTTTTGTTCTTTGTATTATGTGCCTGTCAAAGCCCTGCTTATTTTCTAAATCGTTAGCTAGATTTGCAGAGTTGCACAGGAGAAAAGTGGCCCAAAATACAGCTCTTATCTCTTGGGTTCCTTCTCCTTCTGGATCTGTTTCCCATAATTCTTTTTTCTGTCTTGGTGACTCTTTAATTAATGCCTATAATCAGGTGATTTTCATGTTTTCATGTTTGCATTAGAATAGTTGATCTAAATTACTGAATTCACATGACTAGAAGTGAAAGTCACACTGCTTAATTTGAACATTTTTTTCAAATGTTTATGGTTATTTTTATTTCTTCTTTTGTACCTTTTCTGGTCATATGAGGATCATAATTCTTAAAAAGGTTATTGATACTCATGTTGGGTGGTGAATATCTAGATGTAGTTATGATTCAGGTTTCCTGTCATGGATTAATAAAATTCTCTAGGGTATTGTCAGTGATGGTCCTAAAGTGTGGTCAGTGATGGTCACCAAAGAATTGAGAAGAACTAGAGAAATGTTAGCAAGATAGTTGCTATGGAAGTATTTCCTCAGTTTTCACAAAAGGCAAGAAGTTTGTGTAACTATACACTTGGTGTTAGTGACGGTCAAGGTTCTCAAATGGCTTTTAAAAAAATGTTTCATGATTACCTGAAAAAGGACATATAATTAGCATATATTCATAAAAACAACAAAACATAAATTAGTTGTATTTATTGGATACTCACAAATGTTGGCAGTGAGCTAAGAACTTGATACTATCTCCTTGTAATCTTTATAGGTACTTTAAGATAGGTATTTGTAGTAGAAGACACAAGTGTTCACCAATATATGTTTTTCCTTCCTTGGCACGCAGAAATGTTACCTTTGTAGCCTTCCTTATATACAAGGAGGGCCATATGACTAACTTTAATCAATGAAATATGAGCAGATTGGTGTGTCACGTCTGAACTGAGACATTTAAGAGATACTGTACCACTTGCTGTTCTTCTTTACCACACTTCTATAGCCACACGGATTTTCTTTTTGTCCAACCAACCCACCAAGCTTGTCCCCAGTGTGTTTTCTGATTTGAATACTTACATCCTTTTCATCACAGGGATAAAGGATAATTCATTTGAAAAGATGACATTTGACTTAATGACCTCAATATGAAGAAGAGTAATTTTGAAATATGGGCTTTTTGATTACAAATAATTTTGTTTCCATCATTTGACAGGGTAGAAGTAACACAAATAAAATCTACCAGCTATAACTGCAAGATGTTGTTATTGATTAATCTGGTAGTAACAAAATCCTCTTGCTCTTGACTAAATTTAGATCTTTATGACCTGGGAAAAACAGAATTGGTTAGGAAAAGGAAACTCATTATGGCAGAAATTGAGCCCCCCAAAATTCACAATGATAGATGCTAATATTTAAAAAAATTTGATATGAATATTAAACAAAAATTGTTACTATAGAATGTACATGTTGAGGAATTGCTCTAGCAAGTCAGCAAATATTTTTTTTTTTAAAGAAATGATTTGGGGCACCTCCGTGGCTCAGTCGTTAAGTGGCTGCCTTCGGCTCAGGTCATGATCCCAGGGCCCTGGGATCGAGCTCCACATCAGGCTCCCTGCTCCACGGGAAGCCTGCTTCTCCCTCTCCCACTCCCACTGCTGTGTTCCCTCTCTCGTGTCTCTCTCTGTCAAATAAATAAATAAAATCTTAAAAAAAAAATGATTTGGGGTACCTGGGTGGCTCAGTTGATTTAGTGTTAATGTTTGACTCTTGACTCTTGTTCTCAGCTCAGGTCTTGATCTCAGGGTCGTGAGTTCAAGCCCCGCATTGGGCTCCACACTGGGCGTGGAGCCTACTTTAAAATTTTAAAAAAAAATTTATATACAGAAAATTAATCAAGGTAGGATATTGGCTTAGTGGAATTGGCTTTGAAAAGAAAATACATCCTTGGTGTCAGAGTAAAACATTTGCCAAATCAAAATGAGGGGTAAAAAGAACTATCAACCAGCTTTCCAAATGAAACATTAAAATTCTTCTGCAGGGTGCCTGGGTGGCTCAGTTGGTTAAGCGACTGCATTCGGCTCAGGTCATGATCCTGGAGTCCCTGGATCAAGTCCCACATCGGGCTCCCTGCTTAGCGAGGAGCCTGCTTCTCCCTCTAACCCTCCCCCCTCTCATGTACTCTCTCTCTCTCATTCTCGCTCTCTCAAATAAATAAATAAATCTTAAAAAAAAAAATAAAACTCTTCTGCATATCTATTTTTAATATCTTAATATCAATCTTTTTCCCCCTGAAGGTTCATTCTTTATTTTGATACAAAAAATAAACCTTTTAACCTATAAAGAGTGTCAGTTGTTTTCATATTGTTCTAAAGCAATATTTTCTAAATCTCATGCTGTGAATATCCATGGAAGAACAAGGGAGTATATAAATGAGAGAAATAGATGTTTGTATTGAGATGCTAAAATTATAGTTTTATTTCTGGATCTTTGATGAATAATATTGCTATATAGGTATTAAATAATTGTGTCTGTTGGGTCCTTTGGGAAGAAGATGCTGAGTTGGAGTTAGTACAAGAGATATATACATATATTGGAGAACAGTGCCTGTGAAAAATTAATTTTTTTTTTTAAAGATTTTTATTTATTTATTTGAGACAGAGAGAATGCGAGAGAGAGAGAGAGCACATGAGAGGGGGGAGGGTCAGAGGGAGAAGCAGACTCCCTGCCGAGCAGAGAGCCCGATGCGGGACTCAATCCAGGGACTCCAGGATCATGACCTGAGCCGAAGGCAGTTGCTTAACCAACTGAGCCACCCAGGCGCCCGCCTGTGAAAAATTAAAGGAGGCAGGATAGGGCCAGGAGAGTCTCCTCACCATGATGCAGATCTGACAAGTCTTAGCTAACACAACGGGGAGCTCTAGAGCAAAGATTGCTTTTTAGAGGAGTCCCATGTTGTGCAGAAATAACCAGGTCCTAATACCTTAACCATGTAGTCATTGGTTGGGATATGCCTGGGAAGATTGTGGATTTGGCTGGAAAGCTGAGGCAGAACCTAAAGGCTCTTAACAAGTAAGTACCATCTCTGCAGCATAATCCTAAATTCTTTCTTAAAAGGGGATCTGGTTCATCTCCTTGACTGCAATACTAATTATAGGTTTTCTTTTCTTTTGTTTTCTTTCTTTCTTTCTTAGAGAAGTATAATAAGTTGTTTAAAATAATACAGCAATTTTGAGAAAAAAAATTTTTTTTTTTTTTTTTTTTGGCGAGGGCTTATACCAACAGGTTAAAGAAAAATAAATGGGTACTTTTTAGTGTAGAGAATCTTAAATATCATTGGTATAGATAAGATTATGAGGTAAAGATTACCCAGAATAAGGGCACCTAGGTGGCTCAGTTGGTTAAGCTTCTGCCTTCAGCTTAGGTCATGATCCCAGGGTCCTGGGATTGAGCCCTGTGTTGGACTCCCTGCTCAGTGGGGAGCCTGCTTCTCCCTCTCCCATTCCCCCTGCTTGTGTTCCCTCTCTCACTGTGTCTCTCTCTGTCAAATAAATAAATAAAATCTTTAAAAAAAAAAGTTTACTCAGAATAAGAACATCTGAACAATGATTTGACAGTAGAAAGATTTTTTTCTTTGAGGGGGGCTTGGCTGCATAATTCTTATGCTTTAATATAAAAGTAAAATAGCTCTTTTTGTACCATCGTGATAAAGATTAGAATATATTGCTTATCACATATGTGAAGAAGTCCTGTCAAAATATGTTAAAAATGGAGAGAATAATAAAGTAACTACTCTAAAAGGGATGATAACTAAAGGCCTCAATGTGCATTAAGATGAAGCTTTTAAAGAGAGGACACTGTAAACAGATATGAAAATCAGTATTAAAAATAAGTCCTATAAACCCATTTATCTCCTTTGATTGAAAATATTGACTTAAAAATATTGTCTTAGATTCAACATATGCAAATCAATAAATGTGATACATCACATTAAAAATGAAAGCTAAAAATCCTATGATCATCTTGATAGATGTAGAAAAGGTATTTGAGAATATATAACATCCTTTCATGATAAAAAACCCTCAACAGGGCACCTGGTTAGTTCATTCAGTAGAATATGCCACTCTTGATCTCGGGATTGTGAGTTAAAGCCACATGCTGGGCATAGAGCTTACTTAAAGAAACAATCCGCCCCGCCACCCACCTCTGGACAGGTTGGGTATAGAAGTAGCATACCTCAACATAATAAAAGCCATTTATAACAAACCCCTAGCTGAAATTATATTCAATGGAGAAAAATTAAAAGTGCTTCCTCTAAAATCAGGAACAAGACAAGGGTGCCCTCTATTAACCACTGGCATTCAACATAATACTGGAAGTCCTAGCTAGAGTAGGCAGGCAAAACAAAGAAATGAAAGTCATCCAAATTGGAAAGGAAGATATAAAATATCATTATTTGCAGATGATATGATCGTATACGTTGAAAATACCAAAGACTCAACTAAAAAACTGTTAGATGTAATCAATGAATTCAATAAAGCTGTAGGATACAAAAACAAATTTGTTGCATTTCTATACACTAACAATGAACCATCTGAAAAATAAACTATTCCATTCACAACATCCTAAAAAATAATAAAATACCTAGAAATAAATTTAACCAAGGAATTGAAAGATCTATACAATGTAAACTACAAGACTTTGTTGAAAGAAACCAAAGAAGACACAAAGAAATTGAAGAACATCTTGTATTCATGGATTGGAAGAATTAATATTGTTAAAATGTTCATGCTACTCAAAGCTATCTACAAGTTCAACACAATTCCTATCAAAATTCTAATGACATTTTTCAAAGAAATAGAAAAAACAAAAAACAATCCTGAAAATTATATGGAACCACAAAGACCCCACATAGTCAAATAATCATGAGACAGAAAAACAAAAGTGTAGGTGTCACACTTCCTTACCTCAAACTATATTACAAAGCTATTGTAATGAAACTTTAGGGTACCAACACAAAAATAGACACATAGACTAATGGAACAGAATAGAGAGCCCAGAATTAAGTCTCTGCAAATACAGTGAACTAATATTTGATAAGGGAGCCAAGAACATTCAGTTGCAAAAGGATAGTCTCTTCAATAAACAGTGTTGGGAAAACTGGATAACCACATGCAAACAAAAACGAAAAAAAAAAAAAAGAAGAAGAAATTGGACCTCTATCTTACATCACTTACAAAAGTTAACTCAAAATGGATAAAGACTTAAATATAAGACCTGATACCATAAAACTCATAGAAGGAAAACCTCGAGAAGAAGCTCCTCAACATTGGTATTGACAATGATTTTTTTGGATATGATACCAAAAGCACAAACAACAAAAAAACCCCAACAATTGGGACTATATTCAACTTAAAAGTTTCTGCACATCAAAAGAAACAATAAAATGAAAAGGCAACCTATGAAGTGGGAGAAAATATTTGCAAAGCATGTATTGGATAAGTAGTTAATATCCAGAATTTATAAAGAACTCATACAACTCAATAACAAAAAACCAAACAGTCCAATTAAAAAGTGGGCATAGGATCCAACCCACCCTCCTTGGCAGGCATCCCTCCAGAGTGGCTCCTGCTCTGCCACACCTGGCAGGCAGCCGTGGCTGGGACTGTAGCCAATCCAGAGTGACTCCTGGCAAGGGTGGGTTGAAAACCCCATACAGCAGCATGTCCGTAGTTCCTGAAGCTAGGTTTAGCTGGCTTGACACAAAGCAAGCCCTTTCCTTCAGTGTACCTGCAGCTGTGGTATAGAGGTTAATTGCTGACAGGCTGAGTAGTAGCCCTGTCTACCAGTGAGCCCATGGTGGCCACACACATGCCTCTTAAAAATGCAGGGAGCAAGCACTGCCCAGTGCATCCACAGTAGGCAAAGAGCATCATTGCAGCTGGGCTGAAGGTAATTGTGGTTCAGCCACAATAGGAAGGTGCATGCAGCCCACAGAGGGGACACTTCTAGAGTGCGTGGTTCTGGTTCAGGTGCTATAGGGCATCATCGGACCTCTTCTACACAAGGCCGCTACTTTCAAGATAAGGAGAGGTAGCTGGCCTTCTAATATGTAGAAACAAACAGAGAGAGTTAGACAAAATGAGGAGAAAGAGGAATATGTACTAAATGAAAAAAACAAAACAAAATTACAGTAAAAGAGCTGAATGACATGGAGATAAGCAGTATACATGATAAAGAATTTAATAGTTATACTCACTGGACTTGACGAAAGAGTGGATGAACTCAGTGAGAACTTCAATAAAGAGAGAAAATAGAAAAAAGAACCTGTCAGAGCTAACTCATTAACTGAAATAAAAAATACACTGGAGGGAATCAGTAGCAATTAGAGGATGTAGAAAAATGGACCAGAAATCTGGAAAGCAATCAAGGTGAACAGCAAACAAAAAAAAATTAAAAATGAGAATAGGTTAAGGGAACTCTGTGACTTCATAGTATAACAACATTCACATTATAGGGATCCCAGAAGGAGAGAAAGGGAAGAGGGCAGAAGACTTATTTGAAGAAGTAGTAGCTGAAGCCTTCTCTACTCTGGGGCAGGAAACAGACATTCAGGTCCAGGAAGCATAGCCCCTATCAAGATAAACTCAAGGAGACCCACACCAAGACACATAATAATTAAAATGTGAAAAAGAAATGATGAAGAGAGTTAAAAAAAAATTTTTTTTAAAGCAGCAAGAGAAAATAGTTACATATAAGGGAAACTCCATAAGTCTATCAGTTGATTTTTCAGCAGAAACTTTTCAGGACAGAAGGGAGTAGCATGATAGAGTCAAAGTGCTGAAAGGAAAAAAACCTACCCAGCAAGGTAGATCGAAGGAGAGATAAAGAGTTTCCCAAGCAAACAAAAGTTAAGTTTATCACCACTAAACTAGCCTTACATGAAATGTTAAAGGGAATTCTATAAGTGAAAAGGGCCATAACTAGAAGTAATAAAATAATGAAAAGAAAAAATTTTACAGGTGAAAGCAAACATATATTAAAGGTAGCAGATTAATCACTTATAAAGCCAGTATGGTGGTTAAAACACAAAAGTAATAAAATAAATTGTGTCTACAAAAATTAACCAAGGGATACACAAAATAAAAAGATGTAAAATATGACATCATTTACATAGAACATGGTGGAGAGAGTAATGATTTAGTGCTTTAAATGTGTTCAAACGTATGTGACCATCAACTTAATATAGACTGCTGTGCACATATAAGGTTATATATGAACCAAATGGTAACCACAAATCAAAAACTTGTAATAGATACACAAAAAATAAAGAGAATAGAGGGACTGGGTCAGTCAGTAGAGCATGTGACTCTTGATCTTGGGGTCATGAGTTTGAGCCCCATGTTGGGGATAGAGTTTACTTTAAAAAAATAAAGAGAATGGAATCCAAGCATAACACTAAAAAAAGCCATCAAACCACAAGGTGAGAGAGCAAGAGAAGAAGGAACAGAGAAGAACTACAAAAACAGTCAGAGAACAATTAACAAAATGGCAGTAAGTTCATGTCTATAAATACTTTAAATGTAATTGGATTAATGCTATAGTAAAATGTCATAGGGTGTCTGAATGGATAAAAAAACCAGATCTATCTATGTGGTGCCTACAAGAGACTAATTTCAGAGTGAAAGACACATACAGACAGAAAGTGAAGGGATGGAAAAACATATGCAAATGGAAGTGAAAAAAACTGGGGCAGCAATGCTTATATCAGACAAAATAGACTTTAAAACAAATACTGTAGCAAGAGACAAAGACACTACATAGTGATAAAGGGATCAGCTGAACAAGAGATAGCAATTGTAAATATCTACACACCCAACATAGGAGCATCTGGATTCATAAAGCAATATTAACAGACATAAAGGAAGAAATTGACAATAATACAATGATAGGAGGGGACTTTAACACCCCACTTACATCAATGGATAGATCATTCAGACAGAAAATTAAGGAAACGTGGCTTTGAACGACACATTAGACCAGATGGACCTAACAGATATATACAGAACATTCTATTCCAAAACAGTAGAATACACATTCTTTTCAAGTGCACATGTAGCATTCCCCAGGATAGACCTCATGTTAGGCTACAAAACAAGTCTTAAAAAATTTAGGAAGATCAAAATCATGTCAAGCATCTTTTTGACCATAGTAGTATGAAACTAGAAATCAATTACAAGGAAAAAAACTGTAAACACACAAACACGTGGAGGCCAAATGATATACTATTAAACAGTGAATGGGTCAACAAAGAAGTCAAAGAGGAGCGGCACCTGGTGGCTCAGTCAGTTAAGCATCCAACTTTTGATTTCAGCTCTGGTCATGATTTCAGGGTCCTGGGTTTGAGCCCCACATCAGGCTCTGCACTCAGATTCTCTCCCTCTCCCTCTGCGGCACCCCCCCCCCCCCGGCTCTATCTCTCTCTCTCAAATAAATAATCTAAAAAAAAAAAAAAAGTCAAAGAGGAAATTAAATACATGGAGACAAATGAAAATGTAAACAAATGGTCCAAAATCTTTGGGTTCCAGCAAAAGCAGTTCTAAAAGGAAAGTTTATAGTGGTACAGGCCTACCTCAAGAAATGAGAAAAAAAATCTGAAACAATGTAACCTTCTATCTAAAGAAACTAGAAAAAAGAACCAAAAAAAGCCCAAAATTAGTAGAGGGAAGGAAATAATAAAGACTAGAGTGGAAATAAATGAAATAGAGACTAAAAACCTTTAGAAAAGATCAGTGAAACTTATCTTGATAAAGTTGATAAAATTTAGTTAGATTTATGAAGAAAAAAGATCAAAGTCAGAAATGAAAGAGGAGAAATAACAACTGACACCACAGAAGTACATAGAATTATAAGAGAATATTATGAAAAATTATGTGCCAACAAATTGGACAACCTAGAAGAAATGGATAAATTCCTAGCATACAATCTCCCAAAACTGAATCAGGAAGAAATAGAAAATCTGAACAGATTGATTACTAGTAATGAAATTGAATCAGTAATAAAAGAACTTCCAAAAAAGGAAAGTCCAGGATCAGAAGGCTTTACAGGTGAACTCTACCAACCATTTAAAGGCTTTTTTTAAAAAGATTTTATTTTTTAAAAAAGTCTCTATAGCCAGTGTGGGGATCAAACCCACAACTCTGAGATTGAGAGTTGCATGCTCCACCAACTGAGCTAGCCGGGTGCCCCAAAAGAAGACTTAATACCTATTCTCCTCAAACTGGTCCAAAAAATAGAAGAGGAAGGAAAACTTCCAAATTCATTTTATGAGGCCAACATTACCCTGATTTCAAAACCAGATAGAGACACTACAAGGAAAGAGAAGTGCAGGCCAACATTTCTGATGAACATAGATGCAAAAATCCTCAAAAAATTATTAGAAACTAAATTCACGAGTACATTAAGAAAAATCATTTACCACGATGAAGTGGGATTTATTCCAGAGGTGCAAGGGGTGGTTCAGTATTCATAAATCAATCAATTCGATACATCATGTTAACAATAGGAAGGATAAAAACCATATGGGGCTGCTTGGGTGGCTGAGTCTGTTGACATCTGACTCTTGGTTTCGGCTCAGGTCATGAAATTGAGCGCTGTGATGGACTCCATGCTCGGCAGGTGTTTGCTTGAGATTGTCTCTCTCCCTCTCCCTCTCCCCTCTGCTTTCTTGTTAGCTCTCTCTTTCTCTCTAAAATAAATATTTTTTAAAAACCCATATGATGGGACACCTGGGTGGCTCAGTCAGTTAAGCGTCTGCCTTTGGCTCAGGTCATGATCCTAGGGTCCTGGGATCGAGTTCCACATTAGGCTC
>NC_138379.1:41591615-41597409 GCF_054177405.1 Leptonychotes weddellii
AAAAAAAAAACAAAAAACATATGATTATCTCAATAGATGCAGAAAAAGCATTTGACAAAGTAAACATTTGTTCATGATAAAAACTCACAACAAAGTGGATTTTATTTTATTTTTTTTTAAAGATTTTATTTGAAAGAGAGAATGAAAGAGAGCACATGAGAGTGGGGAGGGTCAGAGGGAGAAGCAGACTCCCTGCCGAGCAGGGAGCCCGATGCGGGACTCAATCCAGGGACTCCAGGATCATGACCTGAGCCGAAGGCAGTCGCTTAACCAACTGAGCCACCCAGGCACCCAACAAAGTGGATTTTAGAGGGAATATACCTCAAGGGTGAAAAACTGAAAGCTTCTACTCTAAGATCAGGAACAAGACAGGTTGTCCTCTCTCACCACTTTTATTCAACATAGTTTTGGAACTCCTAGCTGCAGCAATTAGACATTAAAAAGTGAGAAGAGGCATCCAAATTGGTAAGGAAGAAGTAAAACTGCCACTATTTGCAGATGACATGATACTCTATGTAGAAAACCCTAAAGACTTCATGAAAAAACTGTTAGAACTGATAAGTGAATTCAGTAAAGTTGTGGATACAAAAATGATACAGGAGATTTGTTGCATTTCTATACGCTAATGAAATAATTAAAGAGAAATTAAGAAACAACCCCATTTACAGTTTCAACAAAAATAGTAAAAACATAGGAATAAATTTAATTAAAGAGGGGAAAGACGTATACTCTGAAACCTATGAGACACTGATAAAAGAAACTGAAGATAACACAAACTAATGGAAAGATATAGCATTCTCATGGATTGGGAGAATTAATATCCTTAAAATGTTTTACTGCTCAAAGCAATCTACAGATTCAGTGCAATTTCTGTCAAAATACCAACAGCATTTTTCACAGAATGAGAACAAATAATACTAAAATTTTCATGGAACCACCAAAGATATCAGATAGCCAAAACAATCTTGAGAAAGAACAACAAAGCTAGAGGTATCATCACAGGTTTCAAGCTATACTACAAAGCTGTAGTAATCAAAGCAGTATGGTACTGGCACAAAAATAGACACAGAGATCATTGGAACAGGATAGAGAGCTCAGAAGTAAACCCACACCTATTTGGTCAATTAACTTGTAACAAATGAAGCAAGAATATACAGTGGGGAAAAGACAGTCTCTTCAATAAATGGCATTAGGAAAACTGGACAGCTGCATGCAAAAGAATCAAACTGGTCCACTTTCTTAGACCTTATATAAAAATAAACTCAAAATGGATTAAAGAGCTAAATGTGAGACCTGAAACCATAAAACTCCTAAAAGGAAACATAAGCAGTATTCTCTTGGACATTGACCTTAGTAACATATTTATGGATATGTCTCCTCAGGCAAGGGAAACAAAAGTGACAAACTATTAGACTACACCTAAATAAAAAAATTTGCTGTTTTTGTACAGCAAAGGAAACTATCAACAAAACAAAAAGGCAGCTTAGTGAATGGGAGGAGATATTTGCAAATGATATATCCAATAAGGTGTTAATATCAGAAACATATAAAGAGCTTAACACCAAAAAAACCAAACAATCCAATTAAAAAATGGGCAGGGGCGCCTGGGTAGCTCAGTCGGTTAAAGTCTGCCTTCGGCTCAGGTCATGATCCCAGGGTCCTGGGATCGAGCCCCACGTCAGGCTCCCTGCTCAGCAGCAAGCCTGCTTCCCCCTCTCCTCCCGGCTCGTGTACTCGCTCTTGTTATCTCTATCTCTGTCTCTCTCAAATAAATAAAAATCTTTTTTTAAAAAAAGAGTATGTATGATAGCCAAGGTATGGAAATAACCTAAGTGTCAGTCAGTGCATGTGTGGATAAAGAAGATACGGTACACACACACACACACACACAGAGGAATATTATTCAGCCATGAGAAAAAGGGAAATCCTGCTATTTGTGACAACGTGGATAGACCTTGAGGATATTATGCTAAGTGAGATAGGTCAGAGAAAGACAGACACTCTATGCTGTCTCTTATAGGTGGAATACAAAAGCCTGAACTCAAAAAAAGAGTGAAATTGTGTTTAACAGGGGCCAGAGTTTGGGGGAATAAGAGAGATGTTGTTTAAGGGTATATACTTGTAACTAGTAGATAAGTCCTGAAGATCTAATACACAATGCAATGGTAGACAACAAAACTGTATTCTAAACATTAAACTTGTTATGAGAGCATATCTTAATTGTTCCTACCACAAGAAGTGATAATTATGTGATGTGACAGAGGTGTTAGCTTATGAACAATGGAAATCATATTGTAGTATAAATGTATGAACTCAGTATGTTGTATACCTTAAATTACACAATACTTACGCCAATTATATTTCAATAAAAATATTGGCTTGAAGGGACTGTGTAGGACCATTTATGTTTTTAGTATTGTGTATCATAGACTGCACTCCTGACCCCAGGCAACTGGAGCCACCCAGAAGGCCAGTGTGTATTCTTGGTTCCCTTGGCTAGAGAGAGAGTATGAATAAAACAGCACAAATGTGTCACTGCCTACCAGAGAAAACAGCTTTTACTTCTAAGTACAAAAGAGATGTCTTTTCTGAAGAACATATTTATTGTTACAGAAGTAGCAGGATTTATTTTGGGGAAATTTAAAAATAGCCTTGGTATTTGGGAAATAAATTTTTTCCAAATGAAAGCATCTGTAATAAAAGTAGTAGATGCTCATTTAAATTAATTTTAAAAATTCAGACAAAATAAAAATATAATTAAGTCCTACCATTGAGATGTAATTTTGTGGATATTTTGGTATATGTACTACTTAAAAATACATGAGTACTACACACACACACAAAATGTTTTGTTTTTTAAATATTGGCTCATACTATCATGCTGTTTTGTGACTCCCACCCCCCATTACTATGTTTTGGTTATTTTTCCATACTAATAAATAAAGATCCACACTATCTTGAATAGCTGTATACTCTCATTTGAAAAAATGAATTGTGCCTATTATGACTAGACTCTGACTGATATGTGACTACAGTATAATTCATTTAACTCATTACCAGTGTCAAATAACCAAATGATATGTGAGTCATTTAAATTTTTTCAATATTATCCAATAGTGTTACAGTAAACAGGCTTCTGTAGCTTTCCTGACTACTTATTTCTGTTGAATAAAATTTTAGGAATGAAAATCTTGTTTTACAAGCCCACACATTTTAATTTTAAATTATTATTTTGTTGGGGTGCCTGGGTGGCTCAGTCATTAAGCGTCTGCCTTCGGCTCAGGTCATGATCCCAGGGTCCTGGGATCGAGCCACGCATCGGGCTCCCTGCTCGCCGGGAAGCCTGCTTCTCGCTCTCCCACTGCCCCTGCTTATGTTCCCTCTCTCGCTGTCTCTCTCTGTCAAATAAATAAAATCTTTTAAAAAAAAATTATTATTTTGTTAAAGATTTTTTTTTTTTTTTAAGATTTTATTTATTTGCGAGAGAGAGAATGAGAGACAGAGAGCATGAGAGGGAGGAGGGTCAGAGGGAGAAGCAGACTCCGTGCTGAGCAGGGAGCCCGATGTGGGACTCGATCCTGGGACTCCAGGATCATGACCTGAGCCGAAGGCAGTTGCTTAACCAACTGAGCCACCCAGGCACCCAGATTTTTTTTTTTTTTTTTAAGTAATCATGGGGCTTGAACTTAAAACCCCAAGGTCAAGAGTCACATGCTCAACCGACTGAGCCAGCCAAGCATCCCAAAAGCCTGCACATTTTTAAAACTTCTGAAACACATTACTAATTGATCTCTAAATTTGGCCAATTTACACTTCTACCAGCAAGGTATATGAATGTTGTTCTTTGTTTTTGTTTATGTTTAAATCCCCCTATCAGCTCTGGGTCTTGTCAGTTTAACTTTTGCCAATCTGATAGATAGAAAATGGTATCATATTTTAATTTACTACAAATGCTACAAATGTTTTGAGTCTAGAATGATGAAATGTTCCTGGGTCCTAGTAAAAATAGTTTCCCTTGGGATAGTTAGAAGTAAACTGCACAGAATGTTATTTTAAGAACTTCCATTGCAAGTTGGATGAATTGAAGATTGCTTTTAATAGAGTTAAAAAAATGAAAGCAAAATAATAGCTCTCTCTTTTTTTTTTAAAGGTGGTGTAGTCATTGTCATCTGGTTCTCCTGTAGAGATAATAAAGGCAATAAAGATAGAACAATTATTAGGAAATAAATTTCTATTTATAATAGCACAAATACACCCTCTACAACTAGTTTTTAGGGACAGAGAGTACTCCTTGTCTAGGATTTAGATGTTTACTATTTTTTTAAGAACATTCTTATGCCACTTCGACAACTGCTTTCTTGATAGGAAATTGAGTTTTCAGAATGCTGCAAGAGAGCATGAGTGGGGGTGAGGGGCAGAGGGAGAGGGAGAAGCAGGCTGCTCCTTGAGCAGGGAGCCCCATGTGGGGTTGGATCCCAGCACCCTGGGATCATGACCTGAGCCAAAGGCAGATGCTTAACTAACTGAGCCACCCAGGCGCCCCTGTTAATTGAAATTGTTAAATATTATCGGTGATATTCTCAAGTTGTATTTTAAGATATGCTCCTGATGTGAATTAGTTTGAAAGATTGTCAGTGATTTGTTTTTGTTTTTTTGATTTATATAAGTTTAAGGATTTTTTTTTTTAAAGATTTTATTTATTTATTTGACAGAGAGAGACATAGCGAGAGCAGGAACACAAGCAGGGGGAGTGGGAGAGGGAGAAGCAGGCTTCCCGCAGAGCTGGGAGCCCGATGTGGAACTCGATCCCAGGACTCTGGGATCATGACCTGAGCCGAAGGCAGACGCTTAACGACTGAGCCACCCAGGCGCCCAAGTTTAAGGATTTTTTTATCCTAATTCTGAGTAACACAGATTCTCAGAGACAGTAAAGGAAATATTTGATGTTCTCTTTATTCTTATTTTTTAAAGATTTATTTATTTGAGGGAGAGAGAAAGAGCAAGCAAGCATGGGGAGGGGAAGGGAGTGGGGGAAGAGGGAGAGAGGGGGAAGGGGTGGGGGAAGAGGGAGAGAGAGAATTTCAAGCAGATGCCCTGCTGAGTGTGGAGTCAAACACCAGGCTTGATCCCACAACCCTGAAATCATGACCTGAGCTGAAATCAAGAGCTGGATGCTTAATCGGCTGAGCCATTCATTTGTCCCTGTTCTCTTTTTAATTTTATTTTAATTTTAAGATTTTATTTATTGGGGCGCCTGGGTGGCTCAGTCGTTAAGCGTCTGCCTTCGGCTCAGGTCACGATCCCAGGGTCCTGAGATCGAGCCCCGCATTGGGCTCCCTGCTCAGCAGGAAGCCTGCTTCTCCCTCTCCCATTCCTCCTGCTTGTGTTCGCTCTCTCGCTGTCTCTCTCTCTCTCTCAAATAAATAAATAAAATCTTAAAAAAAAAAGATTTTATTTATTTGAGAGAGAAAGAGAGCATGTGAGAGAATGAGCAGGGTGAGGGACACAGGGAGGGGGACATAGGGAGAGGGGCAAGCAGACGCCACGCCCTGCTGAGCCGGGTGTCCAGTGTGGGGCTCTATCCCCAGACCCTGAGATCATGACCTGAGCTGAAGTCAGATGCTTAACTGACTGAGCCACCCAGGCACCCCTGTTCTCTTTATTTTTATTTTTATTCTTATTTTTTTTAAGATTTTATTTATTTATTTGAGAGAGAGAGAATGAGAAGGAGGAAGGTCAGAGGGAGAAGCAGACTCCCTGCTGAGCAGGGAGCCCGATGCGGGACTCGATCCCG
>NC_138379.1:41597909-41624069 GCF_054177405.1 Leptonychotes weddellii
GTTAAGTCAGTCTCCTGAGACCTTCTTTCCCCAGAATGGTAAACTGGGATGTTAAATAAACCATTAAAATGGAACAATATTTGAGATGTGTGACTATTTGAGCCTATTTTTGGCTTTCAGTTAATAAAATAAAAAAAAAATTATTAAGCACTTTCAGTATTCTTGTATTAGCTGTTGGGCATCCTGGTTAACCATGCAGATGTGGTCTCTATTTTCATAGAGCTAAATAGTCTTATAGGGGTCTCAGACAATAAAAAGCAAAGGAAAGGAAAACAAAAGAAAAAAACACCATAATTAGAATTTGTGACAAGTGTTATAAAGGGAAAAATAGTGCAACAGTAGAGAATAATGGGGATTCCTATTTTTGACAAGGTGGTCAGGATAAGCACTCTGAAGTGGTGACATACAAACAAACATGTAAAGGATTAGAGGGAGCCAGCTGTGTAAATAACTGGGTGTCTGAGTTCCGGCCACTTTAGTAAAGTTCCATAGATTGGATGGCTTATAAACAACAGAAATTTATGTCTCACAGTTCTGGGGGCAGTAAATCTGAGATTAGGAAGCCAGCATTATTGGGTTCTGATGTGAGGGCCTTCTAGGTTATAGACTGCCATCTTCTTTTTGTATCCTTATATAGTGGAAATGGGGCAAGAGAGCTTTCTGGCAACTTCTTTATAAGGGCATTAATCCCTTTAGTGGGGACTCTACCCTCATGACCTAATTACCTTCCAAAAAGCCCTACTTCCTATCTGTCCTTACCTTCAGTACTATCACATTGCAGATTAGGATTTGAACATACGAATTTGTGGTGGAATGTGCACAGGGGGATGGACAGGGTAGAGGGATTAAGGCAGTTTGAAGGAACGGTCTATAAAAAGAACTTTAGGTATAAAAGATCTTGGGTTGTTCAAAGAATTGAAAGGAGGGGCTCTATAGCTGAAATATAATGGGTGAAGTTAAGATTAGACTGGGTTGAATGAGGTTGTGGAAGTAGGGACCTGATCACACACATCTTGTAAGCTTAGTAAGGAATTCATTTTTTATTCAAGGTGCAAGGGATTTTTATTCAAAGTGCAATGGGGAGGTAATGAAGGACAGTGACAGAATCCAATTTTTGTCTGTTGTGAGAATAATAATAGATCGATGGGGGGAACTAGTAAAATAGGTAAGATGATGATAGCTTGAGTAATCTAGATAAGAAATGATGATGGCTTGAGTAGAGACAATAAAGATTGAAAGAAGTGGATGCATTCAAGATATATTTAGGAGACAGATGACAGGACATATTGAGGAATTGAACATGGGACAGAGAGGAAACACAATTTTGTCCATATTTCTAGCTTGTTAGGTTTTATAGTCAGTCAGTAAGTAAAAGTATTTATTCAACAGTGTGTACCTACTGTGTTACTTTTTACTTATATTCTTGGTTTCATAAAATGAATAAAACTTTAAATTGTACAATTTAGTAGAGGTGTTTTAGTCCATTGGGTCTGCTATAACAAAAATACCATAGGCTGGGGGGCCTATAAACAACATTCATTTATTTCTTATATTTCTGGAGGCTGGAAACTTCAAGATCAAGGCCAAGATCAAGGTGCTGGCAG
Source organism: Leptonychotes weddellii (assembly GCF_054177405.1). Lineage (NCBI taxonomy): Eukaryota > Metazoa > Chordata > Mammalia > Carnivora > Phocidae > Leptonychotes > Leptonychotes weddellii. Next base: position 41,599,514 of record NC_138379.1, read on the forward strand.
ACTCAATGTCTGATGAGGATGTTTCCTTGATTATAGGCAGCCATCTTGCTGTGTGTTCACATGGCAGAAGGGGCAAGGGAGCTCTCTGTGGTCTCTTTTATAAGGGCAATAATCCTATTCATAAGGGCTCCATCCATATGAACTAATCACCACTCAAAGGCCCACCTCCTAATACTATCACATAGGGGGTTAGGATTTGAACCTGTGAATTTTGTGAAACATGAACATTCAGTCTATAGGAGGAAGTAAACAGACTTATAGCTGGAACGTATAAGAACTGATAAAACATCCCTGAAAATATAGCATAAATTAATAAAAATGATTTACATACAGGGTTAATGAAACACATTTATTGCCTAAAACACATTGTTTATTTTAGGTACTTATTAAGTATTTGTTCAATTAATGAATGTATTCCCAGACATTTCCAGTGCTTTTTATTCTTTCTGAAGATCTAAGTTTCTCTTTAGTATCATTTTCCTTCAGTCCAAAGAAATTCTTTTAGCATTTTTTTAAAAAGATTTTATTTATTTATTTGACAGAGAGAGAGAGAGAGGGCGCACAAGCAGGGGGAGCAGCAGAGGGAGAGGGAGAAGCAGAGAGCCTTGCTAAGCAGGGAGCCTGATGTGGGGCTCAATCCCAGGACCCTGGGATCATGACCTGAGCTGAAGGCAGATGCTTAATCGACTGAACCATCCAGGAGCCCCTCTTTTAATTTTGTGAGTAGTTTTGCTGGCCCTAAGGTTTTGTTTCTTTTGTTTTTGTTCCCTTTTTTCCCCTAAATCTTTTTTTCCTTTGTTTGTCCAGATTCAATTTTATTGATCTGTTTTCAACTGTACTGAGTTTTTACTCATTCATCTTCATTTGCTGTTAAGCACATCCAGTGAATTTTAAATTTTAATATTGTATTTTTCAGTCTAGGATTTCTCTTTTTTTTTAAGATTTATTCATTTTTAGAGAGAGAGAGAGAGAGAGAATGTGTGCATACATGGTAGGAGGGGCAAAAGGAGAGAATCTTTCAGCCAGACTCCCCGCTGAGTGAGGAGCCCATCATGGGGCTCAATCCCACAATTCATGAGATCACAACCTGAGCCAAGAGGAGGAGGCTTAACCAACTGAGTCACCCAAGTTCCCCCAGTCTAGGATTTCTGTTTGGTTATTTTTAAAGTTTCTATTGCTCTGTTAAGGTTTCTTTTTATTTGTTATGATCATATTTTTCTTTTCTTTATTTTAAAGATTTATTTATTTATTTATTTTCGAGAGATTGAGAGAGAGAGAGCACAAGTGCAAGGGGCAGAGGGAGAGGGAGAAAGAAACCAACAAAGACTCTGCGCTGAGCACAGAGCCCATGGGGCTTGATCCCATGACCCTGATATCATGACCTGAGCTGAAACCAAGAGTTGGATGCTTAACCAACTGTGCAACCAAGGTGCCCCTGTTATGATCATATTTTTTTCTGTATCATTGAGCGTAGACCTAATACTTGCTTGAAAATCTTTTTCTACTAATTTTAACATCTGATCAATCTGTACTTAGTCTCTATTAGTTATGTTTTCTCTCACCTTTTCTGGTTTTTTTTTTTTTTGGTCTGTCAAAGGATTTTTTTTAAGATTTTATTTATTTGTCAGAGAGAGTGCACAAGCAGGGGGAGTAGCAGGCAGAGGGAGGAGCAGGCTCTCCGCTGAGCAAGGAACCCGACATGGGGCTCGATCCCAGGACTCTGGGATCCTGGGATCTGAGGGTCTGAGCCACCCAAGTGCCCCTGTCAAAGAATTTTGAATTGTATCCTGGACATTGTGAATATGAAGTTGTGGAGTCTCTGAATTCTGTTATATTCCTTCAAAGAGTGTTGATACATATGTTTAGCAGGCAAGTAATTAACCTGATTGGACTCAAATTCTAAGCTTTGCCTCTTGGGTGGTGGTCCTAATTTAGTTCTTTTATCCTTAGTTAGGCTTCTTACAGTTTACTCCTTGCATATGCGGTTTAGAGGTCAGCCAGAAAATTAGAGTTTGTACCTAGATTTTGTTTGTTTCTTTGGCTCTCCTCTTTCTGAGACTCCTCTTTTCAGCATCTGTGGTCTCTCTGAACTCTGTCCTCTGGTTCTTCAAGATGGTAAGGTTGTGAGGTTTACATGGAGTTTTAGGTATCCCTGTGGTGCTAACTGGACCTACCCTCAGGAAAAAGCTGTAAATGAGAAATTCACCCAGTACCACTCTTTTCCAAGTATTGACTCCCCTCTAATATTTGCCTTCTTTTGGTCACTCTTTGGTGTCTTTAGGTACTTGATTTTTGTATTTTGTTTACAATTTATAGTTATCTCTGAGGATTGATCTGGTAGATGCTTACTTAGCTGTACCAGAAGCACAACTCTCCGCTGTTCCTTTTTGTGTGGGGAAAATCCTTTCAATATTAAGTTCCCTACTGTAGATACCAGCTTTTAGACATATCATGTGCTAATTTAATTAGTTAAGACATTGTCATTTTGAATATTGCTTTTGTAAATTGCCTGACTCAAAGAGAACTGTCACACTTCCTGATCTTAAAAGATAATATTCTAATGGAGAAGACAGTCAAGCAAACAGAAACTAATAAGTGAAAGGAGACATGATAGAGGCATAAACAGGACACTAGGAAGAGCACAGAGACCTGTGCGAGGAGAGGAGACACAAGAAGACTTTCAAGGCGGTGTGATTTCTATATTGTATCTATAAGAAGAAATAAGGGTATTGAAGTTAAAAAATGGTTTAGGGGGCTTCGTAGGAAGAAGAAAGAGCATAAATAAATATTTGGGATCCTAAGAATGGATAACCTTTTAGAAGAGTTGCAGGTAGTTTTGGTGTGGCCTGAATTATGGAATATATATGGAGATGTGTGAAAATACAAAACCAGAAAGATTGGGCTGGAGCCAGATCATGAAGGGACTCGAATGTCATTCCAAGGACTTTGGACTTTAAATTATAGGTAGTGGGAAACCACTGACATGTTTTAAATGTGGATGTGACATAATCAAATTTACATGTTTTATAATGATTGTTTTGGTATCTGTGCACAGAAGGGGGAGAAATGGGAGGTAGGGATACAAATTAAGGCAAGAAATTGTGAAAGCCTAAAAGAGTGGTGGTAGAGAGGAGGGAATGAATTCAAGGGAGAACTTAGGAGAAGAAGCCGTGGGTCTTGGTAATAGCTTTGTTGTATGTATTGTGTTAAAGGACAAGAAATCCAGTAATTGGTAGTTATCTTTCCTCCCAGAGATTATTATAAAATATGGTAACATCTCTAGGGCTCAGAGTTTTTTTCCCTTCATAAATATTATCAGGAAGTAGCAGCACATGTTGGCTTCTGGTAGAGGCATCACTGTCTCTGACTTGTAGCAGTGTGCATTTTGTGGTTTTACAGTGATGATACTTTCAGAGTAATAAATAGAAGAAACTATCTAAACTTGTCAGTGATTGTTCCATTTGCTTTTTATTTTCTTCAGTACATAATGACAAATTTAACTTTTTTCCATATTATATGTAATAATAACTTTTATTTTTAGTTGGTTGTTTTTGTTTAGTTTTCAAACAAAAGACTTAGTAACTGGAAGAGTATAAAGTGAAAAGTCTCCTTTACCTTGCCCATCCTCATTCCTATTGTCTTAAAGTAAGACCTCTTTTTTTCTGTTTGTTTTTGTTTTATTGGTGGACACATAATAGAGGAATGACTATATTGAATAACTTTAGACAGCATTAGTTGGTTCTCCAATACGGAATATGGGCAATTTAGTAAACCTAATAATTAACTTGTCCCTCTACTTCCTGATAATTTGTTTGCTGTGTTAATATTGTTAGTCTAGAAGATAATTTAAATTATGTTATTAAACTTCAGTTTCTTGAATTATCAAATGTAGAGTGTTTGCTGATTACTTACTATGGAAAGTAAAGAAATTAGAGTACCTCATACCTATCTTTAATTCCTAAATTATCTGTTGTGAGTTTTTAGACTGCTCATTTAGACATTAATTTGTTTACAAATAAAATATTTGTTTTTTCCTAAGATGAATTTTCTTATCTCTTAGCATTTTAATTCTTTTAAAAGTTCTTATTTTGAGCCTATTTTTTTTCACATTCCTTAAATTGTGTAACTCTAATTAGATACATGTAATAAGGATTAGAGCAATCTGTAATGAGAAGATTTTTCAGTTCCATTAGAAGAAATAGGGCAGGATGGTAGAATCATGATTATTGTCTTCATACAGCTTTGTATATGTTAAGGAATGAATAGACATTCTTTGTAATTATAGGGGATGTCAAGTGGTGAGAATATTTGGAGAAGATTTTGACTCAGTGTAAAGAAAAAGAAAGTTTTAAGATAATTGGATATTTTCAACAATAGAGTGAAATAATCTCTCAGCTCCCTTTTAGCATAATTTTTTCCCCTTCCTAGTTAGAATTCCGTAGCTATTTACTTTAACTTTGTTCTGATCTACCCTTAGCTTCTTTGTTCTCCCGATTGTTTCAATCTAATACTCCCAGCATTGAATGAGCCTAACAATTCATTTATTTCTCTTATGTTTTAAAGCAGCTAAGTCCTTCTGGAGATTACATAACTGTTGGACTTTTCCCCCTTAAAGATTTGGAATAAGATATTATGGAAGTTAGTCTTGGGACACAGGTGTCAGGAAACATTTCTAAAAAGAGATGACACTTGAACTTAATCATGTAAAATGTGTAAGAGTTAACCTGATGATGGGAGAAAAGGAGATAAGATTGATGAGGTGAGTTTCTGGCAGAAGGGACAACATATTCAAAGGTAGATAGATTAATTTGAATGGACCTATTTGGGGTGCTGTACAAAGGTGGTTGAAACTAGAGTGTGCATAAGGGTATGGATGAGAGGTAAGATTCAGGTTATTAGGAATTTAATCATTATCCTGAATGTGATGAGAAGTCAGTTAACTGAACAAATTCTGGCAGCACTGAGGAAAATGATTTGGAGTGAAGTCAGAGAGAACAGTTAAGAAGTTATTGCAGTAGTCCATGTGAGAAATGAGGAGGACCTAAAGCAAAACTGTTGTAGTAGGTATGGGAAAATATTGAATTTCAAAATCATAACAGGTACATGGTTGTTATTGATGCAGGGAATTCTTTTTTATGGAAGGCCAGATGATCACACAAAGAGGTTCCTATAAGATGGTGTTTATTTTACTGTGAAATCTAGTTTTCAGTAATGCAGACTCAGGAAATTGCATTATTTATAGGTCAAAACTCAGTATGCCTCTTGGAAAAAACATTTTTAAAATGACAATGAGAAACGTAACTTTCAGAGTGAGAGTACTTAGTAGTCTTCCTGACCAGTACATTCTTTCCTACCAGCTACCTTGTTTTTGAACATGATTTATTCCACCTTTCAGATATACTCTGATTTGCAACTGAATCACACGGAGATAGAGGTGGGGGTGGATTTGAATTTTGTTGGCATGGACTGTGAGAGAGAGAGAACGGTTCTGAGCTAGCCATTTGTGCAGTAGCTTCCTAATTAAGTGGGTGGCTTTCTATTTCTGCAGCAGCTTCCTTGTTTGCCAGCTCCCTGCAGTGATGGTGACAGCTTTCCTGATTGTGGCTGAGGTAGGATGGTTCTATGGGCTAGGAGTTGTTTCTGGGAGCTCATTCACTCTATAGATAAGAGCCTGCCTCTCCATTTTTACAGTGATTTTGTGAGCACCTGATTCTCGTATTAAATCCCTTTTTGCTTAAACTACCTAGAATGGATTCTGATCTTGGACTTATACAGTAATTGATACCAAAAGTGTTATAGGCAGCAGATCCTCAAGAAATATGGAAGGGTCATTTGTAATCAGTCCAAGGTGCCTAGTGGTAAAAGTCACTTGTTTTCAAAGCAGTCACCTGGATTGGCGTACCTGTTGAAGGCAATGCTTAGGTGGACTGAGTGGTGATGTATTTTAGGAGACAAAGGAATATGAAGATTATGAGAGGATTGACTATTTTTAACTCCACTGCAGAGTTTAAAGCAGTGGTTCTCAACCTGGGGTGATTTTGCACTCTAGGGGCTATTTGGCAATGTGTGGAGACATTTTTGGTTGTCATAATTGGGGGAGGAGGGTGCTACTGGTATTTAGTGGGTGGAGAACAGGGATGCCGCTGTACAGGACCGCCTTCTCTCCACCATAGCAACAAAGAGTTATCTGGCCCACAATGTCAGTAGCACTGAGCTTGAGAAACTCTGATTTAAAGCAAATGGCAGGGGCATCGGAGTTTTAAAATCTTTTTTTTTTTTTTAATTTTTTATTTATTTATTCATGAGAGACAGAGAGAGAGAGAGAGGCAGAGGGAGAAGCAGGCTCCCAAGGAGCAGGGAGCCTGATGTGGGACTCAATCCCAGGACCCTGGGATCATGACCTGAGCCGAAGGCAGACGTTTAACCATCTGAGCCACCCAGGCGCCCCAGAGTTTTAAAATCTTGGCTGAAGTTATGGTTAGAGAACTAAAGAGTTTTGTGATTGGCTTAAAAGAATCTTTTAATCAGGTGCAGAGTCTGATCCAACAAGTTGTTGAACCTACAATGTAGGTTGAATTCACAGCTTAATCAGGTTTCTTGGGTGTATGTTGGGGCATTGACTGGGAAAGAGTGAGATTCCAAGAATTGGAATGGTGACACTTGGAGTATTTGGATTGACTCCAGGTATTCTTACTCTGTAACTTTTACTGAGTTTCCCTTGTCAGCAGAAGCAATCCCACTTTCCTTGACCTTACCTTATAGAGCGAGGGCTGTTCTCATTCCCATCCCCACCAACTCCTGGTCTTCAGACCTATAGCTAAGGTCAGATCTCAGCAAGTCCAACGGGCCAGTTTAAAAATGAAAGACAGGTTTTATGGATCAAAATAATTGCCAATATTTTACTCAATTATTTTAGCAAAAACCTAGGAAGTAGACATGAAATTGGATTTTGAGGTCGCTAGACCAGGAAAGGAGGAATCTAATTTTAGTTTGGGCTGAATTTATTAATGTAGTTCACTTAATGAGAGATTTCAGATTTGGTAATTGCTCAAGCAGCAAGGACTGGTTCTAATTGCTTATTTGGTTGACTACAACCTTGGTTCAGTAGTGATCTACACTGAATAAAGTTGAGATGCCAGAATTGGGGAGTTAGGAATGTTGGGGTGAATATATTATGTTTGGCTGGCTTTCTTGATCTCTAATTATGTCCCCAAGATGGATGTTCTCTACTGTCTTTAAGAAAATACAGTGATGAGGGGAATGCAGCATCCTTAAAAAGTGCTGTAGTGGCTGTCTTGTCTAGCCTTGGTATGACTATGAGAGATGCTATTATAAGATGGTATCCCTGAATTCAGTGGGATCCTGGAATGGCAGAGGGAAGTAACAACTTAAGCATCAGAGGCAAGGTGGGCATGGTTAGCATGGCAGGCAAATTGATTAAGGTGTCCCTAAGACTGTTATGTAGGAGCAGCTCACTAAAGTACCTTCCTTTGAGGCAGAACTTTTTTTTTCCTTTTTTGGTGATATCACAGGTAGGTATAGTTAATTTTCTTTATAGCCTTCCCTAAAGAAAGGGATCTTTGGCCATTTATGAATATAACTTCATCAGGGAAGGGAAAATACTCAAACCTTTCAGGGGTTATTGGGACCTGAGCTAAAGCTAGTTCCTAGTGACTCAGGATACCACCTTGTCTCACCAAGCAGAATGGGAGCTTTATGGAAATCAGGTATGGAATGAAGCTTTGGCCTGAAACTATTTTATAGTGGACCTGGTGAGCCTATGAATTCATCCTGTGGTTATATCTTGTTTCTTAGTGCATATTTGGAATAAATGTGTTTTTTTAAAGATTTTATTTATTTATTTGAGGGAGAGAGAGAGAGAGAGAAAGAGAGAGAGCGAGTACGAGTGGGGTGAGAGGCAGAGGGAGAAGCTGACTCCCGACTGAGCAGGGAGCCCGATGCGGGGCTTGATCCTGGGACTCTGGGATCATGACTTCAGCTGAAGGCAGATGCTTAACCGACTGAGCCACCCAGGCGCCCCTGGGATAAATGTGTTTGACAGCTGGGAGAATCCCCCAATTGGTTTCTGTATCCATGGATTGAGAGCCATTATGGTAGGAAGAGCCAGTAACCCCCTGGAGCTTTCTCTTTCTACCAAGATAAGCCAAAACCAGTCTCATATCCTGAATTACAGAGATTAGTGCCACCATTAAAGACTTGAAACGTTCAGGGGTGGAAAGTTTCAGGCTGCTTTTAACTCTTGTTTTGCCTGTGTGGAAGGTAGATCCTGGAGAATGATGGTGTATGATCGTAAGCTGCTTCCACCACTCTAATTGTATTTGATGCTCCATATGTGGTCTGTTTACTAGAAATAGACCCTGACACCTGGTGATTAACTATTGATCTATCAAGTGCCTTTCATTATATATACACACACACACACACACATTCTCTCTCTCTTAACAGAAAACATTAGAAATAGCCAACAATGTAGTATAGTGTCACCATATTCCCTCCATAGTTACATCAGCTTTTTAGCTCTCTGCCATAGTTTAGTCTATAGGGATTTTGTTCATCTCACAATCTCAAAGTACATTCCACTGGTCCCATGCAGTGATGACATCATGCTGATTGACAGTACTTTGTGATAGAAAACCAGTAGGCACCCTAGATCCTTTGTAAAGACCTAGATGATGGGTATGTGAAACACAGAAATTCTTTTTTTTTTTTTTAAAGATTTTATTTATTTATTTGAGAGAGAGAGAATGAGAGACAGAGAGCATGAGAGGGAAGAGGGTCAGAGGGAGAAGCAGACTCCCTGCCGAGCAGGGAGCCCGATGTGGGACTTGACCCCGGGACTCCAGGATCATGACCCGAGCCGAAGGCAGTCGCTTAACCAACTGAGCCACCCAGGTGCCCCGAAACACAGAAATTCTTAGGATCTGACACCTTCATGAAGTTTCTGAGATTGTTTTGGGATATGTTGAGATGTCCCTTCTGAAGTAGAAGATAAACTACTATGTCTTTTTTTTTTTTTTTTAAAGATTTTATTTATTTATTTGAGAGAGAGAATGAGATAGAGACAGAGAGAGCATGAGAGGGGGGAGCGTCAGAGGGAGAAGCAGACTCCCCGCTGAGCGGGGAGCCCGATGCGGGACTCGATCCCGGGACTCCAGGATCATGACCTGAGCTGAAGGCAGTCGCTTAACCAACTGAGCCACTCAGGCGCCCTAAACTACTATGTCTTATATCCCCTGCTATCAAAAGAACATACAATAGGGGTGCCTGGGGAAAAAAAAAAAAAAAAAAGAACATACAATAACTGGTGGGTCTCTTTGGATTTACAGTCAGAATATACTACATGTAAGTGTACTGTTACAACCCCTTTATTGAGTAATCTGTAAAGCTGTCCTTAGGTTACTGTATGGAGCTTGTTGCAGGCTCTGAAAGAAGAATCATTGTGAGGGCCCTTTGATTTTGGAGCTAAGCTATATCCTCTTTGGCAAACAAATATTCTACTTTGGAAAAAGGCTTCAGGCTTGCTGTTGTATCTGACAGAGAACAAATATCCAAGTACTGGATACCAGTGATATGAGCTGCCTATGCAGGGCATGCCTTGTAAGCAGAATTCCATCATTAAGGGGCGCCTGGGTGGTGCGCAGTCTTTGGGCGTCTGCCTTTGGCTCGGGTCATGATGCCAGGATCCTGGGATCAAGCTCCTCATCGGGCTCCCTGCTCTGTGGGAGGCCTGCTTTTCCCTCTCCCACTCCCCCTGCTTGTGTTCCCTCTCTCACTGTGTCTCTGTCAAATAAATAAATAAAAAATCTTTAAAAAAAAGGAGAAAAGAATTCCATCATCAAAAGAAGTGGTATATCTAGGATTGGGGCAAGATGAAGGTACTGAAAGCACATGTACGTTGCACAAGGAAAAGGCTCTTTCTGTACAGCTACCTCTCATAACCCCACACTCATGGTTTCATTCCCAGGGAGTTCCCCATGTGCCTGGTTAACAGATGGTTCTAAACAATGTGTTGGCACTTTGTCAGACTAATGGGCAGACTCTAGTAGAAGCTACCAGTTTCTTCCTAACACCAATTTTTTCTTCTCTTTCTTTAGAAACAAAACTGTGTTTTGTTTTGTTTTTTCTTTTTCTTTTTCTTTTTTTCTTTTCGGCAGTACAATTACCACTTAAGTAAGGCTCTCATTTGGTTGTGTATGGCTATGTGACTAGGCTTTAGCCAGTGATATTTAAGTGATATTGTACTTCTAGGAATTCTCCTTAAATAATTTGTGCCCTTCTTTGTTCTCAGTTTCTACTTGAAACATGGATGTGTTATTTGGAGCTCTAACAGACATATTAAACCAAGACAGTAAGGGCCAAACCCTGTAGGTAGTGGAGTGGTGAATCCAAAGAAGCTGGATTCCTGAGACCATAGATCTGTCAGTCCTGGACTCCTACTTATGGGTTCTTTTATATGAAATGAAATAAACCTCTATTTTGTTTAAACTGCTAATATTTTATGTTTTCTGTCATATGCTGCTAAACCTAATCCTAACAGAGACAATGAATGCCTGGATGGATAAGGTGCCACTCTCTGAGACAGGGAATGGAGGAGAAGATACAGGTTTTACAGAAAAGATGGAAAATCCCATATTGGTCTTTATTTGCTGTGTCTGCAGATGTGCTCAATAAGGAGTATAGATGGATGACACGAGGAGCTTGAGAAAGATGATGTTTTATTTGGTAGGAGAAGGCAATGTATGTTTTTAGGTGAGCTTCAAGGGAAACAGTCTGTTGTAAAGTATATTATTGTATGTTTTCAGGTGAGTTTCAAGGGAAACAGCCTGTTGTAAAGTATATTATAACCAGTCTAGAATTTGGTTTTTGTTTTGCAGGATAGGAGGTTTGATTTTTGAGAAGGGTTGGGCAGAAAATATATGGCTAAGATTATCTGTGCTATAGTTCTGCTCAAAGATGAACTTTGAGTTGGAAATTAAGAGATGCAGAAGAACATGGATTTGTGAAGGGGAGAACATTGTAGGTGGAGGACATGTTTAAAATATTTGAGAAGAAATTTGGCATCTATGTTTCTTTAAAAGCCTGATCGATTTGTAAGGCACAGATTGCTGGAGAGTCTTTAAAACATGGAGATTTTTTTGCCTTCTTTACTGACTTATGGTTAGGGAACCCATTGATAGGGACATGTTGAATGAGTTTTAATAAAAAATTTATGTGTATAATGCCTGGTTGCATTGTGCAACAAAAAGGAATCTCTTGTTTGAGAAAGATGAACATGCTAACCTTTGCTGTTATTCAATCAATAACTTTTCTCCTTAGTTTAAAAATGTTCTATTTTAAAATTCTTATGCTAAAACTAAGTACCTGTCACATAGTAACTTGTCTTCAATAGGAGGGAAACTTAAAAAGCATAAAGTGATACAGCAAGTCACAGTAGAGAGGAATTATTTTAAATTTGCTATTCTCTTTTCATTCTAAAAAGATGGATTTATTATTGATACTGCTAACTTTTAGTGTTTTTAAGCTGTTTCTAAGAAATTTGTCTGAAATGTTCATGTGGGAGTATTTTTTTCTGCTATATTATGAACAGAGACTAAATATTCTGTTATATAATGGTAATATATTTCTAAAATGCTTTGAAAGGCACAGATCTATTATGCTGCAGAATTTTTTTTAAAAAGCTGCTTCTTTTTCTCCTCCCTTCTCTTTTCTTTTTTTTTGGGGGGGGATATTTAAATTCAAGTTAGTTAACATACAATGTATTATTCGATTCAGGGGTTGAATTCAGTGATTCATCACTTGCATATAACACCCAGTGCTCATTACAAGTGCCCTCCTTAACGCCCATCACCCATTTACCCCATACCCCCACCCACCTCCTCCTCTTTTCTCTTTTCTTTACACCTCTGTTCTTTCTTCTCTTCTTCTTCTACTTCTGTTTCATTTGCAAGTTTGCTGTTGTCTCAGTATTACAAAATAAGCATGTCTTTTTGATCTTCAGTTTGGTTTAAGATAAATTTAACCAGTGCAGAAAGAAGTCTTTTATTCTACATAATACAAAATAACAATGTTTAGGCAGTAGCCGGGAGTTCTTTGCCAGCAGACAAATTATTGAGGCTCAGTTTAAATTCATATAGTTTAAATAGTATAGTTTTCCTAGCAAGGTAATCTATCTGGGAGAGGTTTTCGTCAACAATCATAGTTTTATGCCCTCTAGTGGTAAAATGTATATATTTCACGTTTTCTGGTATTATCATGTGTAGAGTTTTAGAGCCAGAAGGGACCTGAGATCATTATTCTGTGAGAGACCGTGGTTCAGAGAATTTAGAGAATTTGCTTAAGGTTACTAGTTAGAGAGAGAGCTAAGACAAGCCTGAGATCTCTTGATGTAGTGGTTGGTTTTTTTTGGTTTGTTTTTTAACAAGACTTAATGGTGTATGTGTGTATCTGTGAGGACTTTCTTAGATTAGTTTGAAGGTATTTACTGTGGGAAGATATTTATATTTTGGGTTTTTTCTATTCATAATTACTGTTGATGTCTTTAAGGCTGTAAAGAAAAAAGATTGTAGTGTTTTGAGAAAAGAAAGTGTTTGGACTTAGAAGAGTGACTGACATGAGAAGGGAAATGGAAAGCAAATTGAGAAGACACAGTGTTGGCTTTAAGTAGTTGATTACTTGTGGGAGATGGTTGAGCTTATTTTTAGCTTGTTTACATTGAGTACAAAGAATGTTAATTATTATATCTCTGGACTTGCCCTGAAATGGTCTAGTTTCTTTCAGTAGAATAGAAGGAATCGAAAGAGCCAGTGCCCTAGAACTAGACATATTTACTAGGGTCATATACAGATTAAGTTCTATGTTGAAAGCAGAGTTGATTCTGGCAGTTCCCATTCCATGGGCCCTGTCAGTACAGCAACTAAATAAAGGTTGCAAGTCAGGCAAGCAATATGCTTCAAGGACAGAGGAATTTTAAGTGATCCTGAAGCCTATTGGAATAAGGATGAGAGTGGATGATATTGCACTGGGAAGAAGTTTGGATTCAGTTGACCTCAGGACACTAGCCATTGGTTGAGAAGCATTTGAGTAGTAGATTTAGGATGACTTGGATTCACATTTGTGGTCTGCCACTTATTTATACAGTGTGACTTTGGGAACATTATCTGATATTTATTTCTTTATGTGTAAAATGGAGATTAATATTTTTATTTCATAGGTTGTTAGGATTATATGCTTCACGTATAGTACCTGCACTTACAAATGTTGGATCTAGGTCTGAGGATGACTGACCTGAGCAAAAATAAAACCCCAGTCCTAGGGAGACTTGGATTCTGAACAACTATTTCAACATAAGAAAGAACTATTTAATAATTTGGGAAGTAGTGATTTCATTTTCACTTCAGATGTTAAGGCAGAGGATGAACAAGTATTTGGGAATGTTATAGAAGGTATTCAGACATTGAATTAAATTGTCATAATTTTTAATCATCAAATATGATTTATGAAACTCATAAGGAGAATGACAATTTACTCTGTGTACTTAATATTTTTACTTTTTCCATTGTTCTTTCAGCTTGATGCTTCAATATTGCTTCTTGTAGCATTTCCTTTCTGTTTGAACAATTTAGCTGATCTTTAAGGGTAGGTTTGCTAGTGACAAATTCTTTGTTTTTTTGATCCGAAAACATTGATTTTCCCTTCATTTCTGAAGAATAGTTTTGCTGGAGATAGAATTCATTGTTGACAGTTTTTTCTTTTAACACTTGAAAAATGTGCCACTTCTGATCTCCATGACTTCTGATGAGAAGTTTGCTGTCATTTGAGTTGGTGTTATTCTATTGGCAATGTGTTCTTTCTCTCTCGCTTCTTTTTTTTTTTTAAAGATTTTATTTATTTGACAGAGAGAGATAACGAAAGCAGGAACACAAGCAGGGGGAGTAGGAGAGGGAGAAGCAGGCTTCCCACCTAGCAGGGAGCCCAATGCAGGGCTCGATTCCAGGACCCTGGCATCATGACCTGAGCTGAAGGCAGACGCTTAACGACTGAGCCACCCAGGCACCCCTCTCTCGCTTCTTTCAAGAGTTTTTCCTTTTTAGTTTCCAGAAGTTTAATAATGAGGTGTCTTGGTATAAATTGCTTTTGAGTTTATTTTGTTTGAGGTTCACTCAACTTCTTGAAATTTTTTGTTGCTTTGCCAATTTTGGGAGTATTTCAGCCATTATTATCTCTGAATACTCTTTCAGTCCCACCCTCTCTTCCTCTAATACTCCAGTGTTATGAACACTAGATATTTTGTTATTGTCCTGTGAGTTCCCCAAGGCTCTGTTCTTCATATTTTTCTTAGTTCATTATTTTCTCTTAGTTCAGATTGGGTAAATTCTATTGATTTGTCCTAAAGTTCACTAATTCTAACCTATACCATAACTAGTCTGCTGTTGAACCCATCCATTGAGATTTTTATTTTGGTTATTTAATTTTTAAAAATATTTATTTATTCATTTATTTATTATGGGGGTTATTTTGTATTTTTTGGTTTTAGAATTTTCTTTTGATTTATGACTTCTATTTCCTGATATTTTCTATTTTTTCTATTTTTTCATGTTTCAAGATAATTTGTGATTGATTATTGATGAATTTTTATGACAGCTGCTTTATCTTTTTAAAGATTTTATTTATTTATTTTAGAGCTAGAGAGTTTGAGCACATGAGCAGGGGGAGGAGCAGAGGGAGAGGGACAAGCAGACTCCACGCTGAGCACAAAGCCTGATGTGGGGCTCGATCCCACTACCCTGAGATCATGACCTGAGCTGAAATCAAGAGTCAGATGCCTAACTGAATGAGCCACGCAGGCACCCCTGACAGCTGCTTTAAAATCCTTGTCAGATATTCCAGTATCTGATTCATGTCTGTGTTGACATCAGTTGACTGTCTTTTCTCATTCAGGTTTGGTTCCTGGTAGGATGGGTGATTTTTTTTATTATATCCTGGACATTTTGGCAATTAGTCATTCTGTTTAGATTTAACACATGGAATATGGTCTAATTTTGTGAGTTGTTGTTCTAGTGGTGGTTTAATTTTCAGAGCTTTTGCAGTGTTATTTTGGTCTTTTTGGTTTATGTGGTTCTCCTACTGGTTCATGCTGGTGCTGCCTCATGTGGCAAAAGTGTTCCCCAGGCTGGGATGTCTGATGATTCTTGGTTGGGGAGATTAATCTCATGCCCATAGGGCCCAAAATGTTGAATTGATTTTTTTTTTCTTTCAGTATTTTAAAGATGTGGTTCTACTGTGTTCCAGCTTGCATTGTTTTTGAGAACTCTGCCGTCATTCTTATTTTTTTTACTCTATATAGAAGGTGTCTTTTTTCCTATGGTTTTTAACATTTTTGCTTTATATCTTTTTAAAGCAATTTAACTATGATATGCCTTGATGTAGTTTTCTTTATTATTATTATTGTATTTGGAGTTTGTTACACTGCTTTAATCATGCATATTAGGCCATTGGAAGTTATTCCACAGCTCATTGCTGCTTTGTTCATGTTTTTTTCAGTCTGTTTCTGTGTTTCATTTTGTTGAGTTTCTATTGCTATAACTTAAAGTTCATTAATCGTTTTTTCTGTAGTGTCTAATTCGTTCATTCTATCCAGTATATTTTTCCTATCACTATTCCTTTTTTTTTTTTAAGATTTTATTTATTCATTTGACAGAGAGAGAGAGAGCGCACACGCACAAGCAGGGGGAGTGGCAGAGGGAGAGAGAGAAGCATAGGGCTCAATCCCAGGACCCTGGGATCATGACCTGAGCTGAAGGCAGATGCTTAACCGACTGAGCCACCCAGGCTCACTCATGTCACTATTCCTGAAAATATGCATCATACTCATAATAATTTTGAATGTCTTTATCTCTTAATTTCATAATCTGTGTTGATTTGAAGTTTGTTTCAGTTGGTTGGTTTTTCTTTTCATTATGGCTCATATTTTTCTGCTTCTTTTCATGCCTGGTAGTCTTTGGCTAGATATTAGACATTGAGTATTTTACTCTGTTGAGTGCTGAATATTTTTATGTTCTTGTATATATTCTTGAACTTTGTCCTCAAATGTAATTAAATCACTTGGAAATGGCTTGATATTTTTGAGTCTTGTTTTTCATTTTTGTTAGGTGGGCCCACAGCAGCAATTAGTCTAGGGCTAATTTTTCCACATTAGTGAGGCAATACCCTTCTGAAATTTCTGCCTGAAGCGTAAGGAATTAAAAGAGGTGTTGTTCCCCCCTGCTCCCCATCTGTTGGGAACACAAACTATTCCTGCCTTTTGTGAGCTCTGGAAATCATTTTCTCTGTTCCTTTCATGTGGTTTATTCCCTGGCCTCAGGTGGTTTTCTCATATGAGTATTTAGCTGACGACTCAAGAGACCAACTGTGGATCTCTGGTCTTCTCTCTTCCTATGACTCTCTCTTCTCTTTGGTACTTTGCCCTGTGAACTCCAACCTTCTTGGCTTTCCCGGACTCCCAACTCTATTGCTTCAGCTCAGGGACACTGCTGGACTCTGCTTGGATTTCCCTTTACCCCTTCCTGCAGTCTGGAAATGCTCACCAGGGAGTAAGCTGGGGCAATTGTAGGGCGCACTTATTTGTATACTTTCTCTCAGGGTTCACTGTCCTCTATTGCCTGATGTCAGTGTCTGAAAACCGTTGTTTCGTGTATTTTTTTCTGGTTTTTAGTTGTTACAAGTTGGTGGGTAAATTCAGTCCTTGTTATTTCCATCTTGGGTGATGTGGAAGTTCCTAAAGTAATGACTTTTAGACAATTTTTTTATGTAGCCACTGAGAGAATCATTTAATGATTTTGATCAAGAAAGTTAGCATGATGAACTTTAACTTTGCAGAGCTTATTTCCATACTGCCAGAGGCTTGAACATGTTGGAGTGAAGAGAAACAGGAATCAGGAAGTGAGGTGGTGAGGCTGCTGCTGTCATCCAGGTGAAAGATGATGAGAGTGAATTCCTGGGGTGATTGTCAATGGTGCTTGGGGTGAGGGCACATTTGGTAGGTATTTGGAGATACAGACTTGAGAAGGCTTTCTTTTTAAAAATATTGATACGCAACTATATAGTTTTTACAGCATTTCAGATTCCCTATAGTTCTTTCTTTACTGCTATTAAAGAAGACATTTTACTAAGTAGGAAGAGGCAGTCTAAAGAGCTTCACAAAATGCAAAATTATACATTTAGTTTTAATTTCAGTTTGTGCTCTTTTCTGTTTTTCTTAATCCTGGCATTTATTCTCTAAATCATTGAATTTATGCATTATCAATGAATTTTTAGTTTAATAGAGACAAAAGTTGTATTGCTATTGTTGATTTATTATTTTTAATGGTATAGTTTGTTCTCTATTCTGTTCAATTTTAAATGCATTCTTTTTAACTGCTGTAAAAGCCCGTGGGCGCTTTTCTAAGTTTAACTCCGGAAAAAAATAGTTTGTGTGTTCTAAATAAACCTATTGAATAATAGGAGATTATACTGGAAAATCAGAAAATCACGTTACATTCCTACCTAAATTTTTGAATAACCAAAAAAGCCTTGTTTCAGTTGAAATAAACAGACTTCTTTGATTAAATACTAAATGGATCAAATATGAAAGCCTTTTATGGAATAATTTCCTGCATGCTTTCATTTCAGTGAATGAGCAGTTTTTATTTTCCTTATCCTTTGAAAATTGGTCTATACTGACACAATCAGATCTACTTATTTTGATGAGCTTCGATTTTCTAGTTGATTATTTTTGCATTATGACGTAAGTCTTCTGGTGAACAAGTAAACAACATTTAAACAATTATCTTTTGCTAAAAAGCAGATTTTGTAAATTGAGGATGGGAAGCTTGGGACCTGCAAGTTGAATATGATCCTCATCTTAATTTTACCTATGAACAGGTAAATTAAGTTTCTGTTGGTCAGCTTCTACCCTGTTAAGATGAGTAAGTCAATTATATGTACCTGAAAAGTCAGAATTTCTGGTTTTCTAGCCTTGTGCTTTTGCTTTAATCATTTCCCCTGAGATGACATTCTCAAGGAAGTAGAGAACAGGTGCTAGGCACATTGCTGAAGTTCCAAGCAGATTGTTTTGATACAGAATGCAATGGGATTGGTACCAAAATCAGTAGTGTGTTTATAGCATGTTTTGACTGAGACTTTTTCTAAGTAGAAATTTTGACTCCAGTTGGTAAAATAAATTAAAAATTTAATCAGACCTATATCAGTATTAATGAAGTTTTTTTGGAAAATATTCTCTGGAGGAACTTCTTGAGCAGCTTTTTAGTATAACACAAATAATATCCATTTTTTTAATTTTTGTTTTTCTTACTGAAATTGTTTTTATTGAGAGTTTGTCAATACCCATTGAACTGTTAACTTAAAGTGGTCACATTTTATGATATATATATGTCCTAACTAAAAACCAGCCCCCCCCCCGAAAAAACAGAGTGATATAAATACAGTGGGTAACAGACATAGGATGTAAAAAGTGAATGTGCTGGGCTGACTAAAGAAATTTCACAGAGATATAACTTGAGTCTGAAACACCTTTGTATAGATACATGATAGTATCAAAACATGTTTAAAAAAAAAGATTTACATGTTTCATTCAAAAGTAATTTCAATGAATCAAGATTTCTATGGTCACCAAAAGACCTAATATGACACCAAACTTCACTGTTAGTGGTCCAGTTATCGAGAGCAGCAGTTCTCTACATTATATAATTAGATCAGCTCGGTAATCTCCAGTTTATATTCAGCTCTGAGTACTACTTAGACAAACCGACACATACTCATTTTGTTATAATCATCATGGTTGTCATCACCGTTATCATCAACATTTATATAGTATTTACCATATGCCAAACACTTGTTGAAATATTTTACATGTATATTAACTTACATTTTTTTCGTAAGAACTCTAAGAGGTAGGTAATAGTATCCCTTTTTAATGATGCGAAAAGATGAAGCACAGAGAGGTAATGTTATTTTCCGAGGGTCACATAGCAAATAGATATGGAACTAGATTAGGATACAGGTAGTATAGATCCTGAGTCCATGTTCTTAATCATGTAAAAAATATATATATTGGGATCCATGGGATAAATTGAAAATATTTAGCGAAGATTGGGGCATCGGAGAGAGGCATAGAGGAGGAGGCAGGGGGACAAGATTTTTGTTAGCTGTATTCAAATATTTGAAGGACTGTTAAGTAGAAATGGGACTAAATTTATCCTGTATCCCAAGTAGGTAGACTGTGACCAACAGGTAGATATTACAGCAAAACAGATTTTTTTCTCAAGTTTTTCTTTCATGTAAACAAAATCAAATACCTTTTAATGTAATGAAGTATTTATTACCAAATATTTCAGTTTTCTAGGAGTGCTATAACAAAGTACTACAAATTGGGAGTAGCTTAAGACAACATAAATTTACTCTCACAGTTCTAGAGACTAGAAGATTGAAATGAGGGTGTTAGGCAAGGTTGTTTTTTTCTGGAGGGCTCTGAGGGAAAGTCTATACTATGCCTCTCTCCTAGCTTTTGGTGGTTGCCTGCAATCCTCAGCATTCTTTGACTTATAGCTACAACTCTACAGTCTCTGCTTTTGTCTTCATGTGTAATTTTCCCTGTGTGTTTATCTGTGTCTCTGTTTATTTTATTTTATTTTAAAGATTTTATTTATTTATTTGAGGTGGGGGGAGCTTGAGCAGGAGGGAGGGGTAGAGGGAGAGGGAGCAGGGAGCCTGATGCAGGGCTCGATCCCAGGACCCTGGGATCATGACCTGAGCCAAAGGCAGATGCTTAACCAACTGAGCCACCCAGGCGCCCTGTGTCTCTGTTTTTTATTACCAGGGCACCTATCATTGGATTAGGGCATACCCTAATCCACTATGAGCTCATCTTAACTGATTGTATCTTCTAAGACTGTATTTCTAAATAAGGTTTCATTCTGAGGTTTTAGCTACTAGACATGAATCTTTGAGGTACACTATTCAACCTGGTGTATCTAAAAACAACACATTTCCTATCCTCTGGAGTTTTAAATTATTCAAATTCATCTAAAGATACCTATCTATTTTGTGATGAAAAACCAATAGGTATATATAGAGAGAGAAAAGAGAGAAAAATAACTAATCTTAAATTTTAACAGACACACTTGTCTTCTCAGTTTTAATTCACATACTACATTTAGTGTCATTTTTAAAATAAAAGAATTTGATAAATTGATTATGATAATATACATGCATAATTAAATATTTCATGTTAGTTTCTCAGAAAGGTCTTCTATGATAATTGTCCAAAGATAAGATAGGCTGCCTTGAGATACTGCACATTTGTGTCACAATACCTGTCCAAACACAGACTAGAAGAGCATGGTGAAATATAGGAGGAATGTATATATTACAGATGAGTTGTGTCAGGACTCTTTTCATCCTTCCATAGATTATGGTAGATTATGGTAAATTCTATTCTGACTGTAGGAAGAATTTAAAGAAGACATATAATTCTGGTAACCCAAGTATATAAGCATCATTGCAATGAAAATAAGATTTTCATCACTCTAAAAAGGTCTCTTGCACCCTTTTTATTCACATTAACCTTTGATACCCATTCCTAGCCCTGGGCAAGCACTGATTTCCTTTCTATCACTATAGATTAGTCTTTTCTGCAATTTCAGAGGAATGGAATCCTGTAGTATATCATTATTTGTGTTGGTTTCTTTTGCTCAACATAATTGAGATTTATCCATGTTGTTGCATATATCAGCGGTTTTCTTTCCCATTTAGTGCTGAATAATATTCCATTGTGTGGATATACTACAATTTGCTTATTCATTTACCTGTTAATGACCCTAAATATTCATAGTTTTTGATGCTATGGCATTTGATATTTTTTATTTTAATTTTTATTCCTAGTATATAGAAATACAGTCAATATTTTTATACTGACTCTTTGAGGTCTTGCTAAACTCGTTTATTCTAGTGCCTTTTTTTTATTTCTTAGGATTTTTTTTGCAAGTTGTTTGCAAATAAAGACAGTATTCTACTTTTATTGCACTAGTTAGGACTTACAGTACAGTGTTGAATAGAAGTCATGATAGCGGACATCCTTTTTCTGAATCTTTGTGGGTAAACATTCAGTCTTTAACCATTAAGTATGATGTTAGCCATAGGCTTTTTATAAATCCTCTTTATCTATTGAGGAAGTTGTATTTGTGCTTTGCTGAGGTTTTTGTTTTGTTTTGTTTTTATTTTTTTGTTTGTTTTTAATCATGAATGGGTATTGTATTTTATCAAATGCTTTTTCTGTATTTATTGAGACAGTTCTAAGGTTTTCCTTTTATTGTCTTTTAATATGATTTATTTATTGATTTTAATGGCAGTACCACATTTTCTTGATTTCTGTAGCTTTATTGTAAGTCTTTAAGTCAGGGAGTGTAAGTCCTTTCCTGCTCGATTTTGATTCCACTCCCTGTAGTTTCTCCAGTATGAGGGGCTAGATTGCTCCAGCAATTTTAGTTCTTGTTGTGGAAGTGTTGTCCTTGCTCTTCCATTTTTAGTTGCTGTTTTTAAATTGGCCATTCAGCTTTCCAGTGAATACTTGCTGGCTATCTTGGGGTACTCTTGTTTTCTTGTCTGCTCTTCTCAAGCCATTATTGTTGCTTCCTTCTTACTCTTGCACAAAAGATGCTGATACTTGCAGGCTTTGTGATTGTTAGTAGTTTTCCTCCAATTGCAGTATTTTTGGGGATACCTTTTCACCTAGTTTTGTTGTAAATGTTGTCCATGAGTTTTTGGTTGTGCCATCTTTTTTTTTTAATTGTGGTAAAAAACACATAACATATAAAGTATACCATCTTAAACATTTTTAAGTATATAGTACAGTAGTGTTAACTACTATATGTGTACTATACCGCATTGTTTTGCAACATATACCCAGAGCTTTTTCATCTTGCAAAACTGAATCTTTTTACTAACTGAACAACTCCCCTTTCCACCCTGCCCTCGCCCCTGCCAACTATCATTTTACTTTGTTTCTAAGAGCTTGACTACTTTACATACTGCATGTAAATGGAATCATGCAGTATTTGTTTTTTTGTAATGGATTTATGTCATTTAGCCTAATGTCCTCAAAGCTCATTCCCTTGGTAGCATATGACAAGATTTCCTTCTTTTTAAAGGCTGAATAATATTCCATTGTATGTATATGCCACATTTTCTTTATCCATTCATCTGTTTTTGTTTTTGTTTTTTAAGAGAGAGGGAGAAAAAGGGGAGGGGTAGAGGGAGAGAGAGAATCTTTTTTTTTTTTTTAAAGATTTTATTTATTTATTTGAGAGAGAGAGAGAATGAGAGACAGAGAGCATGAGAGGGAGGAGGGTCAGAGGGAGAAGCAGACTCCCTGCCAAGCAGGGAGTCCGATGTGGGACTCGATCCCGGGACTCCAGGATCATGACCTGAGCCGAAGGCAGTCGCTTAACCAACTGAGCCACCCAGGCGCCCGGGAGAGAGAGAATCTTAAGCGGGCTCTACACCCAGCGTGGAGTCGATAGGGGACTGGATCTCACAACCCTGAGATCATCACCTCAGCCGAAATCAAGAGTCTGAGGCTTGACAGGCTGAGCCAACCAGGCACCCCTCTCCATTCATCTGTTAATGGATGTTTTGATTACTTCTACCTCGTGGCTATTATGAATAATGCTCCAGTGAACACAGATGTGCAAATATTTCTTTGAGATCCTGTATTCAGTTCATTTGGATATATACTCAGATATAGGATAGCTGGATCATATGGTGATTCTGTTTGTTATTTTTTGAGGAACTTCCATACTATTTTCCATAATGGCTGTAATCATTTTACATTCTAGACAACAGTGCACAAGGGTTCCAGTTTCTCTGCATTCTCACTAACATTTTTTATTTTTTGGATTTTTGATAGTGGCCATCCTAATCTGTGTGAGGTGATATCTCATGGTTTTGATTTTCCAGTGATTAGTGATGTTGAGCATCTTTTTATATGGTGTTAGCCGTTTGTATCTCTTCTTTGCAGAAATGTCTATTCAGGTCCTTGCCTATTTTTTTTATTGGGTTACTTGACTTTTGTTGTTAAGTTGTAGGAGTTCTTTAAAAAAAAAAAGATTTATTTATTTATTTTAGAGAGACAAAGAGCACAAGCAAGGGAGAACAAAGGGAGAGGGAGAGAGAGAATTTTGAGCCAACTCCCTGCTGAGAGCAGAGCCCAATGCGGGACTCCATCTCACGACTCTGAGATCATAACCAATGCCAATACCATACTATCTTGATTACTATAGCTTTGTAATTTAGTTTGAAATCAGGGAGTGTGATGCCTCCAGCTTTGTTCTTTCTAATGATTGCTTTGGCTATTTGAGGTCTTTTTTTGGTTTCATACAAATTTTAGGATTGTTTGTTCTATTTCTATAAAGCCATTGGAATTTTGATAGGGATTACATTGAATCTATGGATTGCTTTGGGTAGTATGGACATTTTAACAATATGGAAGAACTCTCCCATTAATGAGTATGGAAAACCTTTCTATTTATTTGTGTCTTCTTTAATTTCTTTCATCAATGTCTTGCAGTTGCAGTATACAGGTCTTTTATCCCCCTGATTAAATTCATTTGTAGGTATTTTATTCTTTTTGCTGTAATTGTAAATGGGATTATTTTCCTAGTTTCTCTTCCCAATAGTTTTTTTTATTATTAGTGTATAGAAATACCATCAATTTTTATGTATTGATTTTGTATCCTGCAACTTTTCTGAATTTGTTGATTAGTTCTAACTTTTTTTGGTGGAGTCTTTAAGGTTTTCTATATATATCATGTCCTTTGCAAATAGTGACAATTTTACTTCCTTTACCAATTTAGATGCCTTTTATTTCTTTTTTTCTTGCCTAATTGCTCTGGCTAGGACTTCCAATACTATGTTTTAAAAGTGGCAAGAGCAGGCATCTTCATCTTGTTTGTGATCTTGGAGGAAAAGCTTTCAGCTTTTTACTGTTGAGTATGATGTTAGCTGTGGGACTGTTATATATGGCCTTTATTATATTGAGGTACATTCCCTCTACACCCACCTGTTGAGAATTTTTATCATAAATAGATGTTGAAAAGACCTTACTCAACTTATACTTGAACATTTGTACCCTTTTACCAATCTCTATTTTCCCCTACCTCCCAGTATAATGCTTAGTGACAAACCTACACAGAAAAAGACAAATATGCTTCATTATTAATAGAGCTAAAGAAACTTTTGTTTTTGCATGTAAATAATAATAAATTTAGTTTGAAATGTGTTAGCCAGTCAGAAAGTCCATACTTAAATTCCCACAGTTTTTCATGAATATCTTAGCAGTATTAAACTTTAATACTGGACTGAGTATAAAGTTTGTTAGGTGTATAAATCATTTAAAAAACAAAGTCATTAGGGCGCCTGGGTGGCTCAGTCATTAAGCGTCTGCCTTCGGCTCAGGTCATGACCCCGGGGTCCTGGGATCGAG
>NC_138379.1:41624569-41642669 GCF_054177405.1 Leptonychotes weddellii
GCCCGATGCGGGACTCGATCCCGGGACTCCAGGATCATGACCTGAGCCGAAGGCAGTCGCTCAACCGACTGAGCCACCCAGGCGCCCAATAAATAAAATCTTTAAAAAAACAAACAAACAGGGGCGCCTGGGTGGCTCAGATGGTTAGGCGTCTGCCTTCGGCTCGGGTCGTGGTCCCAGGGTCCTGGGATCGAGTCCCGCATCGGGCTCCCTGCTCCTTGGGAGCCTGCTTCTCTCTCTCTCTCTCATGAATAAATAAATAAAATCTTAAAAAAAAAAAAAACAAAACAAACAAAAAACAAAGTCATCGTGAGAAGAAGTCTTCGTGTGTGCATCCTGCACTTGTAGACAATTTTGAATTGCTTTTTAAGCCATGAAAGGATGTCAGCTTTTAAGCCTTTTCTTTTGGATACTCCCTTACTTACTTATTTATTTATTTTTTTGGATTCTTGAAAGTTTACATTTCTCATCTTTGGGCTTAAATGATGCTGCTAGTACGTCAAAATAGAAGTAAGAAATAGCTCTTTTCCAAAATGTGGAATTTTTTAGTTTGGAATTTTGTAGTCTGTCTCTGATTTCATTAGACTCATGACCTGATTTCTAAACAATACAGTTTTCTTTCCTAATCTTTCCTGTCGTTATACTGTGCCTACATCTGCCCTTTTATTTGCATTTCAAAAACCTCAATTCAAGTTCTAAATATTCTCACAGCAAGTTTTATCCTTTTCTCCTTAGCACCTAACACAAGACCTGACATAGTGTTATTGTTTAAGAAAGGAATTTATGTGATAGTTTGCTTGCCAGCTTTTATGGATTTGTTCTCTTACCATTCTGCGTGGTTTCCTAGACCAGAAAAATTGGTGGCTTGTTCTAAAACTTCAGGTATGATCATTGCTTTCTGTGGCAGATCATTCTGTTTTTTTTGATAATTGTCATTCTTAGAAGGTTCTTTATGTTGACTCAAAAATAACTAAAAAATAACCCAAAATTATATCTTTGGCTCTAGTCTGCTTCACTCCATCTTCTTTCATGTAATAGCTCTTCAGGTATTTGGAACACAATATTCTCTTATGCCCTTCCTACTTTTCAAGTTTTCTGACTAAATTTCTTAATTAATTGTTTCCAGATCTTTAACCAATTTGAAAGAGCTGATCTATCAAGGAGCTTGTTACGTGTGTATTCTGGTTTGGATTCTTTAGTGACAAGTAATACAGACCTATTCATTCTAGCTTGAGGGAAGGATATCATAAAAATACTTCCAAAGTTTGGTGACAGACATTATGGTGCTGCCAGAGTTTACTGGTGGTAGAACTTAGCTGTACAGCCTTTTCTTGTGGCATCTCTGCTTCCTTCTACATATGTATATTCTTTACTTGTTTCTGCTGGCAAGTGTGCCTAGAGTTTCTTTTGTTCTATAACTTGGGTTTTACACATGACCCCCTGTGGTGCCTGACCTTTTTCTACATCATAGCAAGTCTTTTTCTTTGTTTTTTGTTGTTGTTGTTGTTGTTTTGTTTTAAGATTTTAGTCATTTATTTGACGGAGAGAGAGAGTGAGCAAGAACAAGCAGGGGGGAGCGGCAGAGGGAGAGGGAGAAGCAGGCTCCCCACCGAGCAGAGAGGCCCCTGTGGGGCTCCATCCCAGGACCCTGGGATCATGACTTGAGCTGAAGGCAGATGCTTAACTGACTGAGCTACCCGGGTGCCCCCATCATAGCAAGTCTTGATACCTTTTTTTTTTTTTTTACTGCTTTAGTCTCATTTTTCCTAATCAAAATTCTTTCACAGTAGGATTTGATTTGTCTAGCATACCTTTTACAGTCAGGTCATTCTGGTCAAAAGTTGCTTGCCAGTTTATAGATGCCCTTGCCTACCCAATAGTCCCATTTATTTATTCAACAAGTATTTTATTAAGTATGTAATAAATACCAGGAATTAGTCTAAGTGCCTAGATACATCAGTAAACAAAGTAGGACAAAAATCATTGTTTTCATTCTAGTGAGATGAGATGGACAAGTAACAGTAAATGTAATAACCAAATAAAGGATTTAGTAGTTTCTTTCTGGCTGGTGAGAGGAATGATAGGATTGTATGTTCTTGAATGTGACTGCTGCCCTTCCTTGAACTGTGAGTCATGCCATCTTTGATAGAAAAGGATGTGAGCAGATGAACATCATATAACAGGTCTAGTGTAGGTAACCTCTGATCTGGTTGTTTAGATAAACGTATCACAGAAAAAGACTTAGTGAATTGTATATTAGAATAGCATCTCTCAAAGTTCAGAGTCTATATTAAACCGAGCAGTATATATTTTGTACATCTATACTCTAAGCACACGTAGAAGGCACTCAGATAACTAATTTTTGTCAGTTGGTACAAACAACAAATAACAAGTATCCTGTTTTGTGTAGAGCAGAGTATTACATTTCTCTGCCTTATCGATCTTTACTCAGTCAATAGCTCTTCTGCAGATATACTTCTTCCTTTTTTTTTTTAATTTTTATTTATTTATTTATTTATTTATTTGACAGAGAGAGAGAGATGGCGAGAGCAGGAACACAAGCACGGGGAGTGGGAGAGGGAGAAGCAGGCTTCCCGCAGAGCAGGGAGACCGATGCGGGGCTCGATCCCAGGACTCTGGGATCATGACCTGAGCCGAAGGCAGCCGCTTAATGACTGAGCCACCCAGGTGCCCCAGATATACTTCTTCCTTATAGCTTCTGGCAATGCCACACCTATAGTATATTAGTTAGCAACCCCAGAGAATACGTTGGGCTCTTCTGGGGTCATTGGCCAAAGCTAGAACAGTCACTTTGTCAGGGGGTTGATGGGTGGTTGGATCATCCTGGGTCACTTACTAATCTTTGTGGCTGAGCTGGGTAGCCTGCAGCCCTAGCAGGACCCAGGGGAAAGTGGGTTACCAAACATAAAGGAGGGAAAAGTGTGCCTGACCACACCAGTATTTCCTCACCCTTCCTAAATTTGTTTTGGACAGTTTGTCTAGCATATATACTTTTTTCAAAGAAAAGCATTTCCAAGTGTGCTGGTGTCCTGCTGAACATCCCCTTTTAATATATTAACTACATTAGTCATCATATTTCTTAGTTTTATGATGGGGTAGGAGACTAGGGACTGGAAAGAAAACGTGAAGGCACTGATTAATAACTACCCCTTCCTTTTCCGGTTTAGCTACATACAATGCAGTGGACAATCACAATTTTGTCTTCCTAGCACCTCTCCTTTGTAGGAAGTGGTCCCCTTTCTTTTAAGGAATTTCTTCCTCCCCAACCCAATAACTCAGCTCCACTTAATATGCGGTGCAAATAAGAACTGCTTCCACAGCCACTCTGGTGGACATGACATACTTTACTTCTGGACATAGGGATCAGTCCACAGTGGACATCTGACTCTAGAACACTCTTCCCTCACTGTGGCTTGCTTCTCAATGTAAAATGCCATTTTCTTAGCATTCTTACATACAACCAGTATTGCCTATAAGTGTCAGATAAAACATAAACTAGGAAAATGAGTTTAAATATTCAGACTAAATGCTTAAAAATCAAGAAACAAGAATCAAACAATGTTCATTTACTTTTTGTAAGATACTTTCATAAGTTCCTCAAAAGTTGGTAGCTGCAGCAATTTATATATTTGAAAACCAAGTTATTGTAGCTCTTTCCACATTTTATTTGTAGTGAGATATTATTTTACCATTTTTATTTATCATTTTCTAACCTAATTTCCATTTTCAGGTAACATTATCATATAACTGAAAATCATATCATTCATGAATCATATTTCTTTGTGCATTTAGAAATGTTATATCAGTATTTCAAACTGAGCTTTCGTGTTAATTGAGACACTGCATATTATTTTAAAATCAGTAAATATGTTATTTCTGAAGAACTTTTGAAAGTTATACTGCTGCCAAAGAAGAACTTTTAATCTCTCAAATTGATAGTAATTAAAGCAAACAAATGTTTAGAATAAAGTAAGAATGTGGTGAAAATGCTAGTCTTTTTTTTTTTTTAAGGTTTTATTTATTTATTTGACAGAGAGAGACACAGCAAGAGAGGGAACACAAACAGGGGGAGTGGGGGAGAGGGAGAAGGAGACTCCCCGCTGAGCAGGGAGCCTGATGCGGGGTCTTGATCCCACGACCCGGGGATCATGACCTGAACTGAAGGCGGACACTTAGCGACTGAGCCACCTAGGCACCCCACTAGTCTCATACTTAAAGAATTTACAGAATGACCCAGTAGTTGTATATCTAAGAATTTTTCTGGGGAAAAGGAAGGTGAGGATAAAGATTCATATAGAAAGATGCTTTTTGTAGCATTATTTATAATAGTGAGAAGCTAGAAAATGTATGTTTAACAGCAGAGGCTTATTGTGAAATACCGAGTAATGAATAGATAAAGCTAGAGTTTAGTGTGATCTCAATTCTGTAGAAAAAAAATACATGTGTACAAAAATACATGTGTACACAAAAAAACTTGGGATAAAATAGTCTGAAATATTAACAGTAATTTTCTCTAGCTGTGGAATTATGGGTGATTTCTTTATATTTTCATGTATTTAAAAAATTTTCTATAATTAACATTTATAATTTAAAAAAAATTTTTTTAGAAGATTTTATTTATTTGACAGAGAGAGATAGCAAAAGAGGAAACACAAGCAGGGGGAGTGAGAGAAGGAGAAGCAGGCTTCCTGCTGAGCAGGGAGCCCGATGCGGGGCTCGATCCCAGGACCCTGGGATCATGACCTGAGCTGAAGTCAGATGCTTAATGACTGAGCCACCCAGGTGCCCCACATTTATAATTTTTATAATTAGTAAAAATTAATATAAAGTATTTATTGAGCCTAAAATAGATTACATGTCACTCTCAGAACTGAATAAACAGTATATGGATACCTTGTTAAATATAAGATAAATAAGATGCATTTATCTCTGAAAATACAGGGAGATGTGAGTTGAAAACAATTTCTGTCAATATTAACAAATTTATTAAAATTAGCATTTAACTCAGTATGAACTAAATGCCAGGTATTCAGGATGCTCTGTGCTTGGGGATACAAAGATGGTACTGAAAGAAAGAAAAAGCTTGTTGTCATTTCTTCTAGAAAGTTTTCCATAGTGTTCTCTGCTGTGCTGGGTTAGGTTCCCTTCTATCCTTGCACTTACCATAATATACTGAAATTATCAGTTTATTTGTCTGTACCTCCTAATAATTATGAGTTTCTTGAGGATAGGGGCCATGTCTTTTTTATTTGTTTATCCCTAGTATTTAGCAATTTGTTGAATTAGCTCTGCTTGCCATGTCAGAAGTGGTTATGTTTGAGGTGGATTTTGAAAAAGTGCCTGTGATAAACCACTTTTAATTTAGGTTCACCTTGAATGAAATCTTTCATTCCCCTATAATGACGAATATATGAGGAGTTATTATACTGCAGCAGTTGTTCATTTAATTGAGAATGTTTTTATTTTGCCTTTTTCAAATGTGACCTCATTTTTACAACACAGTACTGAGTTGTTCAGTTAAATGAATTAAACTTTTTATTTATCTCTTAAAGATAAAAATTTGGCCATAAAGTGATTGAACTCTAGATGAAGGCCACGGGGGAAGTTGAATTCACAGGGAGAGGGTGATAGATGATGGTGGATAATTTTTTAAATTAGCAAATTGAATCAGGTGTTAAAGGCTCCCTTAAGGTAGGTGTTGCTTTCGCTACAAAGTCAACTGGGACAGCATGTAAAATATGCAAGCACCTGACACTCTAAAAAGTATCTTAGGAGGGGCGCCTGGGTGGCTCAGTTGTTAAGCGTCTGCCTTCGGCTCAGGTCATGATCCCAGGGTCCTGGGGTCGAGCCCCACATCGGGCTCCCTGCCCCGTGGGAAGCCCGCTTCTCCCTCTCCCACTCCCTCTGCTCGTGTTCCCTCTCTCCCTGTGTCTCTCTCTGTCAAATAAATAAATAAAATTAAAAAAAAAAAAAGTATCTTAGCAAAAAGTAATTTAGATCTAACATGTACTTTCCATCCCTAAGTTACTCATAGATTATCTCTCCAGTGTTCGATTATAAGTTGATCTATTCTTTAGAATCACAGGATAATTTTACAACAGTGATATTATAGGCTGGTGGTTTTCAACCAGGGGCAATTTGCCCCCTTTTCCCAGGACACTTGGCAATGTCTGGAGATGTTTTTGGTTGTAATGACTTGGCAGTGATAGTGGGTTGAGGCTAAAGATGCTGTTAAACTAAATATCCTAGACAGGATGAGCCCTCCCCTGCCTCCCAACACACAATGGAGGATCACCCGGCCCAAAATGTCAATAGTGCTGATGTTAAGAAACCCTGCTTAGACAATTGTCCAGTTCTCAGGCCACTCTAAAAATCCTTATTTTACCTGTAATAGTGCTTATGTAGCCCATAACTGAAGCATAGTGCTAATAGTCCCATTTCATTTGTCACTTAGGATTATTTTGTCTCCCTAGAAGTTTTTTTTGTTGTTTTTTTTTTTAAGATTTTATTTGAGAGAGAGAGAATGAGAGAGAGCACATGAGAGGGGGGAGGGTCAGAGGGAGAAGCAGACTCCCTGCCGAGCAGGGAGCCCGACGCGGGACTCGATCCAGGGACTCCAGGATCATGACCTGAGCCGAAGGCAGTCGCTTAACCAACTGAGCCACCCAGGCGCCCTCCCTAGA
This sequence comes from Leptonychotes weddellii, assembly GCF_054177405.1. NCBI lineage: Eukaryota > Metazoa > Chordata > Mammalia > Carnivora > Phocidae > Leptonychotes > Leptonychotes weddellii. The sequence continues at coordinate 41,631,274 of NC_138379.1, forward strand.
AGTTTTTTTTTTAAGTTTCAACTAGAGGTACTGAGAAGATTGCTTTCCTTATTGGGACCAGGAGCAGTTCTCTCATGGTATGGTAAGGGCTCTAGATTTTAATGCCTCTGTTTATTTTTCCTAGCTTTTCATATGTGTCCCTCTTTTGAGAGTCTATAGGATAGGGATTGCTTGTTATTCCAATATTATGTTTAGAAGGTAAATACTTTTATGCCCTTTGAAACTTGAGAATATTTAATTAATATATTTATTTATTCAGCAAATACTCATTTATAAATAAGTATTCATATAACGAGTATTAAGACTTTTTTTGTGCTATATAACTAATTCACTTTGATTTTAATAGGGTCAGGAGCAGGTCTGGGGAAAATAATCCAGAGATTTCCACAGAAGGACTGGGATGATACACCTTTTCCACAGGGAATTGAATTGGTAAGTTGTGGTTGCTTTCTTGTACTTTTATAATGATACTTTTCTTTTTATTCTACATTTATGGTTATATTTGTTGTATAGTTACTGTTATATAATCTGGTGATTTACTGTAACATGTTACTAGAAATAATCCCCCTGTCTCCAAGTATAGTAACCTTTGAATATATTGATTCTGGAATGCCTGTTTTGCTATTCTTTTCTCATTTAAGCTTCTTTATAATATTCAAGAAGAAATTAGTGATCTTTATGTACATGGAAGCTGAAAAATTCCTCTGATTCATTAGTCAAAATCTTAGCCTGTGAGCTTCAGTGATAGTGTGTCACTAAACAAATACTTACTATATTTTTGTCTGAACATTTTCACGTTATTGTTTTGGTGAAAACTAAACGAAAAACAGACACCCTCCTCTCCCCTCCCAGAGGTTGGTTTAATGATCACCAGTCATGTTCAGTTTGGTCTTGAAGTCACAAATCTGAATTCTTTTTAGCACATGATCTGCAGATTGCTTTATAATAGTGAAATTCAACTGCTTTATTTCTGTCAGTCATTTTAAAGGAGTTTAACGATTGAGCGTAATTTTGATGGCCAGGACAATCTAAGTGATGACAGATCCATGGTGGTAAAATGAGGGGCTGGAAAGATGAGTACTAAGGTATTTTGCAATATGACTATGAAGTTTTGTTCTCAAACATGGTGGAGTATGGATATGTGTGTATGTGTGTGTCTATATGTATTTATATTGTGTGAGTGTACACACACACACACACACACACACACGAGAACTGTTCTTTAAAGTAGTTCTTGTTGAGAGAACATTTGGTATGATTTGATAGTGAAGAGTGCAGGCTCTGGAGGAGACTGCCTGGGTTGAAATCCCAGCTGCATGGTATGACTTTAGACGAGTTACTTAACTTCTTTGAGCAGCAGTGTCTTCATCTATAAAATGAAGATAACAACAATACCAATCTCATAGGGTGTTGTAAAGATAAAATGGGAAAAAATATACAAAATGCTGAGAACAATGGCTTCTATAAAGTAAGTGCTCAGCAAATGAGGTAGCTTGTTGATAATGATGATGATAATTGTTTTGTTATTGTCGTTCGTTCTACATGTTGCAGCCTCTCCCCTTCCTCCCCAACCTCTGCAGCAGAATTGTTCGTTCTCTTGTTATCATGGGTCAGAGATACCCATTAGGAATAAAACTGATGTTGAAAATTGTGAATTTTCTCATTCTAGCTAATGACTGTCCATTTCGATAAAAGATACATTGCTGAATGCTTAATTTTGGTTGTTACAACCCAACTGTATAAAGAAGGCTGTGGGTTCTGTAGACACACAGAGAAGGCAAATCTTGAATTTTGATATTAAAAATGGGGAAAGAATGTGAGGATCTAAGCAAAAGTAACTTTTTGGAGAGCCCCTTGTAGTCCTTTCTCTTCTCCTTCTGCATATACATATCCTTCTCTTCTGCATATACATATATGTATATGCATACATATACTTGTAATTAGCCTTGTGGTGTGAATTACTGGGTATTTGCACTAACAAAGCTTTTAAGCCCTGCTTCAGCATCCGAAAGTGATGTTTGAAAGGGGTAGATTTTGGTGCTGTGGACCATTGAGAACTCTTTTGTGAGTTCTTACTGACCGTCATAGCAAAGTGTGGAGGGAAATAAACTACATCATTTTGACAGTGTGAACAGTAAACCACTGTTACAAGTTTCAAGAACAGCAGACATTAATGGGGCTATTTAACTATGACTGGGAAGGGATTATTTTTGTGTTTTGAAAGCCAGGGGCATGGACACTGTGATGTCTCCGATGTTTTTCCAGTAGTGAGGGAGAGACCCATATTGATTTCACTACCTAGTAAATGGTATTTTTCCTTTGTGTGACAGACACTCCCATGTTCAGGTGCTATCAGTGTATCTTCAATAACAAGTAGAGTCCTATGCTGCTGATGGGTGAAGTGGAGGTGCTAAGAGGTAGACAGAACTTTTTCTCACCTAAGATTTCCCTAGATGACCTCTTGGCTGATTCTTAGCAAAGCATTTCAAGATTTTTTTGTGCTGGAAAATATTTAAAAAGTATTTGGTCTGCTAGATTACATTGGAAATTGTTTTATTTTTTAATTTTTCCATCATTGAATGCAATTTTGATACTCTTAATGTCTCTTGTGCTTTGTCAAGTACAAAATAAATTTGTTGATCTAACATCTATTAAAGCCCATTTTTAAAACATAATAGAATCATTAACTTAAATTTTTTGTCTTCTTATTATTTATTGCTTTGTGCTATGCTTGATGTATTAGAGGCATGCAGTCATTCTGCATTTGAATAGCAATAACTTGAATAACTGTGAAATACTGTGTAATCCAAAGTAGTATCAAGACCAGATATAGGCCTAATAAAATTTTAGTCTAATTGAAGGTGATCTGGCTCAGTCCCTAAGTGGTTTGTTTTTTTAAATTTTATGTATTTATTTTATTTTGACAGGGAGAGAGAGAGCACAAGTAGGGGGAGCAGAGAGGGGGAGGGAGAAGCAGGCTCCCCGCAGAGCAGGGAGCCTGATGCGGGGCTGGATCCCAGGACTCTGGGATCATGACCTGAGCCGAAGGCAGACGCTTAACCGACTGAGCCACCCAGGCGCCCCTCTAAGTGGTTTGTTGAGTCCAGGGTGATCATGACACTATTCCTGTGATTTACAGGGAAAAAAAATCTTAACCCTTCCAAAATAGTGGAATAACTTTTAGCATATAACATTAATGTTAATATCTTAACAGTTGCATAGGATTGATAGATTATGATGAACTCACATTAATTGGTTGATTGATGGTAGTATACCTAATTTATGATAAGTAAACTGAGGATTAGGGAAGTTTAAACAATTTCACTAAGCTCTAACAGCTAAGATGCAGCAGAGCTAGGTTTTAAATCCATTACCACATGAAATACTGACTCTCAGTCTCAGCCACAATCTGAGAATATTCTGATAGTGATACTTTAAACTGTGGTTGACATTATATTTTAGTGTAAATCAGGATCTGAAAACAGGGTTCTATAATTTTGAAGAACTGAGGTTCAGAAATGTTAAAAGAATGCTGTGTTGTATAGAAATCAACTTCACATGTTTATTTTGCCTGAGGTCAAATCTAGGTTCAGACTATAATACTGAAATTATTTTCTGTTGTCACCTCTCTTCCTCAGTCAGCATATATTTGTTGTATATAAGTTCTAACACAAATTATTGTGTTTAGCCTGAAGACTGAACTTTATGACTTGTGAAAAAGGATTTTAGGTATCCATTCACTAATAAGTCAAAACCCAAATTTAATTTAGAGGATGCTGAATTTGTTCCTTCTGTTTTTATGTAAAGAATTTGCCCTTTGGGCGCCTGGATGGCTGAGTTGGTTAAGTGTCTGCCTTCGGCTGAGGTCATGATCCCAGAGTCCTGAGTCCCACATTGGGCTCCCTACTCAGCAGGGAGTCTGCTTCTCTGCCCCTCCCCTGGCTCATGTGTTCTCTCTCTCTCCCCTCCCCCATTCTTGCTCACTCTTTCTCTCAAATAAATAAATAAAATATATATTTTTTAATTGCCTCTTTTTTCTTTTCATCTATTGAGAAATGCTGAACTTTAATTTGGATGGATTTTAAAAATAAAAATATGAAAATAAGCTAAACCAAACATAATGACTACTTTTCCAATTCTGGGATATTTTTATCTTTTTCTTGTGCTTTTTAGGCACACATGGAAACCACAGACAGTCATATAAATAAAGTTACAGTTAATTTTAGTAACAATATTTCAAAGAAAATTTAAGAATTGTTTTGCAGAGGCATTCTATGGCTAACAATCTATTTCTGATTATGGGAACAAGTATTTTTATTGGCTAGCGTTTGGACATCAGCAAAATAGTATTGTTCTGGCACTAGCTCTTTTTAAAGATGCCCTGTCTCAGAAGTGAGTCCTTTTGTATTATTATTCAGAAAATTTTGTGCCATATTCTTCACTGGAATGCCTGCACTGAGGCATTTGTAGAGCTATCTAATTTTTTTTAGAAGACTAAAGTAATATGGTAAAAATAATGTGGCTTGAGTAAAAGAGTAATAAATGTTTACTTAGAATTTCTAAGTTTCATGTTTGTAAAAAATTAGTTCAGTTATTTATAGACTAGTGATTTGACCACCTTCAATATGAATCCAGTTTTCTGTAATTTTAAGTATAGATTGGAGAAAAGAGGGAAAAAAACAGTGTTTGCAGCATTCTGCAGGTTTAACATAGAAGTAGTCTTAGTATGGGATGTTATTTGTGCAGAGAAGTTAGTATAAGTAGTACTTTAATTCTTTAAGCTGTTTAGAATGCATCGAACATAACAAATGGAATAGCAGTTGTCCATTTGACCTAGATATAAATACTGTGTCGTCAGGGAACTGAGTGTAGAAAGGATGGAAGAGAATCTTCTCCCTCTTTTGTAGAAGAGTATGCATGAAAGGAGAATGAGAAAGGTAGTGAACGTATTGGACGATAGAATCAGGGTTCACAAAGATTTTTAAAGGCTGTAGTTATAGGCTATTAGCTAAAGAGATGAAATATAGGGCAATAGGTAAAAATGTAGGTTTCTGCATATGAGTATAAAAAGCTAACTGTACAAGTAATTATTTAGAATAAAGATAGGCAGGATAATTTGCCAGCCAGAGAGATTTGAGAAATAATGAAGACAGCTAAAAATAAAAAATATATAATTATAAAAGATACCTATGAAAGATATTATAGGTAGTGTCCAAAGCCTCTGTGCTGACATGGGGCACTTGGTGATGAATTCAGTTTTTTATTTTATTTTATTTTTTAAAAAAGATGTTATTTATTAGATCTTGAGAAAGAGGGAGCTTGAGATGGGTGAGGGTCAGAGCAGACACCCCACTGAGTGGGGAGCCCCATGTGGGACTTGATCCTGGGACTCCAGGATCATGACCTCAGGTGAAGGCAGTCGCTTAATCGACTAGGCCACCCAGGCGCCCTCAGTTTCTTTTCTTTCTTTCTTTCTTTTTTTATTTTAAAGATTAACTTATTTATCTTAGAGAGCATGTGTGCTATGAGTCAGGGGGAAGGGCAGAGGGAGAGAATCTTCAAGCAGACTTCCAACTGAGCGGGGAGCGCCGTCAGGGGGCTTGTTCCTCAGACCCATGAGATCATGACCTGAGCTGAAACCAAGCTTAACTGACTGAGCCACTCAGGTGCCCCTAATGAATTCAGTTTTAAAGATGGTATAAAGAATATGTGAAAGGACTTTAAATTTTGCATAGAGTTAAGGCTGAAAACTAAGACTACTGCTCTGAAGTATGAAGACATGGCTTTTAAAACATGCTAAGGACTACAAGAAGGACTTTTAAAGTTATGTTCATGACAAAGCAAGTAGGTATAAATGGAGGTTAAGCTGGTAAGTGGTGGTTTGAACTCACATTTTTGTTTTCTACTCCCAGACAGTTGTGTCTTTGAAGTAATAAAACCACGTGGCAGGTTGGAACCTGATGTAGTCTAGAGCATGCATCTGAAATAGTAGATTCTCTAAACATCTCTGAAGTGGAGGATACTCAGTCTTAATGTTATTCTCACATTCCTCTATGCTCACTGAAGTGGCTTGTTATCTTATACTAGACTTTCAGTTACTTTCTTTATTTTACCGATGCATTGATAATCTCAGTTATGCTAAAGAATCTTTCACCTACCCAATCTCTGTGGTCTGCTACTTCAGTACTGCTCTCAGAACCACCTAGGACAAGGTTTTCTCCCGTGCTAAGGTTCTCCTATATTTGATGCTTTGAAGCCATAGAAAGCTTCCTGAGGAAGACGGAGATCTACACAGGCCTAACCTACTACAAATTCCCATTGTTTGCAAATAGCCTGGCTCTTATTACCACAGGGAGTACTGCTGCTCATCTGTTGTATAATTGTTGTATCACCACTATGGATTATTCTACTCTTCTTAACTTCCGGTTCCTTTTTCGAGTTTTCTGTTTGCATTGATCTCAAGTATTGTTAAGACTAGCTAAAAAAAATCTTTTCTTGACTTTATCTCTTTTAGCTATTATCCTATTTCTTCATTATAAAATGTTTCAAATGATTCTCCTTCGTTTGCTGTCTCCATTTTTCTAAGAGGCAAGTATGGTACAGTGGAAAGAATATGGTATCAAGAATTAAAACCTTGAGCAAAGTTCATGTACCCTTTCTGATAATACTACTTCTCCTATAGGGCTTTTATCAGATGATTTTCTATTAATATTTTAATAAGCTATCATGTTATGCTTTCTTGCCATCCACTCTCAACTCATACACCCATCTTACATCTCAAGGATTTATTCTGAAATACAGTTTATATCTTTCCCATTCTGAAATTACAGAGTTGAAGTTTTTAATACTTTCTTCATGAAGGTAATAATAGCTGTTATAATAGATAAACCTTGAGATTTTTGTGGCTAGCATGATAGAAGTTTTTCTCTTCTTACTTTCATGAAGTCTAATTAGTGGAAGTGGGATAGATGAGAGTGGGGTTTGCTGTCTTCAGAGTGTTGTTCTCAAGGTCATCTTGGGTATCACCACTGACAGAGTGGTAAGAGAAAGCATGGAGGGTAGGGTTGAGTTTTATGGGATAGGCCTGTGAGGCTGTATATGTCACTTCATTCGATTTATCAGAAGTCAGTTATGTAACCCCTGTTAACTATAATGGGAGTTTGGCAAATAAAGCCTGGATATGTGCCTAGGAGAAAAGCGAAACAGATTTAGTGAACAACTAACTTTTCTCTACCACAGTGTCCTTGCTGAATTTGAACATCTTTTTCCTTATTGTAATTCTCCTTGACCATTTTATTTTTAGACATCACTAATATTTGGTCTTTGTCTCAGTTCCTGGCACAGAACTCCTGAAACCCTTGGAATTTACTGTCTTCTGTATGCTAATGAATAGCTGATTGGTTTAGTGGACCCTAGATTGCTTCAGGAACCAACCCTGTGATTAGAGGCTTGGAAATTTCAGCCCCACTAGGGAGGGGCAAGAGGCTGGAGATTGAGTTCACACACACATATATATATATATACATATATATATATACACACACACACACACACACACACATATTTATGGCACCTTTTCTTTATTTATTCACCCATTGATGGATACTTAGGTTGCTTCCATATTTTGGCTATTGTAAATAATGCTGCAGTGAACACAGGGGTACATATAACTCTTTGAGTTGGTGTTTTGTTTTCTTTGGATAAAACCTTAGAAGTGGAATTATTGGATCATATGGTAGTTCTAGTTTTAATATTTTGAGGAACCTCCATACTGTTTTCCACAGTGGCTGCACCTGTTTGCATTCCCACTAAGAGTGCCCAAGTGTTCCCATTTCTGTACAGCCTCACCAACTCTTGTTATTTTTTTTTTTTCATAGTAGCTAATCTGACAAGTGTGAGGTGATATTTCCTTGTGGTTTTGCATTTCCCTGATGATCAGTGATGTTGACCATCCTTTCATATGCCTGTTGGAAATCTGTATGTCTTCTTTGAAAAAATGTCTGTCCAAGTGCTCTGCCATTTTAAAAATCAGGTTGTTTGTTTTTTGGTATTAAGTTGTCTAAGTTCTTTATGTATTTTGGATATTAACTTCTTATCAGATGTATGATTTGCAAATATCTTCTCCCATTCAGTAGGTTGCCTCTGAGTTTTGATGATGGTTTCTTTCGCTGTGCAAAAGCTTTTTAGTTTGGTGTAATCCCATTTGTTTGTTTCAGCTTTTGTTGTCCTTGCCTGAGGAGACTGGTCCCCCCAAAATATTGCTAAGACCGGTGTCACAGAGCTTATTGCCTATGTTTTCTTCTAGGATTTTTATGGTTTCAGGTCCTACATACAAGTCTAATTCATTTTGAATTTATTTTTGTACATGGTGTAAGAAAGTGGTCCAGTTTCATTCTTGTGCATGTGGCTGTCTAGTTTTCCCAGCTCCATTTGTTGAAGAAAGTATCTTTTCCCCACTGGGTATTTTTGCCTCCTTTGTTATAGATTAATTGACCTTGTAAGCATGGGTTTATTTCTGGGCTCTCCATTCTGTCCCATTGATCTATGTGTCGATTTATATGTTTTTTTTCTTGCTAGTACCATACTGTTTTGATAACTGTTTCAATTTTCTTTCTTCGTCTGTGTGTATTATTTTCTCTGGAAAGTGGTGGTATCACTGTTCTGTCAGTCTTCTGTACTTGAATCCTAGTCATACCTCACACCACACAGAAAAATTAACCTGAAATGGATTATGGACTAACTGTAAAAGCTGAAACTAAAAGGTTTTAAAAGAAAACTTAAGAGAACGTCTTTGCAACCTTTAGTTAAGGAAAGACTTTAGATAGAACACCAAAAGCATGACTGAATAAAGTTTTTCTGGAGTACCTGAAAACCTTTGAAGAAGAATATATCATTATGCAAAAAAGGTGGATATTCAGATAGCAAGAATTCCCACTTTGTTTCATGGATTTCACTTGGACCAATAGAATTTGGATGCTGCTTGAGCCTTCTATTTTTTTTCTATTTTCTTTTAGTGAGGAGGAAGACATTGGAAGAAATGAGGGGACATGTAGCAGCTCACCTAGAAACTCAGGGCAAAGTTTTCTCAGGTGTTATCTGTGTTTCTGAGCCAGGTTTTATTCTTCAAGTCAGAATTTTGGATATATTCAAGTATGTGGGGTGACTTTGACAATAGAACTTAAAGTTTTAATTGCTGTAGATGGTAGCCAACTTTAGATATGAAAACATTATTATATGTGAAAGACTTTGTGGTATGGAAGAAAGAATAGTGATATTTGGATTTTATCTGTCTATATATCAATATTTATATATACCTCTGTATAGATAAATAATTTAATTATAAATGACAACACCTATTTAGAGAGAGCATCCATTTCCTAGGCCATATAATCTTTTTCAAAGGTACATAAGGAATGATATTTTGATATTATCTATCTCCCCAACCCTCAGTTTTTGGTCTAATCAAGTTCCTCCATGATCTAGACATCTTATTTATTATATGGAATATGTTCAGATATTTTTGCTTGAGTTTGTACTGTGCTTTGAGTATTCATGGGGTACTTTCCCAGTTGTGAATATTCCTGTGCACGGTCATCTCCTTATGTTACAAATGAGCCAGTTTTAAAAAGTGAAGTATTTGGTGGCCTCTAGTGGTACTCATGTGTCTATAAAAAGTCACTAATATCACCAATATACAAAATTTTAGGGGGGAAAGAGTTACTAAGGTGAGAAAACCTTGATAAATATAGAGATATCAAGGAAAAGTTTTAGATCTTTGATAACTAAAATTTTATTAATTATAAATCTGTCAGTGATATGGCTGTCTATTAATTTATAGCAAATTTTATCATCACTAGATTTCCTTTACTTTTCAGAAATGCCTTGAGGGGCGCTTAGTGGCTCAGTCGGTTCAGCGTCTGCCTTTGGCTCAGACCATGATCCCGAGGTCCTGGGATCAAACCCCTGGGATCAACTCCCACTGAGCAGGGAGCCCGCTTCTCCCTCTGCCGCTCCCCGTGCTTGTACTCTCTCTCCGTCAAATAAATAAATAATATCTTAAAAAAAAAAACGAAATGCTTTGAAATGATATGCATGTATCTTAATTGGAAATATTTCTATGTAGCTTGTACTTAGGTCAGCAATAGTGTACTATTGCATTGTTCTGAGATGTGTCCATGCAGGGGGATGGTAAGGATGATTTCTGACATCTCCTTAAATATAATAACAGATAAAAATAGGTATCAGTATTTCATAAATTAATAATAAAGATAATAAGTCCTTAAAGTTTATTTCTTTAAACAGCGAATTTTGGCTAACTTAAAGATACCTCAGGTTCAGCCAAGAATTATCCAGAATCTGAAATGTATGTAGAAATTTAGAAAGGTCACTTCAGAAGTTGGGAAAATTTATCTAAGTTCAAGATTTGGAAAGCTAAAGAGAAAACTGACAGCTTTAGGTAAGTTAAAATTTTTTAAGTGCTGAAATTAATCTGCATTCATACTAAAAATAAGATATTGAAATCTAGAGATTTAATAACTTGCCCAAGATCATAAAGCTCCTGACTGTTGGCTGAGATGATAATAAAACCCTGGTCCTTTGACTCTCTACTAAAGCTTTTTAGAAGTTAAAATAAAATATTCTTTGTGTTAGTTGGGATAGACTCATTCTTTAAGAAGTTTTTTTCCTGCTACTTTAAAAATGATTAAGTTAACAGGATAAGCCTTATTCTAATTAGGCTTAACTGGCATTAGAAAGACATGAAAAGTGTTTCAGCATTAAAATCAGAAGAGTCTAATGATACAAATCTGTGGTGACTAAGGAGTCGGTACTTTTTATTTCCTCCGAAGATAGACTGTTTTTATAAGAAATGCCTATTGTACATGTGAATTTGGGAATAACTTTGATTATGACAGCCATAGTATTCTAATGAAAAAGTTAGATTCCACTATTGGGTTCATAACTGGCTGAAAGATTTCATTAAGAGTATAGTAAGATCTTAAGTATTTTTTTCAAATTCAGTAGTATGTACTTTGGAGAGAAATGAACTGATATAAAACTTGTAAGAGATGTGCCATCAATTTGTTAATAAATGGTAATTTCCATTGTTCGAGGCACACTGGGCACTCCCCAGGCAGAAACAGCTTTTCCTGAAGCTTCTGAGTACTGATAAATAAGATGAACTAGAGTCCTGGATTCTTTTTTTTTTTTTTTTTTAAAGATTTTATTTATTTATTTGAGACAGAGAGAATGAGAGACAGAGAGCATGAGAGGGAGGAGGGTCAGAGGGAGAAGCAGACTCCCTGCCGAGCAGGGAGCCTGATGCGGGACTCGATCCAGGGACTCCAGGATCATGACCTGAGCCGAAGGCAGTCGCTTAACCAACTGAGCCACCCAGG
>NC_138379.1:41643169-41658435 GCF_054177405.1 Leptonychotes weddellii
TTTTTTTTTTTTTTTTAAAGATTTTATTTATTTATTTGAGACAGAGAGAATGAGAGACAGAGAGCATGAGAGGGAGGAGGGTCAGAGGGAGAAGCAGACTCCCTGCCGAGCAGGGAGCCTGATGCGGGACTCGATCCAGGGACTCCAGGATCATGACCTGAGCCGAAGGCAGTCGCTTAACCAACTGAGCCACCCAGGCACCCTAGAGTCCTGGATTCTTGTTTTAAATGTTTTACTTTCTGACAGGCCAGAGAAGTAGAGGAAGAGACATGCTCTGAGTTAAAAAGAGGCATAGGAAGGTCCCTGCTCATAAGTGATACTTTCCACTCATTCCATCAGGCAGAGATTCTTTTAAACTAAAAGTGGCCTCTTTAAAATTTTTGGAAGATGCATTTCAATTATATTAATATTGTTCTATCTACGTAACGTGTAATTTTATTTCACAGAGCAGCCTGTTTGTTGCCTGTCGGTGATGGTGACAACTTTAAGTAGAATGATTTGATGCTGCTAGTACTAAAAGTGAAAAATCACTTTCTAAACATGAAAAAAAGATTAAGGGTAGAGTCCAGGAACTAATAACTTAAATATAGGTGATAGATGATTTTTTTTCTTAAGTTTTTACTTAAATTCCAGTTAGCATACAGTGTAACATTAGTTTCTGGTGTAGAATCTAGTGATTTATCACTTACATACAACACCCAGTGCTGATCACAATGCCCTCCTTAATCCCCATCACCCATTTAACCCCTTCCCTCCTCCCCCCCACTTTCCCTCTGGTAACCCTCAGTTTGTTCTCCGTAATTAAGAGTCTGTTTTCTGCTTTGCCTTTCTCTTTTTTTAGCCCCCTATGTTCATCTGTTTTGTTTCTTAAGTTCCACATATGAGTAAAATCATACGGTATTTATCTTTCTCTGACTTATTTTGCTTAGCATAATGCACTCTAGTTCCATGGACATCATTACAAATAGCAGTATTTCATTCTGTTTTATGGCTAATATTACATTTTTTATATATATACATATATATATATGAAGCTCTGGTGTGTGTGTGTTTATATATATACATACTACATCGTCATTATTCATTCATCAGTCAATGGACATTTGGGGTCTTTCTGTGATTTGGCTATTGTTGATAATGCTGCTATAAACATCAGGGTGCATGTATCTCTTTGAATCAGTATTTTTGTATCTTTTGGGTAAATACCTAGTGGTGCAATTGCTGGATCATAGGGTAGTTCTATTTTTAACTTTTTGAAGAACCTCCATACTGTCCTTCCCACCAACAGTGTAAGAGGGTTCCCCTTTTTCCACATCCTTGCCAACAGCTGATGTTTCCTTTGTTGTTGTTTTTTTTAAAAAAATACTTTATTTTTAAGTAATCTCCACACCCAATGTGGGGCTCGAACTTAAAACCCTGAGATCAAGAGTTGCACACTCCACCAATTGAGCCAGCCAGGCACCCCAACCTATATTTTCAATTTTAGCCATTCTGACTGGTGTGAGATGACATCTCATACTTGTAGTTTTGATCTGTATTTCCCTGATGCCAAGTGATGTTGAGCATCTTTACATGTGTCTGTTGGCCATCTGTATGTCTTCTTTGGAAAAATGTCTATGTTTTTTTGTCCATTTCTTAACTGGATTCTTTGTTTTTTGGGTGTTGAATTTTATAAGTTTTTATAGATTTTAGATACTAACCCTTTATCAGATATGTCATTTGCAAGTATCTTCTCCCATTCTGTAGGTTGCCTTTTAGTTTTGTTGATTATTTCCTTCACTGTGCAGAAGCTTTTTATCTTGATAAAGTCCCAGTAGTTTATTTTTGCTTTTGCTTCCTTTGCCTCAGGAGTCATATCTAGTAAGAAGTTGCTCTGGCCAATGTCAAAGAGGTTACTGCCTGTGTTCTCCTCTAGGATTTTTGATGGTTTCCTGTCTCCCATTTGGTTTTTTGTTCATTTTAAATTTATTTTTGTGTATGGTGTAAGAAAGTGGTCGAGTTTCATTCTTCTGCATGTGACTGTCCAGTTTTCCCAACACCATTTGTTGAAGAGACTCTCTTTTTTCCATTGGATAGTCTTTCCTGCTTTGTCGACAAGTAGTTGACCATACAGTTGTGGGTTCATTTCTGGGTTCTCCATTCTGTTCCATTGATCTATGTGGGTTTTTTGTGCCTGTACTGTACGTCGTGATCACTACAGCTTTGTCATATAATTTGAAGTCCGGAATTGTGATGCCTCTAGTTCTGCTTTTCAAGATTGCTTTGGCTATTCAGGGTCTTTTGCAGTTCCATACAAATTTTAGGATTGTTTATTCTAGATCTGTGAAAAATGCTATTGGTATTTTGATAGGGATTGCATTAAATGTGTAGATTGCTTTGGGTAGTATAGACATTTTAACAATATTTATTCTTCTAATCCATGAGCATGGAATGTTTATCCATTTCTTTGTGTCATCTTCAGTTTCTTTCATAAGTGTATTATCGTTTTCAGAGTATAGATCTTTTACCTCTTTGGTTAGGTTTATTCCTAGGTATCTTATGGTTTTTGGTGCAGTTCTAAATGGTGGTTTCCTTGATTTCTCTTTCTGATGCTTCATTACTGGTGTATAGAAATGCAACAGATTTCTGTATATTTATTTTGTATCCTGTGACTTTACTGAATTTGTGTATCACTTCTAGTAACACTGGTGATTTAAAAAAAAAAAGATCAGTAAAGAATAGGCTTGTGAGTACTTAGGAAAAACACAATTTTTTTTTGGTATACTTTGCTCATTTGTCCAGAATTTTGCTTTAAAATTTATAGCCATTTTGAAATTTAGTTATGATTTAATGCCATTTCATTCATTTAACAGTTATTTATTGAGCACTTAACTGTGTGTCAAGCATAGTGTTGAAGATAGAGCAGTGAACCAGATAAAATCCTTGTCTTCTTAGAATTTAAGTATCTAGTGGAGAGAGACTGGCACTAACCATAATGAATAAGTAAATTATAAAATATGTGAAAAGTTATAAGCACTATTAAAAAATAATAAAGCAGTAAAAAAAATATGAAGTGACAGGAACAATGGTGGTCCCTTAGTGTGTAAATAACCAAGGCAACCTGTGGCTGCTTGCCAAATAGTCTAAGGAAAGCAAATGAGCTAGGTTAAATAGTTTTTAGAATTTTGAATATTTCAGATATTACCAAGCAAATTGTAACTATATGCTTTTAACGTTACCAAATTGTTGTTTTTATTTTTAAAGATTTTATTTATTTTAGAGAGAAAGAGATACAGAGAGCAAGTTAGGGGAGGAGCAGAGGGTGAGGAACAAGCAGACTCCGTGCCGAGTGTGGTGACTGACATGGGACTCAATCACACAACCCTGAGATCATGACCCAAGCCGAAATCAATAGTCAAATGCTTAATTGACTGAACCACCCAAGTGCCCCTAACCATACCAGATTATTAAATGAAGTATCTTTAATATGAAATTGTGATGGATGTTAGTTTGTTTGCTTAAAGTAGCCAAGAATTTTTCAGACACATGAGTGTACATGATCATGATTATAATTTTCTGTGATCAAATAGGTTACACATTTTCAATTTGGGGCATGTAGGGAAGAAAAATGATTCTACGTATTTTTGATACCAGGGACATATCCTCCATTAATTATTTGTTAATATACAGGATACAGCACTTAGGGATTTATTCTTTTTTTAAAAAAAACATTTATTCATTTATTTGAGAGAGAGAGGTGGGGGAGGTGCAGAGGGAGAGAGAGTCTTGGGCAGACCCTGCACTGAGCGCAGAGCCTGACAAGGGCTCCATCTCAGGACCTTGAGATCACGACCTGATCTGAAACCAAGAGTCAGACGCTTAACCTGCACCACCCAGGTGCCTCAAGGATTAATTCTTTTAATACAATTCATAATCTTGGTCATTTTTTTAGATTAATAGATTATTTAGTTTCTAAATATAGAAATATATATATATATACACACACATATATAGTTAATTCGTCCTTTGAGACCACTAATGTTTAGTGATTCCCTTTCCCTTCTTTCTTTTTTCTCCTGCTTGACAAAGATTTGTATAAAGAGAGTGACTGGTAGGTTATGATGTAGCCTCTAGTTATTGGCAGACATTTCTCTAAAAGTTCTTCCTATTAGAGTGTGGCCCTCATTTAAAATTTGGGATGATGATGAAAATGTTACGGAATCCTTAAAGTTTTCCTGGTCAAATTCCAGCCTCTGTTTTGATGGTTAAATCAGTTTATTTCTCTTGCCCCGTGATCACTTCCAGTGATTTATCTTTAAGTATTTTCTTAGTGCCTGTTTTGTGCAGTTTGTAAATAAGACAGACATGGCCTATGCCTTCATATTCAGTCTTGTAGCATTTTTATAGTGATAGTGAACTTTCTCTTGTATATATATTTACCTTCATAGTTTTATACGTATCATCTTCAAGGGTCTTGCTCTTTTCCATAAATTTATAGCATTAACCTGACCTATTAGGGTTCATATTCTAGTTTTTGTTCCTGTACTTGGAAATACTGTGTTTTTTTCCTTATCAAAAGCCTGTTTACTAAATTTGTATTAAAATATTTACATATTCAAATTCCTTTTTTGAAAGTTGGAGGTTCTAAAATGTTTGGATGTATCATTAAATTACAAATACTATAGGAGTCAGGGCAGCCTGGCTGGCTCAGTTGGTGGAGTGTGCAACTCTTAAGCTTGGAGTTAGAGGTTCAAGCCCCACATCGGGTGGTAGAGATTATTTTAAAACAAACTAAAAACCAAAAAAAGAACAAATGGTAAAGGACTCTTAATGTAATAAAATTGGATTTTCTAGTACATATGCAGGGCAGAATGTTGAATCTTATCATCCTATTTAATTACATTATACTGAGAATGGGATTTCAGACACATAATCTAGTTGAAATGACGAAAATGGGGATCTTGTTCCATATAATGCTGGATGTTTTAATTTTTTCTTTTTTTTTTTTTTAAAGATTTTATTTATTTATTCATGAGAGACAGAGAGAAACAGAGGGAGAAGCAGGCTCCCAAGGAGCGGGAAGCCCGATGCGGGACTCGATCCCAGGACCCTGGGATCATGACCTGAGCCGAAGGCAGACGCTTAACCATCTGAGCCACCCAGGCACCCGTAATGCTGGATGTTATACTGTGTCAGTGAATGCTTAGGATCTTAAGTTGCCTTCTGCTTTTCAAAAAGAAATTCCAACTCTGGCATATTTTTGGACATTATTTTTAGCTAGCTTTGCAGTAGATCATACTGAGACTACAGACTAGTACCAGCTATTGCTAGTGGAATTGTGAGCTCTTGCTACTGCTCGGGCGTCATTTTAGAGGTGTTAGCTGTAGTCCTATAAGGATATGAAGAACTTAAAAGGCCACGGAGAATGTGAAGTTAATATTACCCATATCACACTGGATTAATATCTGTGGCAAGTTTCAAATGCCAGTAGTGATGTATTTTATGATCTTAGATCACCTTAGCTTTTTGGTTCAGATCAGCTATTCTTTGTATATGAAGGTAAAAGATTACCATTTGACTAAAGTCATCCAGTGTGTCAGTTACCAAGCAGCTAGTTCAGGCATTTCTTCCAGATTTAAAACAGAAATGAAATAGGAGGGTCCAAGGTATAGGTCAGCATTATCTATTATTTCTTTCTGCCTCTCAAGAGGAAAAGCAGAAGATAGCACTTCCTACATACTGGCCCAAAGGGAGCTGGGAAGCAAGGAATCCATATGAGGGACCTTCAAAGTTGTTCTAGGGCTTTGGATGACCCTATGGTTTGGAATAGATTAGAATTTATGAATGTTAAGAGCAAACAAGCTGTGGTAGCTGGGTGTGGAAATTGCCAAGTGATGCCCTGCACCACTTGGCTGGGCCATCTTAGTGTTGAGATACTGAGATCAGGGACTCTGAGCAGTCTTGTGATTAAAGGAAGTGAAAAAGGTTGGAAACATTGTGATTTATCATATGCTGTGGACTGTTTTTAAGCTTGTAAGCCTCTATTTCTTGTTTGTTTCTATTTGGTAATGTCTTTTAACATCTCCAAACTGTCTCATTGATACCCATTGGAATCAAAAAAGTTTAAAGGAAGTGCTATGCTTTCTTTAAGGTCGTATCAGTTATGATTATGGTAATTGAAGTGAGAACACCAGAAGTTAAAAAGTCACTGTCCTACTGTCAGTACTGTCCTTTCCTGTAGATCTTATTTCTAGTGCTAGAGTCTTAAAGTCTCTGTGTTTTAATAGAATAGGAAATAAGATTGATACATTTTTATTTTAAAGTTTTGCTTTTCCAGGGTTTGGTGTTTATCTGGAAGGGAAAGTTAATATATAGGCTAGAATGATGGACTGATGTTAATAAAGAGAACTTTTATGAGGAAATATAAAATATTTTATTATCATTATATCCCATAAAACTGCTATAAGAGACTGTAGTTCATGTGAAAAAGATGTTTATCAGTAAGGTTGGCATGAGCTATTGGCTTCTTGAAAAGCTGATGGAGTTTTTGGCTATGGAATCACCAGGATGATGGCAGTAGGAGTAGAAATGGAGTGGTATTTAATTGACAGGGTTTAGTTGCATGACTGATTGAATATGGAATGCACTAGGAGACCAAAAGTTATCACACAGATTCAAATTTGGTTGACTGGGAGAATAGCAGTACCTTGACAAGATAGTGCAAAAGGAGAAATAATTTCAGGGACGCCTGGGTGTCTCAGTCGGTTAAGCATCTGCCTTCGGCTCAGGTCATGGTCCCAGGGTTCTGGGATCGAGCTCTGTTCGGGCTCCTTGCTCAGCGGGGAGCCTGCTTCTCCCTCTCCCTCTGCCATTCCCCCTGCTTGTGCTCTCTCTCTCTCAGTCTCCGTCAAATAAATAAATAAAATCTTTAAAAAAAAAGAAAGAACTTCAGATCTGTCCAATTTGACTATAAACGAATTTAGGTGTTGTAACACCTAATAAGACAATTTGGTAGAATGATTAATAGCATGGACTCTAGAACTTGACTGCTTAAGTTTTAATTCTGGCTTCACGTAGTAACTCTGTGACCTTAGGCAAATTATTTAAAGACTGTGCCTTTTTTCTTAATTCTGTTAACCTTATAGGATCATTATGAGCATCAAATGAATTAATACACATAAAGTGCTTAGACAGTGTGTGGTACACAGTAATCATTATGTATTAGCTGTTGTTACTGTTGTCATTATTAGGTTATGTTTTCCAAAATAATACTGTGATTTTGGGATAAAACTTAGTGATATAAAAAGGATTTTTTTCACTTGGAGCAATCCCAGGAGACTTAATTCTCTTTCCTTTCCTGCTCTCTATACCCTCTCAAATTTATAGAACCAGGTATAGAAAATTAATTGTGCAGTTTTAATTATTAAATGATGTTAGTTTAACTGTGTATTTTAAGGAAGTGGGAGATGGAAAAGGTGTTTGAAAATGTTTTATAACTAATTATAATTCTTTTTGATTCTTTTAAAATGCCATATTGAAGATGTTTATTTCCTACTTTTGTCACCCTCGTCTGGACAGTCTTAGCTCAATTAAATCCAAAGCTTGGATGTCAGATTTCATTTTTTCCTGCCAGACCTCACTGTGTGGCATTAGCTTTGTCCTTCAGTGAATTTATCTGGTATTTTGCACTATCCTGCATAGTTTTTTGCTCACCTCTACTTCATATACTTCCTGGTGTTCTCATGGAACCTACAGGAAGCAATTTGCTTTCTCAGAGGAACTTAAACTAACCTAAAGACTTATCTGGAAAAGCTGTTTTTCAGAAATTACAGATGAAAGGGACAGTCTAATGAACGCTATCAGACTGGAGGAAGCCCCGCAAGTAAACAGGACTGTCCCTAGTTATTCTTAGGTCTGTGGAATTCATACAGTTTGATTTCCTTCTCTCTGATTTCCCTCTACCCATCACCTTTAAATAAGCTATGCTATGCATACCCTTTTCTGTCCATTTCTTATGTTTAATGAGCCTGTCTGTTTAACTGCATGCCAGATAATGTGTTTGAATATGGAATGTACTCAGCAGTTTGATTCTGATAATTCATCTATCAAAACTTGTGACTTTTATTTACTTAATTTTTTAAAGAGTATAATTAAGGTCATTTAAAAAATAATGTTCTCAGCTGCATTCTAATATCCTTGACCAGAAGAGAAAGCAATGCCATTATTGCTAATGCCCTGTTTAGCTGCAAGGAAGAAACCTGCTCAGATAGCTTTGTACCCTGAGTTCTTACTTCAGACAACTCTGCTCTGAGTGTTCAGCATGAGGGTGTGTCTTTTCACTCTTGGCTGTGTATGTCTTTGGGAATTATATGCTCCCATTGCTCCCAAGGACAGAGGTTTAATTTAGTTCCATTAGTTATCATCAGCATTCATTAGGCTTAGATTCAACTGCAAATAATAGAAAACCCACAAGAGTGGCTTCAGTGAATTGGGGATGTATTTTTCTTCCCTGTAAAATATGGAAGTCTGGAGGTAGATGGTTTGGTGCTGGTATAGCAATTCTGTGATTTCATTAAAGGCTCAGCTCTAACTTTCTTTTCCTCCCTTTATGGGATGTTACCCTTATCTTCATGTTCTTATTCTAGGCAGAAAGAAGGGAAAGGGGGGAGAGGATTAAAAATGTGGCTGAGTCTTCCTCCTTCTTAGAAGAGCTTTCTCAGAAGTGCACCCAGTGACTTCTACTTACATCTTCTTTGCCAGAACCAGTATGTAACTCTACCCACTACAAGAAAGGCAGAAAGATTTAGTGGTTTTTTTGTTTGCTTGTCTTAAAGCTGAGCATATTGCCACCCCCAACAAAATCTCTTAGTGGGGGAAAAAGGGAAAAATCGGTAATTGGGTGGGCAGCTAGTTGTCTCTGTCATATCCTCCAAAATAGAGTCCTTATAAGGCATACTTCAGCCAGACACCCCTGGACTAA
This sequence comes from Leptonychotes weddellii, assembly GCF_054177405.1. Lineage (NCBI taxonomy): Eukaryota > Metazoa > Chordata > Mammalia > Carnivora > Phocidae > Leptonychotes > Leptonychotes weddellii. The sequence continues at coordinate 41,652,129 of NC_138379.1, forward strand.
TTATTTGTGGCCAGGAAATTAAGATTGGTTTCTCTTGAAGTTCTTGGCTTTGCAAGTCATAAAGAACTGCTTTTTGTTGTTGTTGTTTTGTTTTTAAAGTAAACTCTGCCCCCAACATGGGGCTCAAACTCACAATCTTAAGATCACAAGTTGCATGCTCTACCAACTGAGCCAGCCAGGCACCCCTGTTTTGGTTTGTTTTTTAAAGAAGGGGTGGTATAACTGGTAAGCACTATGAGGCCTCATGCCTTGTTTGTTAGGAGTAGAGTTACTTAGTATGTTGTAGAAAGAATGCATAACTCTGGATGTATCCATGTATGTGGCAGCCAAAAAAAAAAAAAAAGATTGAAAATTGTTGTCTTCAAGTAACCAAATCTCATTTCTAATTCAGAATCTTTGATCTTTTTTTATTTTAAAGATTTTATTTATTTATTTGAGACAGAGAGAATGAGAGAGAGAGAGCACATGAGAGGGGGGAGGGTCAGAGGGAGAAGCAGACTCCCTGTCGAGCAGGGAGCCCGATGCGGGACTCGATCCCGGGACTCCAGGATCATGACCTGAGCCGAAGGCAGTCGCTTAACCAACTGAGCCACCCAGGCGCCCCCAGAATCTTTGATCTTTCCAAGTATGGTGATGTCTTTCATTATATATTCTATTAGAAATGTACTTCTTAATTTCAGGGACAGTTCACTAGTGTTTATTTAGTAGCTTTGAGTACTTAGCTATTATTTGCCCTCTCCTCTCCCCACCTCTAAGTATTTTAAGAAAAGCCTATCGTTTTTTGCTTATCCTTATGTCCCCAATGTCAGGTATATGTGAGGTAGTAAATAAATATTTGGTGAATCAATAATTGACTGAAAGAACAAGAATGGTAGCATTCTGTTTCACTTTGAATACTCCCACACTGGGAATCTGTTATTTTAGAAATTCACCTTTTCAACTTTTATACAGCTCTAGAGAGACAACATAATAGGATAGAAATAATATGACTTTGGAGTCATTAGCGCAAAGTGTTTTGGTCCACTACTGTGTGTCAGGTACTGCTTTAGATGCTGGAGTAGGAACAGAAGTGTGTTCCTTTATCTCTAGGAAAGAGGGAGACAAGCTTATAAATAGTACTTATTAAACTTACTGTGATATGTGCTGTATGTATACACTAGGTTCTAAAGGTAGATCCTACTGGGTTAACCTAGGTTGGAACAGTGGGTTTGAAGAGAGCAGGATGTGGTTCAAGAAGACTTTGCAGAGAAGATGGTCGTAGCTATGTGGGTGATAATTAGCCGGATGAGGTGAATGGGGATCATGTTCTGGACAGAGAGTAGCTGCTTGTGCAGGAGTACAGATACAAGGAGTACAAGGAGTGGCAGAAGGTGTAGGAACCAGCTGATGGAGAACTTAGATTTTATCCAGAATATCATTAAAGACATTTTCAAAACAGCTTTTTTCTCTCTGATGAAAAGGGAAGCACGTTTTTATCTTTTAGAAGATTTCAAAAAGACAGAAAAGTGTATAAAGAATATGATCACTGGTATTCTCTTCAACTAGAGCTTACCACTCCTAATATTTTGTACATACACTGCCATAATTCCTCAGTTTCTCTCCCTTCTGTCTTCTCTGCTCTTCCCTTCTTCTTCTCCCTGCCCTCCTTTGTTCTTTTACCCTTCTCTGGCCAGATCTTGTTGGCCCATACGACAACTAAGTGAAGGACTCACTGAAAAAGGAGGTTAAGGTATAGAAAGAGGCAGTTTTGTCTTAGAGTCATTTTCTGAAATAAATATTATAAAAGAGGCATTATTTGGGGGGGGATGGAGAGTTTGAATTTGGTTATTAGGTATGTTTTAAAAAATTTTTGTAAACACCTATAGCACTTAGTATGTATCCAGTTGTATTTTAAGAGCTTTCAAAAATTATGTATTTAAATCTCAGGGACTGAGATTTACAAACTATTAACTGTTTCCATTTTATAGATTAGGAAGTTGAAGCATAAAGAGGTCACACAGTTTGTTCAAGGTCTACATTAGCTGTAACCGTGACAGACCCTGGAATCCAGGTTCTGGATTTTAACTCATGGCAGTCTGGCTCCAGCATTCATGCTCTTTACACTATGCTCTCAGGTTGAGGTCGAAATGTGAGTGAAACAGTCAAGTAAATATATTCAGCAGGCATGTGGTTATGCATTTGAAACCCAGGGGACAGGTCAGGCCTGGGGATATAATTTGGAAGTCATCAGTATTAATGTTTCTAGTACCTTCAGTCATATATTCTGTGATGATAATGAGTGTGCCTTGTTGTTTTCTGGTTGCTTTTCGCTCGGAATCTCTACTTTGGCACTATTCCTTTTAAAACTGTGCCTTACATAACTGGATGTAGAAGTTGTAATGCAGAGAAAATGACTGCATTTTCCCCCTCTAGGATACATGTTACTTCTGTTAGTGCTTTGGTTGTATTATTGCTTCCCCCGCCCTTTCCTTATAATAACTATACTACATTGCCCGAACACACATATTGACCTTGTGCTCGCAATCCAACACCTGCTACTACCCTTAGGTTTTGCTTACACAGAAGCTTACCAAGATAATCTTCCCCATAATATACTCAGACAATTGATTTTTTTTTAAACCAAAATGAGAACCTTATATGGTACCTATAATTTATTTGAAGTTTGTAATTCTATTCTACCCAGACATTTTACTTTTCCTTGTCATTAGGGAAGGAGTCAAAGAGCAAAGGAAATTTCCAGAAAAAGCTAAAATATATATAACCTTTCCCTAGTGTTCCTACTTCTGAATGTTCTTGGACATTGGATGTGTATCACAGAATTAACTTATATACCTCTAAGAATTCCACGTATGAAAAAGGGAAAGTCAAAACAGTGGATGTGAGGTCATTTAAATCAGTTTTGCCTATAAGTAACAGTTGATCAGATCAGATAAAAGAATATATATATATATATATTTTTGCTTTTAAAAAAATTGTTTATCTTTAGAATAGGAGTATAGGGGTGTGGTTGTGGATGGTTGGCGGTTTGCATTTACACCTCAAGAACCTACATTTTGGGGCGCCTGGGTGGCTCAGTCGTTAAGCATCTGACTTCGGCTCAGGTCATGATCCCAGGGTCCTGGGATCGAGCCCTGCATCGGGCTCCCTGCTCAGTGGGAAGCCTCCTTTCCCTCTCCCACTCCCCCTGCTTGTGTTCCCTCTCTCGCTGTGTCTCTCTCTATCAAATAAATAAAAAATCTTAAAAAAAAAAAAGAACCTGCATTTTATGTGATAAAATTTAGACATGCTATATCCAAAAGTATTTAGATGAATATAAGGAAATACTGTTTTTTGTTTGTTTTGTGGGAAGCAATTTTTTAACATTAAAAGAGCCTACTTTTCAATCATTTAGGTTTGGCGCTTTTTTTTTTTAAGCTTTAGTGAATTGAAAGGTCAACTCTATATAGAAATGGGTTATATCTAACCACCTGTGATATTCAGTTATTTTCCGTAAATGATCTGATAGCATGACAAGCTGGATCTTTTTAAAGATATAAATAGTTTAAAGTACTTGGCAATTTCCCCTATTTCTAACTGTTCCTGTAATGTGAAAACACTGGCAGGACTAGAAAAATAAAATTAAGAAGACACTTAAAAAGTTACTATAAGATAAGATAGAGTTGAAAATTGTCAGAAATATGAAAGATATTTAGCTATTTAACTCTGTATATGTATGTATGTGTATATATATACATATATATACACACACATATGAGCTTTTAAAATATATATCACCATTCTTCTGAAGTAGAAATAAAATGAAATTTTAACAAAAAAACATAAATAGACTATAAAGATATATATATATTTATTTAGACTATAAAGATATATATATATTTTTGTCATTGCCCCAGAGCCTCATTTTATATCTCCCTTTGAAAAATCCAAATATATGGGGATGGTATATCTTTTAGCTTGATATTGCAGCTTTTCTTGAACCAAGAACACTTTACACGCTTTCAGACTCTCTAAGTTTATTTCACCTTTTTTTAATGTTATCTGTCAGCAGAACATGCAATGGTGTTACAAAGTTTAATGTCTCTAGAAATGACTTTTATATTTACTAACAGTTGAATATTCTATTTTGAGGGAGAATAAATTGTGGATTAAGTGTGACCAAGGTATAAAACAATTTTCTTCTGAGTGATAGTGAAACATTTACTGAATTATAACTATTAGCAAAAATAAAGTTGACTAGCATTTATTTTCCATGTGAACATGCAAAGAGCTATCTGTTTATTACAATTAAAAAGTAAGTCTGGTAAAAGTTTAACACCAAATCTGGCTATAGAGAGAAAGAGTATTCAGTTATTCAGAGAGCTTTCAATAATAAAATAGGTAGTCAGGATTTTGCGATTTTGTTGGAGTCAAAAGGTGGGTAACTTCCATTCTTTTCAACTTAAATCAGTTTCTGGGTTTATTACTAAGTGTTATAATAGGCTACATTGTAGGTGTATGGGTGAACTAGAAATAGATCAGCCCCCATAAGGGCTGCAACCAAGCTTTGAATTACTTTAACTCCTTTTTTTTTTTTTAATTAATTTATTTGACAGAGAGAGACACAGTGAGAGAGGGAACACAAGTGAGGGAGAGGGAGAAGCAGGCCTCCCGCTGAACAGGGAGCCCTATGTGGGGCTCGATCCCAGGACCCCAGGATCATGACCTGAACCGAAGGCAAATGCTTAACGACTGAGCCACCCAGGCACCCCAAATTACTTTAACTCTTGATTGGATTAAGGTTATCTGCTATTTCTAGAGCCTTTAGGCTAGCTGCCTGCTAAAAGAAAACATAAATTCACTTTGGAGGAAGATAACACCATGCAGAATCTCAATTATTTCAACCTTTTTTTTTTTTTTTTTAACATACACTATTCAGCATCCAGTTGAAGGTAATAGGACATTCAAGGAGACAAGGCAATTTGACAAAAAGCTAAGATACAATAAACAGACAAACTTAGGGATTCAGATAGTGGCACTCAGACAAAACTGTGCTTGATATGTTTAAAAAAAATAGAAGATTAGCATTTTGTCAGAGTATTGGTAATGAATGAAAAAGCTAAATTAAATTCAGGAACTGAAAAAATACAGTAACTGGAGTAAGTAACCAGAAGATTGACTTAATAGCATATTAGGCATTGCTGAAGAGAGAATTAGTAAACTGGAAGATAGGTCAGAAACTGTCTTTCAATGGTAAAGGAAAAAGAAGGATAAAAAGTACAGAAATGAGTAGATAAAATGAACCAATGTGTAAAATAGTCTAAGGTATCTCCAAACAATAGTAGAACTAATAAATGAATTCAGGGAGGTTGTAAAATATAAGATCAACATACAAAAATTGTTTTTGAATGTTTATTATCAATGAACTATTGGAATTCAAATTCATATGGAAATGTGAAAGAACTAGAATAGGAAAACAACTTTGATAAGTAAGAGCAAAGTTGGAAGACTTAAACTAATTGACTTGAAGGCATATCATTAAGCTACACTGATCAAAATTGTTTAATACTGCAGTCAAGATAGGTAATGGAACAATATTAATTCATCAATAGAACAGAAGAGAGAATCTAAACATAGATACACACACACATGCACACACACACACAACTGATTTTTTAGCAAAGTTAGAAAGATGGTTCAGTGGAAAAAAGGATAACCTTTTCAATAAATGATGCCAAAACAATTGCATAACTCTGTTAACAAATGAACTTCCATTCACATCTTTTTTTTTTTTTTTAAAGATTTTATTTATTTATTTGACAGAGAGAGAGACCCCAAACTTCCATTCACATCTTAAGAACTCCAAATAGGGGCGCCTGGGTGGCTCAGTAGTTAAAGCGTCTGCCTTCGGCTCAGGTCATGATCCTAGGGTCCTGTTATCGAGCCCCGCATCGGGCTCCCTGCTCCGCGGGAAGCCTGCTCTCCCTCTCTCACTCCCCTTGCTTGTGTTCCCTCTCTTGCTGTGTCTCTCTCTGTCAAATAAATAAAATCTTAAAAAAAAACCACAGAACTCCAAATAGATCATCAATGTAAATGTAAAATCTAAAGCTAAAACCTTTTTTCTATGATTAGTCTATTAAATTTATTAATTTTATTGATCTTTTCAGTGAGCCAGCTTCTGGTTTCCTTGATTTTCTTCTTTGCTTTTCTGTTATTAATTTCATTGATTCCTTTCTCATCCTTACTATTTTCCTTCTTCTGATTACTTTGGGTTTAATTTGCTCTTCTGTTTTGATTTTTTTTTTCCCATTTTCCAGACTTCTGTTTTAAT
>NC_138379.1:41658535-41684995 GCF_054177405.1 Leptonychotes weddellii
TTTTTTTTTTTTAAAGATTTTATTTATTTATTTGAGAGAGAGAGAATGAGAGACAGAGAGCACAAGAGGGAAGAGGGTCAGAGGGAGAAGCAGACCCCCGCTGAGCAGGGAGCCCGATGTGGGACTCGATCCCAGGACTCCAGGATCATGACCTGAGCCGAAGGCAGTCGCTTAACCAACTGAGCCACCCAGGCGCCCCTGTTTTAATTTCTTATGGTGGAAGCTGAAGTCATTGATTTGAGACTTTAATTCTCTTCTAATAAAAGATGCTTAATACTATAAATTAATCCCCAAGTATTGCCTTAACTGCATCTCAAAAACTTTAATAAATTATGTTTTCATTTTCATTTAGTTCAAACTATTTTCTAACTTCCCTTTTAAATTATTCTTTGGCCCATAAGTTATTTAGAATTGTGTCTCTTACTATTTGGGGATTTTATAGATAATCTCTTTTATTAGTTTTTACTTTAATTCCATTGTGGTCAGAGAATGTGGTTTGTGTGATTCAAATAATTTCCAGTTTAGTGAATGACATTTTCATGGCCCAGAATATGGTCTATCTTGGCTTCTACTACTTATGTTTGAGGTTCTTAAATCTTTCTTCTTGGTATTTGTCACAATTTCCCATCCAGTTTTACTTCATTATCACTGCTTACATTTCACTGTTTCTAGAGTTATCATTCCTAAATACTAATCTGATTCTGACACTCCTTCCTTTTTCCAAAAGCTCTGCTGATATCCCATTATCTACAGAATGAAATTCATTCTCTTTATTGGGGGAGACAGGGTCTTTCATTATCTGGCCACAAGTTATTTTAAGAAAGCCTCATCTAGTATTACCATCCTTTTCTGCCTCTTTTCATACATTCTGTATTCCAACTATGTTAAACTGATTTTCTTTTCCAAAAATGCTTTATGAAGTGCATTTCTTACATCTGTACCTTTGATTAAGCTATTCTTTTCTCCTGGAATTACCTTTCTCTTCCCTTCTTACTTTTTATTTAACATTCATGCCAATTCTGCTCACCTCTGGAATTTGCTTTCTTCAGCCAGAATCTACTATGTTTTTGGTTCATTTTTTTATACATATCGTATAGTATGCTTTGATGTGGGATGCCATATTTATGTAGGCACTCAGTGTTTCTTCAGATCTCAATAGTAAGGAAATTAAGACAATAAGGGGTTTTTCAAAATTAATAAAATTAATATCCTTAATTCTGTACATGGATCAAGAGATTCAGTAAAAGTGAAAATTTTTAAGTTCTGTTTTGGAATAGAATACACGATTATAGGCTTTCTGCATCATTTATAAGTCAGCATTAAAGATAGTGTTTACAAATGGAACAAAATCCCAGCTCAGTTTTCATTAAATGTTAGACATGACTAATGAGCGAGTTTGACAATGCTACAGAAATTAATGAATTGCAAAAAGAAACTGAAAATACTTTATCAACTGCCATCTATAAAATTATATGTTCCTAAGGTTTAGTGAAGGTGATATGTAGTAATTAATGTTGATGATTAGTTGGAAAATAAAATTATGAATGATGTTGATATCATATACATTACAACACAGATAGGTGGATCAAAATATGAACTGGCGGAGGAGTTGAAATGACTTCCAAAGCTAGAAATTCCTTCTGTGGTAGCCAAAGCTATTCAATCTATAATTTCATAGTATATTCAAAATTTAGTTTTAGTTATGACAAAGCAATAGAAAGAATAATATTTCTTCTAAACAACCTAAAAATTTCTCATAATAAAATGATGTACATTTATGTTTTGAGTTAAAATAAAAATTCAGAGGTGTTTTTCATTTTTTATGATTCCCTTTTTTCATTAATTTGTTTGATCAGCTAATTACCTGCTGTATACTTTGTGATCTATAAAAAATTGTGTGAATGGGAGTTGTTCTTATAGCCAAGAAAATAAGCTCTGTGCAATAATAACATTTGAGTAGCTCTTTACTGTTTTCAAAGCACTTTCAGGTGTGCTGTTTCTTGTGAGGAAAGGAATCCTAGTGCAAGGTATCAATGGGTGTATGGAATCTGTGGTTTTTCTTTTTTTTTTTTTTAAAGATTTTATGTATTTATTTATTTGGGAGAGAGAGCACAAGCAGAGTGAGCGGCAAGCAGAGGGAGAAGCAGGCTCCCCACTGAGCAGGGAGCCCCATGTGGGACTCGATCCCAGGACCCTGGGATCATGACCTGAGCTGAAGGCAGACACTTAACTGTCTGAGCCACCCAGGCACCCCGGAATCTGTGGTTTTTCTTTGTAGTCAATGGAAGGATGCAGAGGAAAGGGAGCTAGGTGAGCAAAGATGTGCTAAGGTTTTTCATGTCACCGTTACAGAATCTCTTTAGAACTGGATTACTTGGACTATATCATAGACATTTTTAGCGTTATTAAGTATGGTGTGCGTATGCATAGTTGAATACAGACATTTTCAAATGTTATTGAACCTTTTGAAGGTGAGATCATGAATATAAGAATCTAAGATTTGGTGATAATATATAAATGCATTCTCCTCCAAAGAAGATGCATGGCAACCTTTAGCATAGAAAATTGGGAGGAACCCTTTAGTTATCTAGGAGTCTTACAAGAAATGCTGACTAGTGTTTCTGTAATGATTTCATCCCAGTTCCAGAAGGTGTAAGTCATGTGTGATTATGAATTTAATACATTAGGTAATTGCTCCAGTTCTGCCTTTATCCTTATTTGGTTATTTATCCTCCCATTCATGCCTGTTCTTGTTTTTACTTAGCAGTTGACCTTTTTACACAGACTTGAGGAAGAAACCCAGCAAGAACTAAATGCCTCCATTTCATACCTGCCATATTTAGAAATGTTTTTCTTTGAAGTGTTAAGTCTGATCTGTTTTATCTAGGTGCAAAATGTGGGACATTTGTTTTAAAGTAGAATTAAAACATGATCAATTATTTTCAATTGAAGCATTTCCAGTTACACTGCTTAAAAAATAGCTTTTGTAGTCTAGTTAGTTTTATTCAGTAAAATATATTTAATTATTAACAAAACAGATCAATGTAACTGAAATTTAAATTTATTTTTTGAAACATTTTAAGCCATTTCAGTCAACTTAAAATCAATTTAAAGGCTAAATTATTAAATACCCCTTCTTCCATCACTAATGCTCTTCTCCAGAAATAACTAATCATAATCGTTGATTTTAATTCTCTATGCTGATATTTGTTTAGAGAATGAGAATAGTGTTCTGCCCCTGCACCGTCTGAATTCCTGATCTGTAGATTCCATAAGCATAATAAAATGGTGCTTAATTTAAGCTACTATGTTTTGGGATAGTTTATTATGCAGCAGGAGTAATTGAAAGATAAGTGGAATTTAAATATGCTAAAGAGAAAAGGCTCTTTTCTGCTTTAGCAAAAGTCCTGGGATAGGATATTAAATTGCCTAAAGCTTAGTATTTATTTTGGATTTGGAGGGATGTTAGTTCATAACAGAAGAGAAAGCTGCAAAGGTAGTAGGTGTCAATTGTGGCTTTTAACACTTCATTAGTGGGTTTAAACTTTTTTCTGTGTGCAATGGGAACATAAAGATTTTCTGAGGGTAGAAGATCATGGAAAAAGACAATGGAACTCTTACATCATTCCAACATCTTGGAATGGGCCTCAAGTTTACTTATCCTTATATGTGTTTACTCAGCAAACATTTGTCATGCTTATACTTTTGGCCAGGGGCATAGTTTTGATTTTTTTTAATACAAAGGCTTATTTACTTATTTTTATGAAATTATATACAGTCAGAATAAGGATCTAGTAAGAAAGCTAGCCATGATTTTTTTTATGTCTCTAAGTAGGGCACTAAAAATTATCCTGGCTATGTGTATATATTAAGTAGTTATAATGATAATGTAGAGCATGACTATAGTGGAAAAGACTTGAAGGTTAAATCAAGTTCAGAAAATATTTAGTGGGTATACACATTTCTGTGAATGTGTTAACTCTCACTTATTGATATTTCTGAAAAAGCCTGCTGGGAATTTGATGGGGATTGCATTGAATCTATAGTTCAGTTTCAGGGAGAATTGACATCTTAACAATATCAATCTACTAATTCATGAACCCAGAATTGCTCTCCGTTTATTTAGGTCTTCTGTAATTTCCTTCATCAGGGATTTGTAGTTATCTTGCAACCTTGGTAATAAGATCATTTATTCTATGAGTTTATGTTCAATTTTTTTAGTGCTTTTATTTTTGATTATTTTTATTTAGAAAATAATCTTGAACTTTCACATCATGATAACACATTTGCGACTGTGTTATCTCAGTCAATATGGCCTTTAAAAAATTTTTATCATAATATTTTATGCACAAACTGAGACATGTTTTGTTTCTAAGTCTTTGTTTTTATACATCTTTTATTTGTTTATTACTTATTATTTTCTACCAGTTTGGGTTCCAAAAGATTTTCCAGTATCTTTCATTGCATATTGTTTCACATAGGATTCTGTCATGGGAGTCAGCAAATTTCTACCTGTTACGCCTTTCTTTGATCTCTTTTTATAGGCAAAAATTCATATATAGTTGATGCTTTAATAACATGCGGTTTAGGGGCACCCACATTTCCCCTTTCCCATGCAGTCAAAAATCTGTGTATGACTTGGTTCCCCCAAAACTTAACCACTAATAGCCTACTGTTGACCTGAAGCCTTACCAATAACATAAACAGCCAATTAGCACATATTTTGTATGTTATGTGTATTAGGTACTATATTCTTACAATAAAATAGAGAAAAAAATGTTACTAAGAAAATCAGAAGGAAGAGAAAATAACACGTGCTGTACTGTATTTACTGAAAAAAAATCCACATATAAGCAGACTTGTGCAGTACAAACACCTGTTCAAGGGTCAACTGTAATTTAATTTCTTAGTTTTCTCAATGCTTAAGCACAGTGCATGGCTGTTGTGTTTAATAAATAGCTATTGATTGTTTTGAGGAGAAGAGAGAAATTGCATGCAGGTAACATAAAACCACTTTTCTCAAGGCTTATTACCACCAAGGAAATAATAGCAAAGTAGCAAGAAATAGTATTCCATGGGAAACATGACTCTGAGCTTGTGGTCAGCTTGTTTGGATATTATCTACATTGGTCCAGGTGGAGAGAAATTCCTGTGTTGATAGCTGAATTAAACTAGATAAGAAAACAGAGAAACACTTATTCATATAAAATAATTAGGAAATATAGTTTGGAAGAAAACACAGCCATTTCCCCTACCTGTTTTAAACTGATGAAAGATTTACAACTCTGTAAATTCACTACCTTTCATTTTGTTGAACATTTTTTCCTATAAATTGAGTTTATAAATTAATAAAACTGACAAAATATACTTATTTCTCATTTTCAGTCCAAACAACAGTAGTTTTTTTTTTTTTTTTAAGAATTTGAAGCTCAGTAACTATACTTTCATCTAATTCTATAGTCATCTGTCTTTAAGCAATGTAGTACTATAGATTCTTTATCTGGCCATCTGTTCTTAGTATTAGAACATAGGTTGGGACTCAGATAGGTTGATACTTCTGTGGTGATCCTTTCCCAAATATAACCTTTGCTTGCTTTTAGTTTTCAGGAAGAATCAATTTTTTTGAATAGAAGAGAGGTTGTTATTAATGATACAAGTATATGTGTAAACTCTTTGAACTTTATAAAATATTAGCCATTTCATTAATCAGCAGTTATTTGCCAAATTGGTGTACAGTATCCTTCTTCCATATTGTCATAGATGCTTCAATCAAGTAATAAATTAGAAAGTCCATTACGTGTATATTCTCAAAAATTAAATAATCCTTTGGTGGGCTTATTATGACAATGAAAGGATGTACTATATATTCTCTTTTCATTTCCAGGTTTTGGATAAATTTCTTAGCACTGGGTACTGTGGTAGATATTGTAAACCTAGATAAAAGACAAAAAGGTTGATAACCTTAATCAGTGAGCACCTAGAAATGAATAATAAAACCCAATAGAAAAAATAGAAAGAATATAAACTGTCTTTTCAATGAAGAAGAAATTCACTATGCCAGTAACCATGAGAAGCTACCTCTAATCTCAGTCATAATTTTAAAAGGCAAATTAAAATAACAGTGAATGAATAGTTTGGCATTCAGATTAGCCAAATTATAAAGGTCTGTAAGTAAATGTTGGTAACTATGTAGGCATATTCACACATTGATGATGAAGTTTTAATTTGTTACAACGAGCATGTTCTTTGGTATTTCTTGTAATAGCACAATATAGAAAACCTTCTCAGTAGGTTTGTGGTTAGGTAAATAGACCAGGTTTCAGATTTATGGAAAAGAACTAGATAGATTTGTCTGGAAAGCTCTTCATGATACCATTAAGACAGAAAAAGAAGATGTGGACAGATAACAAATTTTTACTTGAAAAACTTTTTTTTAAAAGATTTTATTTATCTGAGAGAGGGAGAGAGCATGAGCGGGGAAGAGGGGTGGAGGGAGAGGGAGAAGCTGACTCCCCGCTGAGCAGGGAGCCTGATGTGGGACTCGATCCCAGGACCCTGGGGTCATGACCTGAGCTGAAGGCAGATGCCTAAGCGACTGAGCCACCCAGGTGCCCAAAAAACTATTACGTGTATATATTTATAGGTAGGTCTGAAGAAATGGAGGAATATTTGTTTACGTTAGTGGCATAAGAAAATATTTTTTTTTCAAGTAGAGGTAGGTGATTTTAACTGTATTTTTAAAATAATTTTCTTCATATAAATATGAAAACTGAAATAATCACATTCTTTGGGAGATTTCCTCTTGTGGGATTTTATACAATTATGCAGTTACTAGGGAAAGCCTTCGGTTTTTCCTACTGATATTAAAGAGGGAGAAAGCAGAACAAGTATTAATAGTATGTAATACCCCAAAGTGTCTGTTATAAATAAACTAAGAGTGGAGGGATGAATATTTTTATGCAAATAAATTACAAATATTTGTGAGCTGGGCCTCATGTCTTGTTATTTCTATTTCTTTTCCTCAGTCCTCTTCATCCCTGCCTTTCTCTTTCAAAGGTGAACATTCTTTGGTTCAGTATTGTAGTATTTTGAGACACTCTAATCCTAGTGAATTCTTTGCTTTCTTTCTTTTTTTTTTTTTTTAAAGATTTTATTTATTTGAGAGCGAGCGAGAGAGAGAATGAGAACACGAGAGGGGGTAAGGTCAGAGGGAGAAGCAGACTCCCTGCTGAGCAGGGAGCCCGATGTGGGACTCGATCCCGGGACTCCAGGATCATGACCTGAGCCGAAGGCAGTCGCTTAACCAACTGAGCCACCCAGGCACCCAAATTCTTTGCTTTCATTAGTGAAACTGGAGGGAGGGTTTCCTCCAGTTGAGTCAAGTGGTTGGAATGGTGAGACTAGGTAGGGAGGGATAAACCAAAGTGGTGACTCATGAAAGAATCAAGGTTTGAGTAGCTGCTGGCCAAAGGAGAAGGAAGGTGTAGACAAGGGGTATGAGTGTGTGTGTGTATGTGTGCGCGACTGCACATGTGTGCACCACAGCTGCAGAGGTATATACCTTACCCACTGTGCACCTAAGATCTTGTAATCTAATTTAATCTGTGATGCATAAGGTTACTCAATATGAATGCCAATTCTCGTAACATGCTGTAATAAGTGATGCTTGCAGGTAGAATGCCATATGTAAATAGAAGGGCCACCTAGATGAGTGTGTTTGTTCAGATTTCCTTGTCTCCATCTTCATCCCAATGTAAATGCATTCATTACTGATTGGAAAATAATATAATTAAATTTACTAAAATTACGTGTAAACTGTTAGTATCCAATAACTCAGTGAGAGTCAAAGGATTCTTCTTATGAGGAAAACCAAGTGCCTTTTAACAAGGATTTTTGATGTCTAATTTTACTCTTTAACTGTTTGGTTGTTTGGCCTATTTTTAGGATCTTGGTCATATTCTGCATGATTGAGGGTGTTGAACAAATGAGATGTTGGAAAATTCTTATAATTGAAATTTTAAGCAGATTTTCAGTACCTGCTTTGAGTTCTTGTTCCACACTCTCAGAAACATAACAAATACACAGTTTATTCTACAGTGTTCAAGTAAATGCTTGGTGTGTACCAGTATATATTCTTATATTGATGTTGGTTGTTTTTGTTTCTAAAAATCATCAGGGATGCCTGGCAGGCTCAGTCGGTAGAGCATGACTCTTGATCTTGGGGTTGTGAATTCAAGCCCCATGTTGGACATAGAGATTCCTTAAAAAAAAAGTACTATTGGGGCACCTGGCTACTTCAGCCGGTGGAGCATGTGACTCTTGATCTCGGGGTCATGAGAACATAGAGTTTACATAAAAAAAAAAAAAAAAAACACTCAGCCTGAGGAGAAATAGGTGACCAGCTACTGGAGAGTCATCTTTGAAACTGACTTGTGAGAGTACCAGCTCTGAGTACCTCTGTTTTGAAGTTGTGGCTTAAAGCTTCCTCTTTTTACCATGTGAAAAAAAATAAGCCTAAACAATATTAAGGCTTATATAAATATTCTCGGGAGAAATTAAAAACATTCCCAAATTCATATTAAGTTCTTTCTTAGAAACAGGATTGGATTGAAAGAGAGAATATTCTACAGGAAAAGGAGAGATGGGAGAGGTTCAAGGAAGGAAGCAGGCTGAGTGGGATGGAAGAAGTAAACCAGTCTTACCTGAAAGTTTTGTCTGTTATCTAAGTGTATTTCAACCATTATCTCTCTGTGCATGATTATTTTCTCTTCTGAATGTTAATTCCATTTCTTTGACTAGAGAATAACCTCCACCCTCCACTTACTGAATGTTGACAATCATCACTAATAGGGAAAGCAAATTGAAACCACAGTGAGATACCACCTCACACCGACTAGGATGAGTACTGTTGAAAAAAACCAGAAAATAACAAGTGTTAGCAAGGATGTGGAGAATTTGGAACCCTTGTGCACTGTTGATGGGAATGTAAAATGGTGCAGCTGCTGTATAGTGGTTCTTCAAAAAATTAAAAATAGAATTATCATATGATCCAGCAGATCCACTTCTGGATATGTATTCAGAAGAATTGAAAGCAGAATCTCAAAGAGGTATTTGTACATCCATGTTCAAAGCAGCATTATTTGTAATAGCTCAAATGTGGAAGCAACCCAAGTGTTCATTGACTGATGAATGGATAAAGAAAATGTGGCATATGTATACAATGGAATATTGGCCTTAAAAGAGAAGGAAATCCTGTCCCAGGATACAACTTGGATGAACCTTGAGGTTCACTTATATGAAGTCTTTAAAGTAGTCAAATTCTTAGAAACAAAAAGTGGAATGGCGTTTGCCAGGAACTGTAGGGTAGGGTAAATAGTGAGATGTTGTTCAGTGGGTATAGAGTTTTGGCCCTGCAGGATGATAAAGTTCTAGAGATCTATTGCACATCAATGTGAATATAATTAACACTATTGAATTGCACACTTAAAAACGGTGGGCGCCTGGGTGGCTCAGTCGTTAAGCGTCTGCCTTCGGCTCAGGTCATGATCCGGGAGTCCTGGGATCGAGTCCCACATTGGGCTCCCTGCTCCGCAGGGGGCCTGCTTCTCCCTCTCCCACTCCCCCTGCTTGTGTTCCCTCTCTCGCTGTGTCTCTCTCTCTCAAACAAATAAATAAAATCTTTAAAAAAAAAAATGGTTATGATAGTAAATGTTATGTGTTTTTACCATGATCAAAAATTTTAAAAAATATTGGGCGCCTGGGTGGCTCAGTTGGTTAAGCGACTGCCTTCAGCTCAGGTCATGATCCTGGAGTCCCGGGATCGAGTCCCACATCGGGCTCCCTGCTCGGCGGGGAGTCTGCTTCTCCCTCTGACCCTCCTCCCTCTCATGCTCTCTGTCTCTCATTCTCTCTGTCTCAAATAAATAAATAAAATCTTTAAAAAAAAAATTTTTTTTTTTAAATATTGATACTGAGGCCTAACTGCCAAGATATTCCAATTTATATGGTTTGGGGTGGGGTCTTGGCACTGAAAAATTATATAAGCCTTCTAGGTGATTCCACAGCATACTCAGTTTGAGAATCACTGAAATAAGCATAAAAACATAAGGAATTAGGGGTACCTGGGTGGCTTAGTCGGTTAAGTGCCTGCCTTTGGCTCAAGTCATGATCTCAGGGTCCTGGGATTGAGCCCCACATCGGGTTCCCTGCTCAGTGGGAAGTTTGCTTCTCCCTCTCTCTCTATCCCTCCCCCTGCTTGTGCATGCTCTCTCTCTCTCTCAAATAAATAAAATCTTTAAAATAAATCAAACCGCCAAACCCATAAGGAATTGTAAGACAAGCTACTAGGTAAATGATATCATGTGTTATAAATAATTTCATTCCAGGAAATTAAATATTCTTTGGTTCACATACTGTTAAATTTTGATTTACTAAGCAATTATTTATTAATTCAGCCATTGGAGTTGAAATCGGAGAACCCTTTTAATAGTAAATTGAAGAGATTTGTAAAAACAAGTGAATCAAGTTCTCTTATGAATGATTTTCACCAATGCCTATAATATAATAGCACATCACTTGGTTAAGAATTTTTAAATCTACTTTTTTTTTTAAAGATTTTATTTATTTATTTGATAGAGAGACAGCGAGAGAGGCAACACAAGCAGGGGGAGTGGGAGAGGGAGAAGCAGGCTTCCTGCTGAGCAGGGAACCCGACACAGGGCTCGATCCTAGGACCCTGGGTTCATGACCTGAGCCGAGGGACTGAGCCACCCAGGCGCCCCTAAATCTACTTTAAACTTTGCAGTGGCATACATACAGTTAAATAACATTTAACTGAAACTTTTGCTTTATTTGAAAGATTAAGTGCGGTTCAGCTAGAATTGTGCTTGTTGTTTATACCTTTAACATTTTTTTCTGTACATATATCCAAATTCTCACTTTCTAGGCTTTTATTTTATTTTATTTTATTTTTTTGAGGGGTAGGGAGAGAGAGAATCTCAAGCAGGTTCCATGCCCAGCCCAGAGCCCAATTCAAGGCCTCATCTCATGACCCTGAGATCACAACCTGAGCCAAAGTCAAGAGTCGGAGGCTCAACCAATTGAGCCACCCAGGCACCCCTCCTTCTGGTTTTTTAAAAAGGAAATTTGTCTCCAGTTTGTTGCTGATACTAGTATTTACACATGAGTCATAAGTGGTAAATATATTTGATGCAAAAGGCAAAGGGGAACGGAATACTGAGACAATTTTTATTCTCTAGGGTTTTAGAAAATTGAAGACTCAGACAGAGGTGGCAGACTTATTTAGTAAAATATAATAATGAATAATACAACTACCATTTTAATTTTCTAAGTCTAGAATTCCTACCTTAAGTATATGAGAATATGAAATTATTTCTTTGAAAACATTTTCCAGCCTTGAGCATTGCAAAATATCTACTGGCAGGATATTAACTTGGAACAGCAGACTGTTCTTTTTTTAGTAGCCTTTTTCCTGCAGATGTGACTTTAACAGAGGAAGATGTGTTGTTTTTGTTTGTTTCTTGTTCTTTTTTTTTTTTTTTTTTGGTGCTCCAGTAGGTAATCAGCAGTAGAAGTAAAGACAGTAGTCATTTGCTAAATGAACTTTGGTCAGTTTAGGTATATTGTGTATTCAGCTGTTTAAATGTTGGTGATTTCTAGTATTCTTATAAAGTTGTTTTTTTGAAACTCCTCTAAGTAAATTTTAGAAATAAATTTTAACTGCTTTAATACTATGATCTGTAAGTTTGGATGTGGGGGAAGAGCAGATATATTTAGTTTCTGTTCTAAAGTGGGAGATGAAAAATTGGTGGTAACAATTCTTATATTCGATTATCACATGACATTAAGAAAAACAGGATGCATGGTGCAATCAAATATTATTTATTACAAAATTTTAAAAATGCTTTGTAAATACTTTCCCCTTAGCTATATTAGAATACACACTCTCTGGTCACATTTTAAATTTGATACTAAGGAAGAATTTTCTTTAGGCTCAATTAGGTAATATTTCTTTAAAATTTTTATAAAGATTAATATCCTACTGAACAGGAATTTGACCCAGACTTACCTACATATGTGTATATGCTTCTAACTCTGGTCCTGACACTTGACTTTTTGCATTTTTCCTTTGTTGTACTTCAGTCCCTGCCGTAATCTGGAATGCAAAAAGAACTTCCGGGAAGGACATAGTATTACTTAAAAAATGTACAAATAGGAATAGAGTCATTAGTCAGTGACTAAGGATAGCTGAATTCAATTTCACTGATGTTTAAAGTGTCTAATGTCCTGTCTTTCAGTGAGACCAACATTTGGCATTCAATATCTGGGATTGTGGGTGAGGTGAAAGGAAAGGTGAATTCTAATAATGAATCAAGGCAGGAACTGAAGGAGGCTTTGTTTGTTTCTTTAACTTGTTTTGTAATAAGATCAGTTGTTTCAGTGAATAACCAAGTTGTAGTGACATGAGGAATTGCACGTTGCTTGTGAGATGTAGAATGACATAGGAACTGCCAAAATTCTTTTCATTTATCATGAATTCCAGAAACAGAACTTTTGACCAGAAGTATCACATTCCTTTTTTTTTTTTTTTTTAACTAAACACTTTTTGTTCTTTAGGGAATAAAGCATTCCAGCTTTACTCGAAATCCCAAATGGAATCATATTGCATGATTGTAATCAGAAAAAAAAATTTTGTAAATAGCTCCCAAGAGAGACTCTTAAGGCTGCTTTACCAAGTTTAAATACAACTTTGTGTCTCTGAGCAAGTCTATAATCATTTCTCTCTCTCCTCCCCTCTGAGTAATCACATTTAATTTGTATTGGAACTTTAATAAAGTTCATAAACTTTCAGTCTAATTGGGAAAGAGGAATGTCAGTGGGTTAATATGGAAGAAACCAAAGTATATAATGGGCCTGGTTTGTGATTTTATTTTTTTATATAAAGCTGAAAAGCAAAATAGGATCTGGGTTGATATTTATGTATGTATATGTGTATGTATTGGGGGAGGGGTAAAGAGGGAGGTGGAGAGAGAATCTTAAGCAGGCTCTACGCCCAGCGTGGAGCTCGACATGAGGCTCAGATCTTGATCTGAGCCAAAATCAAGAGTCGGATGCTTAACCAGCTGAGCCACCCAGGTGCCACAGGACCTAGATTTAATACGTATCTTTTGTTTTGCTCCTTACTTCATGTATTTCAATCCTGTGTTGCAGGGAAAGATCACTAAACTGGCTTTTTGACATGGTTGAACTATTTAGCTCTTTGTTATGGGCTTTTGATATAATTTTTTCTGAGATTTAGTTTCCTGTCTCTTAATTTTCTTTCTTTCTTTTCTTTCCTCCCTTCCTTCCTTCCTTTTCTTTCTTAATTTGACAAATCCGTGCTTTATGAGCCTTCCTTTTCTTTCTGATACAATTTCTCTCCTCTAATGGAGAAGAGAAGGGATAGATGATGTTTTCCATATTCAAACCTCTGAAGATCTAAGTTAGGAAAAAGGAATAGTTAAAAAACAAATAAATAGATAAGTGCCATTGGTAACTTATATAATAGTGTCTCTAGCTACAACAGGAGCTCAAAATTAGAAAGATTAAAACTTGAAATGTGATGAAAGGGTGAGTATGGTTTTAGTCACTAGGAAGAAGAGGATGGTGGGTGGGGGGGAAGAGGTAGTGAACAGATCAAGGCAGAGTTTTAAGAAAGGTGGAGATTTCTTATAACAGACTGACCTGACTTAAGCAGAGACTCAGGGAGGTAGAAGTGGGGAAAAATGGAAATTAAAATGGCATAAATTTGTGAAGCCAGATAATGGAGGAAAGCTGTGTAGAAATGTGTATTTGAATTAAAAGAGGCAATAAGAAGCCATTGCAGATTCTTGAACAAGGAAGTAGCATGATAAAATTACTCTATCAGCAGTGTTTCATTGGAATGTTTGGAAGAGAATACCTCAGTTTTCCCTGATGCAAGTATTCTGTCCTGGCATTGGAATTTGGCAATTAATTCTTCTTTAGAAAAGATTTTATTTATTTATTTGAGAGAAAGAGACAGAGATAGCGAGAGAGAAAGCACGAGCGGGGAGGAGAGGGAGAAGCAGGCTCCCTGCTGAGCAGGGAGCCCAATGTGGGGATTGATCCCAGGACCCTAGGATCATGATCCAAGCCAAAAGCAGACATCCAATCAACTGAGCCACCCAGGCGCCCCTGGCAATTAATTCTTAAACAGCTAACAGTTTTCTACTGTACTGAATTATCTTACCTGGTATATGAAAATCAACTTTCTATGTATTTTTACTTGCTGTTTCAGAGAAGCATCTCAGTATAATCTTGGGGAAAAAAAACAAAAAACAAAAAAACAGAGGCGCACCTGGCTGGATCACTTGGTAGAGCATGAGACTCTTGATCTTGGGGTTGTGAGTTCAAGCCCCACGTTGGGTATAGAGATTAAAAAAACTTAACAGACACCTAGGGATTCAAATTTGAATTAAAATTCAATCACATTTGGTGCTACAAATACAAATACCTCAACCAATGTGATGTTGAGATGAGCAGATAGATATTTTATGTGCACAGTTATGTTTGTAATGGTGTCATAACTTGCTCTTCTGCATAATCACTAGCAGGTTTCTTTTGACATTAATTGGAAGTTCCATCCTGACTGTAGAAACATTTACGTGTGAAAGATATGTCTTACTTAGAATTGTGATTATATGGGGTTTTCATAGTGCTCATAGCAGATTTATGTCTCTAGTAGATTTGGAGTCTCAATTAGTATTATGTACTAATAATTGAAGCAATAAAATAGGTGGGGAATATTGTAGGATTTAATATCCATAATTAGCAGGAAAGAGAAAGAATAGTTACCAATAATAGAAAATCAGATATGTGTACTGTGAATGAACAGTAAGTGAGAGTATAGTATATTTCTGTATGTACACATGAACCAACAACTTTGGACTTCAGATTTTAATTTCTAAAATGGAGGGTAGTAAGGGACGCCTGGGTGGTTCAGTCGTTAAGCATCTGCCTTCAGCTCAGGTCATGATCCCAGTGTCCTGGGATTGAGGCCTGCATTGCGCTCCCTGCTCTGCTGGAAGCCGGCTTCTCCCTCTCCCACTCCCCCTGCTTGCGTTCCCTCTCTCGCTGTGTCTCTCTCTGTCAAATAAATAAATAAAATCTTTAAAAAAAAAAAAAAAAGGAGGGTAGTAAATCCTGCCCTATCTTGCTGGGTTGGTTGTAGGAACAAATGAAAGACACTGTGTTTTAAATTTGCTTAAAGGATTATGTAAACTCTTAACATACTGCCCAAATGTATTTATTATCATTATTATCACTGTTACTTCTAAAAATACACAGCTGTATATTACAGTTCTTTATTAAAAAGATGATTTATAGAAAAGGTTAGAACTTCTAGTACTTGGGATAGGAATATACATTTCTGGTATGATTTGAATGTATTATTATTTCAGAAAAAAAGAATCTAAAAGAATGTTATATTTATTTGCTCATTGAAGCCAGGAATTTCTGTAACAATGATGAAGTCATCCATATCATAATTAAAAGAATAATATAAAACACACAAAAAGGTATGCATATATAAATAATTCATGCAAACTCAAGTGTGCGGATGAACTTCTTTCCCATCTCCCTGGTCAGGGACCAGTGAAATTCCTTGGGGCCTGTCAAAAACAAATGAACAAATGTACTTGTCCTTTAGGTGTGTTTTCATAGCTCAGGGCAAACCAGGGTCCCACACAACAGTGCAACCTCTGCTGAAGGTTGTAGACATTGTTTCCATAGGATGAAACAAACTACTAGGCAGAGAGTAAGTAGATACAACAAACAAGAGAATAAATACAAGGACTGTAGATAGTAGAAAAACCTTGTAGCAAGTTTGTTTTAAATGATTAGAGATTAAAAGAAGGAATAGAAACTATAATGTTAAACTTGAGCAATATGAAAGAGGAACAGGAAGATTTGAAAGAGACCAAATAATACTTAGAAATGAAAAAAACAGTACTTGAAATTAAAATGTCAGTGATTTTCAGCCAACAAACTTTTATGTTCTATGTGCCATAATGTATTTCTTACTATAGTATAAAATAATAAGTTTAAAAGAATTAGTTAATTTCAGGGTGCCTGGATGGCTCAGTCATTAAGCAGCTGCCTTCGGCTCAGGTCATGATCCCAGGGTCCTGGGATCAAGCCCCACATTGGGCTCCCTGCTCAGCGGAGAGCCTGCTTCTCCCTCTCCCTCTGCTGCTCCCCCTACTTGTGCTCTTGCTCTCTCTGTCAAATAAATAAATAAAATTAAATTTAAAAAAAGAATTTGTTAGTTTGAAGAGGGCTTTGAGGATATCACCCAGAAAATGGCATAGACATATAAAGAGAAAAATATATATTAGAAATGTTAAGAACATTGAAGACAGATTGTGTCCAACTTATGTCTAATAGAAATTTCAGAACCAGAGAATAGAGAGAATGAGTAAGAGATAATGTCTGAAAGGAAGATAAAGGCTATAAGTTTTTCAAAATTAAAGAAAATCATGAGATTTTAGATTGAAGGAGCATACTATATTCTGAACAAGATGCATAAAAAATAAATCCACACTTAGGGACACCTGGGTGGCTCAGTCGGTTAAGTGTCTGCCTTCGGCTCACAGGTCATGATCCCAGAGTCCTGGGATCGAGTCCCACATCAGGCTCCCTGTTCAGGGGGGAGTCTGCTTCTCCCTCTCCTACTCCCCCTTCTTGTGCTCTCTCTCTCTGGCAAATAAATAAATAAGATCTTTAAAAAAAATAAATCCACACTTAGTATTTATTGAACACTTAATATTTGCCAACCATGTTCTAATTACTTTACATGTATTATTTCACTTAGTTTCTTCAGTAATCCTTTGGGAAAATTACTATTTTTATTCCTATTTAAAATTTGAGAAAACTGGAGCGCCTGGGTGGCTGAGTTGGTTAAGTGTCCGACTCTTGATTTCAGCTCAGGCCATGATCTCAGGTTATGAGATTGAGCCCTGTTTAGGGCTCGGTGCTGAGTGTGGTGCATACTTAAGATTCTTAATTCTCTCACTCTCCCTCTCCTCTCCCCACTTGTGCACACTTGTACTCACTGTTTCTCTCAAATAAGATAAAATAAAATAAAATAAAATTTGAGGAAACTGAGCCCAAGGAAGTTAAAAGTCGCATAACTTATAAATGATGGAGTCGTATTTGAACAGGTTGAGTCCCCTTGACAACAATGACTAAGAAATGATAGAAATAGACACTAATAGCGTTAATAATATAAAGCGTACGTGTTGAGATTTAAAAAATTAAAGTAGCAACTTTAAGCAGGTTTATAACTAAAAATATGAAAATTTTGAATAAAATATAGAATTTCTAGTTTTTGAGAAAAATGTAAATTACCAAAGTTGACTAAAGGAAATAGAAAACCTAAAAAGAACTCTAACCATTAAAGAAATTGATTTAGTTTTAAAAAACTGCATGTATGAGAAATACCAGTCTCAGTTATTTCACTTGTGACTTTTACCAAAATTTGTATTAGTAGGTATCCTCTGTCTTACAATTAAATGTTCCAGAAATGAAAAATTTGATAATTTTCCTGACTAGCACTTACCACATCTCTAAGTTATGTCTTACTGCCCTACAAGAGATTAAGCTTTAAGGGCAGGGATCATGCCTTGTTAATTTGCCTACTGCATCTTTAGCATTTAGTAAACTACCTGTCATTTGATAGGTTCTCAGTAAATACTTGACTGAAAAGTATAGTAATATAATAATTATTATTTTAAAAATATTTAGAAATCTTTATGTTTTCCTTATTTGAACTATCATAATTCCTATAGAGAAATAGTTTGTGAGACAAGTTTGTTTATGTTTTGATATTTTAGGATTTATTCTTTACAAAATGTATTTTATGAGGTTTTAATAAGAATACATAAGAGTTTTAAAGTATATCATTTTAGATTCATTAAATAACTTAAGGGGGAAATCCTTTCATGATGTATGCATATATCAAATCATCATGTTGTACACTTAAGTACCTTACAGTTTTGTCAATTATATCTCAATAAAGCTGGGGGGGGAAAATACCACTAAAAAAAAAAGGATATCATTTTAAACATGTTTATTAGAAAATGATGTATGTGAGATATAACAATTTTTTAAAAGATTTTATTTATTTATTTGACAGAGAGAGAGGGAACACAAGCAGGGGGAGTGGGAGAGGGAGAGGGAGAGGGAGAAGCAGGCTTACCATTGAGCAGGGAGCCTGATGCGGGGCTTGATCCCAGGGCCCTGGGAACATAACCTGAACCGAAGACAGCTGCTTAACAACTGAGCCACCCAGCCACCCAAGATGTAACAATTTTTTGATACTTTAAAAAATAATTTAGTGGAGGAAATAAAAAAAAATCCTCTTTCCTGTTCTCTATCATAAGTACACAAGTTTAATGCATTTTTCCCTGTTTATTCTTCATCCTGTTTTCAACATACTTAGTAAGTTTTTGTCTTAACAGGAACATTTTCTTATATTCTTTTCTTTCATTCACATTATTATTTGAAGAGGTATGTCAGTTTTAAATGATTTTGCTTTCCCTCCTCTTACCTCTTCTCTTTATTCATTTTGCTTGAGTATTCTGTTTCTTGCACCCTACAGATTTTGTTTTCTCCAAAGATGTGTTTACTAACTGACTTTATTAAAGATTAATATCTGATGATAAATGCCATATTTACTCTCAGGTTTTTGTTTTTTTCTTTCATGAGTTTAAATAAAGGAAAAGCCATATATATTCTAGAAATCAAGGGTTCATTCTTATCATGTATGGAATGTGACATTTTAGTTCATGGTTAGTGTTGTTCTTATTTTGTTCTTTGAAATCAGAGATTTTTCATCTTTCTAGTGATTCAGAGTAACTTTTGATATCATTCAAATTCAAATGTGAAAATTAAAACTTGTAACCGTTTTCTTCTTAAATGAATAGGAGTTTTTGTGCTTGATAGATTTTTCTTAATAGTGAGAAGAAGACATCTGTAACAGAGCACTTAAGTTAAATTTTTGTGCTTAATATATTTGTATTTAAAATCCAACCACAGTTACTTACTTCCAAAGAGGAAATCTTAGTGAAGCTAAGAGTTATTGGCACAATACCAAAATTTTGTGTTAAATAAATATGTGTGGGTGTAAAAGGATCGTTTCTGGTACTTTATAGTTTTGGAAAAGAAATGCTGTTTCTCAAGTTGAGTTACTGCACAGTTTTACTGACGTCGATAGCATATATTCTTTTTGTTGATATTAAATAGATTTTTAAAATCTTTATTTTCTCTTTATATTCTCCAAAATTCACTGGAAAGTGGTTTATTCTGAAAATTGTCTGTGATTAAGTATTTCTTTTTCTGTTTATTTTTAATTTTTTTGAGTATAATGGACACACAGTGTCAGGTGTATAAGAAGGTCTGTAAATGTTAAATTGATTCTGTGTCACTAGTTAATGTTCATTGATGATATAGTAACTGTACTTGTAGTTTGGTAATTTTGTGATAATTCAATCAATGACTGCTTTAGAGTAGGGGAAGACTCGGGAGTTGTAGGATTTTCTTTTTTGCTGTCTCTACCTTGTTGTATTTTTGTGGCCTCAGAAAAGGCAGTGAAGAAATGTTTTATTTTTCCTCAAACATATAAAATACATCTGGAAGAATAAATTCACATCTGGTTCATGGATTTCCTCCATGGAGATGATCCAAATTCAGTGTCAAGATTAGAGTTTGTACTCATGGGTTTGCAGAATCTTGTGTGGAATTTGAAATATTTTGTTTGGAAGTAGTTGGGGAAACAATTGATTCAGATGTTTGTGTTAAGTTCTAATTTTAGATATATTTCTCCCTTATTAAAAATAAAAATGTTTTATGCTTCATAATATCAAGGTACTTGTAAACACTATACATTTAACGAGGTGTTTTGTGGGACCATTCTCAAACATTGTTTTATGAAAGAGAGATCAATTAAATTGTTAAACTTACCAGGTCGTGATCATTGGTGACCCTAACCATTAGTGGAAATGTACTTCCTGTACATAGTATAGTGTAGCCTCAACTATGCTATCACACTTCATTGACTCTATTTAAAATAGAAGCAACAGAATCATTTTTTAACTATTCTAAATGTCTGCCTAAATGCAATCTGTAAGTTTAGAATATAATGGTGTATGTACTCAGTTCTTCCCTCAATCTCACAATGGCTAATGAATGTATTTGTGTCTGAATGGAGTCCCTGGAGTAGCATAAAGTAGAAGCATTTGTGGGCTCAATCCAAGAAGCATGTGAACTAAAAATAATATTGTCAAACATTTATGAATTATTTGTCTTACGCATTGAGGCTGCCAAACCAGGCTGCTAGTCATGTGAATTAAACTTGATAACACTAGAACAAATGGATGTTGTTCATTAAAGAGGATGTTTGAATATTTTCAAGGATTCTTTTTTCACCCTTTAACATGTGATACATTTTCCATATAATAACGTAATAAAGTTTATTTGTATATAAATCTATAGCTATTTGCTTTTCTATATGTTTTTAAACTTTGAACTTTCTGTGGAATAGAAAAATGCATTTTGCATATGTGTCTAATTTAGTGGTTTCTAAACAATATGGTAAGAATTTTTGTGTTTCAGCAGATTTTCCAGTGCATCATCAAATTGTAGGTATTATAAGAGTCTCAATAAGGAGCCAGTCCTTAAGGGCTTCTACTTCTTTCCTCTTTAACTCTTACTTTTAGCCCTTCCTCCCATGTTAGTCATTGGCACATAAAATTTTGTTCTTGGCAAATGAGAATTAAGATGGAACATTAATTTTTTGATCATATTTATACTGTTGTTACTCTTAGAAAATCTGATTTGCTGTATTGGTACATACAACCACCTTAAAAAGTTATCTATTATTTCCTTTTGCAACCTTCTTTGATGTTCTGTGCTCCCTACTTTTTGCTCTGTGGTTCTATGAATATTACCCCAGAGCACTCTGAATGAATGCTTCATTGATACATTGATTCTTTCTGTGTGTGTGTTTGTGTGTATAACTTTTAAAAGTATTTCTTGAGGGTATATATAGTAGGCAGTGTTTAGAGTACTAATTTTAAGCTGTCCGGTTTGCCTTTCTTCCCTTTCAGGAAGTGGAACTCCTTCCTTGGCCTCTGTCATTCTTAATTTGTAGCTCAGTTTATTCTACTATTCTTTCTCAATTCCATATCCTTTCCTAATCATCTTCTCTTTATCTTTCTTTGAATTTGATGGTTTTATTTTGAACCATTGATGGTTGTATGTTTAGGCTCAGAAATGAGAAATAATGGTGTTATTGTATAGGGTACTTTAATGACTTTTTTTTTTTGAAGATTTTATTTATCTGACAGAGAGACAGAGAGGGAAAAGAAGCAGGGGGAGTGGGAGAGGGAGAAGCAGGCCCCCCCAGCGGAGCAGGGAGCCCGATGCGGGGCCCGATCCCAGGAAGCTGGGATCATGACCTGAGCCGAAGGCCTACGTTTAACGACTGAGCCACCCAGGTGCCCCTACACTTTAATAACTTTTAACATATGCATATATCCATAAAGCCACTACCACAATCAAGATAATGAACATATCCATCACCTTAAAAGCTTTTTCGTGCCCCCTAGTAATCCTTCCTTCTCATCTCCAGACAACCACTAATTTGCTTTCTGTCACTGTACATTTGTAGTGGGTTGAATTGTGACTTCCCAAAAGATATGTCTACTTGGAACCTGTGACTGTGACCTTATTTGGAAGGTGTAATTAAGGATCTGGAGATGACCTCATCCTGGATTAGGGTGGGCCCTAAATCCAATGACAAGTGTCCTTATAAGAGGAAGAAGATGGAAACAGGAGAAGGTGATGTGATGGAGGTAGAAATTGCAGTGATGCATCTACAGGCCAAGGGCTGCCAAGTGTTGCTGGCAGCCACCTGAAGCTAGGGAAGAGGCGTAGAATACATACTTCCTCAGAAATTCCTGAAAGAACTAACCCTACCAACACCTTGATTTTGGATTTCTGGCCTTTAGAACTGTGACAGAATAAATTTCTGTTGTCTTAAGCCACCAAGTTTATGATAATTTTTATTTTCTAGAATTTTATATAAATAGAGTTACAACAGCTTGTAGTCTTTCTTATCTGGATTCTTCTACTCAGCATATTTATTTTGAGATCCATCTTTGTTATTGCATGTAAAGAAAATTTACTTTATTTTGCTGAGTAATATTCCATGGTGTGTGTGTGTGTATCACAGTTTGTTTATACATTCACTTGTTGATGAACCTTTGGTTATTTCTAGTTTTTTGCTATTATAAATAAAGTTGTTATGAACATTTGTGTCAAGTTGTTGTGTGGACATATGATTTCATTTTTCTTGGATAAATTCCTAGAAGTTGAATGACTGAGTATATTTATTTAACTTTTTCAAGAAACTGCCAAATGGTTTTTTGAAAACATTGTACCATTTTACATTCCTTTGAGTAGCATATGAGGATTTCAGTTCCCCCGTATGTTGGCCAACTCTTTCTGTAGTCAGTCTTTTTAATTTTAGCTCTAGGACTGGTATACAGTGGCATCTCATTATAGTTGTAATTTACATTTCCCTAATGAACTATAATATTGAACAATTTTTCATGTGCTCATTTGCCATCTGCATATCTTATTTGTGGAGTATGTGTTCAAATCCTCATCCCATTAAAAAGGATTTTTTTCTTATTGAATTTAGAGATTAAAAAATTCTCTCTGGATACAAGTCCTTCACCAGGTATATGATTTATAAATATTTTTCTCCTTCTGTGTCATGTCTTTTAATTCCTTTCTAAGTATCTTTCAAAGAACAGAAAATTTTTTTAAAAATTTATTTATTTATCTGAGAGAGAGAGAGAGAACATGAGTGCACATGTGTGGGGTGGTGGTGGGAGGGGTGGAGAGTGTCCCAAGCAGACACCATGCTGGATACAGAGCCTGGCATGGGGCTTGATCTCACAACTCCGAGATCATGACAGAAGCGGAAACCAAGAAGTCAGATGTTCAACCCACTGTGCCACCCAGGTGCCTGAAAGAGCAGAGATTCTTAAATGACATCTGATTTTATCAATTTTTTAATCTGTTTTTTTTTGCATGTTACATCTCAGAGATTGTTGTCTAACCAATGTACAATATGTTTTGTTTTCTTAAATTTTTTTTTATTTCAGTAGATTTACTGAGGTGTTGTTTACATAGAATAAACTACACATATTAAAAACAAACGTACTTGAAAATTTTGACACGTATGAACACCCATGAAACCACCACAGTGAAGATACTGAATGTATTCATCATCTGTAATAACTTCCTGTTGCCTCTTTGTAATCTCTCCCTTGAATTTTTCCCCATCCACCTCCCTCTGTCAGGCATTCACTTTGCTTTCTGTCACCGTGGATTAGATTTCAATTTCTAGAGTTTTATATAAATTGGAATCCTATTATGTGCTGTTTTCTCACTGGCTTATTTCAGTCAGCATAATATTTTGACATTCATCCATGTTTTATCACATATCAGTAGTCCATTTCCCCCCTTTTTTCTTCTGAGTAATATTCCATTGTATAGATACACTACAGTTTGCTTAGCTATTTACCTGTTGGTGGATCTTTGGATTATTTTCAGTTTTTGGCTATTACAAATAAAGCTGCTGTGGACATTAATGTTATATATTCCCTGGACATATGCTATCTTTACTCTTGGATAAAAATTCAGTAATGGAATGGCTGGATAAGATAGTAGGTGTATGTTTAACTTACTGAAGAAATGTTTAAACCGTTTTTGCGGAGTGTTATATCATTTTACATTTTCACCATCAGTGTATGTGAACTCTATTTCCTTCACATTCTCATCAACACTTAGCATGGTCAGTCTTTTTAATTTTAGCCATCCTAACAGATATATAGTAGTATCAAATGATTTTAATATGCATTTCTTTAATGACTAATGATGTTGGACATATTTTCATGCTGTTTGCCATCTAGGTATTTTCTTTGGTGAAGTGTCTATTCACATATTTTGCAGTTTTCTAATTGAGTTGTTTTCCTCTTTTTGAGTTTTGAGTGGTCTTTTATATAATGGAGGTAAGTCCTTTATCATATGCTTTGCAAAATAAATTTTAAGGGTATGGCTTGTATTTTCGTTTTCCTAACAGTAGGTTTTGTTTTTGATGAGTAGAATTTTTAAGTTTTAATAATGTCCATTTCATGAAACTTTTTTCTTTTATGGATTATGTTTTTTTGTTATATCTAAGAATCATTGCCTAATCCAAAGTGGTGACCAACATTTTTCTCATATGTTTTCTTCCAAGACTTTTTTATTTTTAGATTTTAAATGAGGTCTGTGACCCATATTTAGTTGTTTTTTTGCATATAGTACAAGCTATAGATCAAAATTCAATTTTTGTCTATGGAAATCCAGTTATTCCAGGCTGTTGAAAAGACTATTTTTGCTCCATTGAATTTGCCTTTGCACTTTTGTTAGAAATCAGTTGTCTATATATGAGTGAATCTGTGTCTACACTCTCTAATCTGTTCCAGATCTATTTGTCTTGATGTCAGTAGTCATGAATATTATGTCTTTGAATATTATGTCTTTATAATGGGTCTTGAAATCTGGACTTTGCCCCTCACCCCCCTTTACCAGAGTTGTTTTGGCTATTCTAAGTCCTTTGCATTTCCATATAAATTTTATAATCTGCTTTTCAGTTTTTAAAAATAAAAGCCTGCTGGATTTATTTTTTTAATTTTTTAATTGAGGTATAATTAACATACAATGTTCTATTAGTTTCAGGTGTACAATATAATGATTCAACAATTCTGTACATTACTGAGTGCTCATTAATATAGGTTTACTCTTTTCTTTTTTAAGAGAGAAAGTGTGTGCTCATGGGAGAGGTGGAGGGGCAGAGATAGGGAGAGAGAGAGTTCCAAGCAGGCTCCACACCAGCACAGAGCCTGTCCCAGGGCTTGATCTCACGGCCCTGAGATCATGATCTCAGCTGAAATCAAGAGTCTGATGCTTAACCAACTGAGTCACCCAGGCACCCCAAAACTATTTTTAAAAGGGAAGTATAATTGATACTCAAAACAACATGAATGAATATCAAGGTCATTATTGAGAATGATAATAATGAGATGTAAAGGACTACATTCTGTATGATTTTATATGAAATTCTCAGTAAAGGAGAAACTATAGTGACACTAAGATCAGTGGTTGTCAGGGGCCAGGAATAGGTAGAAGGAATTGAATTTTTTGAAGTGATTGGCATGTCTGATTTTAATTGTGGAGATGGCTTCATGGGTATATAAAAATTTTAAAACTCATCGATATGTATACTTCAAATGGGTACATTTTGATTATGGAATTATATTTCTTTTTTTTTAAGATTTTATTTGAGAGAGAGAGCATGAGCAGGGGCAGAAGGAGAAGCAGACTTCTCACTGAGCAAGGAGCTGGACACAGTTGATCCCAGGACCCCAAGATCATGACCTGAGCTGAAGGCAGATGCTTAACTGTGTGAGCCACCCAGGCTCCCTTATGGAATTATATTTCATTAGAACTGACTTTTAAAAAACTTGGGATGCAGTGAAAGCTGTGCTTAGAGGAAAATTTTTACCTCTAAATGATTATATAATAAGATGAAAGACTTAAAATTAGTGATTCAAGTTTTTACCTTAAAACCTAAAATGATAATCAAATTAAATTCAAGGTATATAGAAGGAAGTAATTAATAAAGGTAAGAGTAGAAATCAATAAAATAGAAAATTGACAAAGGTAAGAAGAAATAACCATACAAAATTTTTTTCTTGAAAAAATTTCTATAATTGAAGTTTTTGCCAAGCCTAATAACACACACACACACACACATTTTTGGGGCACCTGGGTAGCTTAGTCGGTTAAGCATCTAACTCTTGATTTTAGCTTGGATCATGATCTCAGCATTGTGAGATCAAGCCCCACATCAGGCTCCACACTGGGCATGGAGCCTGCTTACAATGCTCTCTCTTCTTCTGCCCTCCCTCCCTTTCTCTTTCTCTCCCCCCCCGCCCCAATTGTTGATATTAGGAATGAAAGAGCTTTTATCACCATACATTCTTCTCATAGTCAGAATAAAACAAAGGAATGTTATGAACAACTTTATGCCCATAAATTTGACAAGTTAGATGTAGTGAACAAATTTCTTTAAAAAAATGAAACTTACAAAAACATACACTAAAACAGAAATCTTATTACTCCAGTATCTATTTTTTTTATTATGTTATGTTAATCACCATACATTACATTATTAGTTTTTGATGTAGTGTTCCATGATTCATTGTTTGCATATAACACCCAGTGCTCCATGCAGAACGTGCCCTCTTTAATACCTATCACCAGGCT
>NC_138379.1:41685495-41710037 GCF_054177405.1 Leptonychotes weddellii
AGAGCCAGGATGTCTATCAACAGATGAATGGATAAAGAATATGTGGTATATATACACAATGGAATATTATGCAGCCATCAAAAGGAATGAGTTCTTGCCATTTACAACGACGTGGATAGAACTGGAGGGTATTATGCTGAGCTAAATAAGTCAATCAGAGAAAGACATGTATCATATGATCTCACTGATATGAGGAATACTTAATCTCAGGAAACAAACTGAGGGTTGCTGGAGTGGTGGGGGGTGGGAGGGATGGGGTGGCTGGGTGATAGACATTGGGGAGGGTATGTGTTATGTGCTGTGAATTGTGTTAAGACTGTTGAATCACAGACCTGTACCTCTGAAACAAATAACACATTATATGTTTAAAAAAAGAAGAAGATAGTAGGAAGGGTAAAATGAAGGGGGGGAAATCGGACGGGGAGATGAACCATGAGAGACTATGGACTCTGAGAAACAAACTGAGGGTTCTAGAGGGGAGGGGGTGGGCGGATGGGTTAGCCTGGTGAATGGAGCACTGGGTGTTGTACGCAGACAATGGATTATGGAACACTACATCAAAAACTAATGATGTAATGTATGGTGATTAACATAACATAATAAAATTAAAAAAAAAAAAGAAATTGAATTCCTTGTCAGAACCCTTTCCACAGGGAAATCTTCAGGCCCAGATGACATCAGTGATGAATTCTTTCATACATATAAGAAGTAATCCTTATTTTACACAAACTATTTCAGAAAATACAGGAGGAGGAGGAGGGAACAATTCCCAACTTACTCTTTTAGGTTAGCATAACTCCCACACCTAAACTAGATGAGGATGATAAAAGACAACTGTGTACTGTGATCTGTTATGTATACAGATATACAAATCCTTACCCAAAATTTTGCACATGAAATCTCCAGCAATATATAAAAAGTATAATATATTATGATTCATCATAATCAAGTGGAGATTAACCCATGAATGGAAGGTTTATTTAATATTTTGAAAACCAGTCAGTGTAATTTATATAAACACAATAAAAGATAAAGCAACCACATATATGGGTGTTTCAATAAAAGCAGGAAAACATTGAAATAATTGAACACTTGGGGCGCCTGGGTGGCTCAGTCAGTTAAGCGTCTGCCTTTAGCTCAGGTCATGATCTTGAGGTCCTGGAATCAGGCCGTCTCAGCAGGGACTCTCCTTTCCCTCTGCCTCTCCCCCTGCTCGGGCTTTCTCTCTCTCTCTCTCTCAAATAAATAAATAAGATCTTTAAAAAAGAGAAATAATTGAACACCTGTTTATAATAAAAAAATTTTCCCCTTACAGTAGGACTGCAAGTAAACTTCCCCAATCTGATAAAGATCATCTTCAAAAAACCTAGCACTAACATCCCACTTAGAGGAATAATATTGAAATAATTCCCCCTCTGACTGGGAACATAACAAAGATACCCACTCTCACCACTTATATTCAGCATTGCTCTGTTGTTTAATAAGGTGACACAAAGAAAAGATATAATGATTAGAAGGGAGAAGTAAATCCATCATTATTTGCAAATGATGTGTCTATTTAGAAAATTTTAAGTAATCTGCAAAACAGTTACTAGTACTAACTAGGTGAATTAGCAAGGTCTCAGGATACACGACTAGTATTATAAATTTTCTTTCTCTACTCTGGTGGCTGTAAGTAGAGATGGTATTAGGTAAATCCTAATTTTAATAGTTTGAAAGCATGTGAAATACTTTGGATTAATTTAAGAAAATAACACACAAGACCTCTAATTGGAAACTCTAAAACATTGTTGAGATAAAGAAGATAAAATAAAGGAATAGGTAAGTCATATTCATGGATTGGATTTCATAGACTTGTCATCATTTTTCCTGTATTAATCTATTGTTTGAATATGATCCTAAACATAATGATCCCTATAGAATTTTTTGGCAAAAGTTATCAAGATTATTCTAAAATTTATATAGAAATTCAAAGGACTTAGAACAACCAAAAAATCTTGAAGGAGAAAAAAGATGAATTACTTATATTCTGCAATTTCAAGATTTACTATAAAGTTGTAGTACTCAAGACAGCATTGTATTAGCGTACAATATACAAATACTGTAGGTCAATGGAACAGAGCAGAGAATCAGAAAAAGACCTACGGTTGAAAGATCAGTTGATTTTTGAGGTGACAAGCAATGCAGAGGGGAAAGGAATATCTTTTTAACAAATGAGGCTGGAATGCCAGAAACAATAATCAATTTTAGATGGATTATAGATTTAAATTTGAAAAGTTAGAATTATAAAGGCTTTTGTAAGATGTTTAGAACAATATCTTCACCACCTTGGAGTAGGCAGATAGGTAAGAATGGGCAAGTAATAATCATAAAAGAGCAAATTGATAAATTAGACTTATTTAAAGTTAAAAGATTTTCCTCAACAGCAACCACTGTTAAGAAAATGAAAAGGCAAATGACAGGTTAAGCCAAAATATTACAAAACATATATCTGGCCAAGGATGTGTACCTAAGATGTCAAAACGATGGTCTTCAACTTTATTATAAAAAGAATGTCACTTCTGAGTTTAGGTTTTAAAAAGACTGTACCTTTCATCTTGGCTGTGCTCTTTTATCTTCCCTCTCTTAAATAACTGGATCTGGGGGAAGCCAGCTACTATATCATGAGGACCATCAGTCAGCTTAAGGGGAGGCCCTTGTGGGAAGAAACAGGCCTGCAATAAGCCATGTGAGTGAACTTGGAAGCAGATCAACCTGGCTGACAGATTAAATGCAGGGTCAGGAGAGAACCTGAGCCAGAGCTCCCCAGCTACTAAGCCCTTGGATTTCTGACCCAAAGAATCTGTGATATAATAAGTGTTTGAAGAGGCACTTTGGGGTAAGAAGTTACACAAATAATACATGTGGCATAAATGAAGCAAATGGAATAGTTGTACCCTGCTAATGGGAACAATCCATAAACCACTTTAAAAACTACCAGTAACTACTGGGGTGCCTGGATGGCTCAGTTGGTTAAGCGACTGCCTTTGGCTCAGGTCATGATCCTGGAGTGCCTGGATCGAGTCCCGCATCGGGCTTCCTGCTCGGCGGGGAGTCTGCTTTTCCCTCTGACCCTCCCCCCTCTCATGTGCTCTCTCTCATTCTCTCTCTCTCAAATAAATAAATAAAATCTTAAAAAAAAAAAACTACCAATAAATACTAATGGTAAATGTGTGCATGCTCCATGATCCAACACTGCTTCATTTATACCCAGTAGAAATGCGGCACTTTACATCAAAGGTCATATACTATAAAAATATTATTACCAGCAGTTATAGGTGCTGAGATGAGCGCAGACTTTTATTTTATGAAAATGGAACCAATAACACTTGACTAGTGGTGACATCACATTTGAGAGAAATAGGACTCTTTGGTGACTCCTAGGTTTTTAGATCTGGGTACATGGTTGAAGGGAAGAAATCATTTTCTTTGGGCCACACTGAAATTGAGTTGAAAATGCCTAGTAGGCCTCCAATAGATAGTTGTTTGTATAAGTCTTTCAGATTCTTCACTACATACATAAATATAATCTTCAGGCTTTGGAGCTGGATGATTTCCTCTAGGGAGTGAGTATTCTAGAGAAGAGTGGAGGGTTTTGAACTCATCCAGTTCTAGTGAACTCCAATATTTAGAGTTTTGGTAGAAACCAAGAAAGAACTGCAGTGAGATATGCAGAAGCCCAGGTAGTATACTGTCAAGCAGAACTGGAGAAGTGATAAATCCTGTTTAGGAAGGAAATCCTATTAAATGTTGCTGAGAGAAAAATTAAAAATAAGAGAGTCAGATATGTTGGACTTTGCATGCTGTTTGTGTTTGGGCAGGTTACTTTCCGTACTTCTTAATTTCTTCACCAAAAAAATTTTTTAAAGTTTTTTTTATTTATTTAAGTAATCTCTACATCCCATGTGGGACTAGAACTCACGACCCTAAATCAAGAGTTGCATGCTCTTCCGACTGAGCTGGACAGCACCCCTGTGAGGATTTCTTTTTCACTAATTTTTTTCTTCCATGGGTTTAGGAGATTTTTATGTATGTTAATTTTCTTTTGTGGTCTCTGCCTCAATGAACAGGTACTTTCTTGGAAACGAATACCATTTCACAACCTGGTGTTTAATTATTTAATTTAAAATGAAATTGGATTAGAATAGTGGCTTCTAGAGGGAGCCATGGTGACTGAATGCTCTAAGTGTATTGGTTTATTTCTTCTTCCTTTGTTCTATAGGCTTCTTTTATTTAGATGTCCAGTTTTGTCCCAGTTTCTATTGCTGCTGCCTGTAATAGTCCAGAAAATAATAATCATAAACTCTACATTTTGGAAAGCAAGTTGTTTTATACTTTCTAAAACAATTTTGTCTTTTCTTGAGAGCATTGACCCACATTGACAGGTGATGAAGTAGTTCAGTGTGACTGACAGGAATGTACAGCTGAGCTGTGTTTTGACTCTAGCAAAAAAGCACTACTTTTAAAGGACTTATGTCCCAGGCCATCAGCAGTTCCATTATTTGTACTTGGATAATGAGTTTCCTCTATGTATCATAAAGCTTACGAGAAATACTACTTTATTATTATTTTGAAATGCCTCGTGGAGAAGAGGGCAAGTAATTTAGTTAGGAATAACTGATTTCTGATACATTTCCAAGATTACCCTCTTGATAAAGTAAAGGATATAACTAAGACATTTTGCTAATTCCATTGCTCTCTTAACCTTGACTTATAAGGCTATTCAAACTAAATATGGTTTATTTGTAATTATTAGATGTTAGGACATTCTATGGCTTCTGGATGAGTTGACTTTTTTATTTTTTAATTAAAAAAAATTTTTTTTTAGTGTTCCATGATTCATTGTTTGTGTATAACACCCAGTGTGCTCCATGCAGAAAGTGCCCTCTTTAATACCCATCACCTGCCTAACCCATCCTCCCACCCCCCTCCCCTCTGGAACCCTCAGTTTGTTTCTCAGAGTCCATCGTTTGAGTTGACTTTGAAATAGTTCCCTATTAATGTAGTTTGGACTTTCAGTTTTTGGTCTGGCATGTAAAGAACGTGGAAGCCACCACTCCATCCTAACAAGTAAAAAGCTGAACAAACTGAAAAAGCAACAGCTCTTTTTTGATATATAATTCTTCACAGGGCAAACTGCTGCACCCAAAACTGCAGAGGCTGAAAGGTCCAATACAGAAAATCACAACTTAGCAGAGCAGCAACTTCGCAGGAATAGTGCTGGGATAGGGAAATGTATACTGTTTATTGGTGAATTGCTGGAGGCTCAGTGTAGGTAAATCTGAGAGATAAAAAGTCTAGTTGGAATCCCCTCAGACTTTTGTGCGTTTAACTTGCTTGCATCTCTATTAGAGTCTCACAATGAATATTAGAGAAAAATCCTATGTACATCTCACAGGGGAAAGGAAAAAGGAACCATTTTAGAATATGCCAGAGCATTCTGTTCTTAACAAGGTCTCCTCTCAGGAGAAACTAAACAGAACCTAAATGACTTGGATTTTATCATAGCCTAACTGACCTGAGGGAAGGAAAATACCCAACTCCAATCAGGGAAATACCTAACTACAGCACAGTCTAGCCATCCTGTGCCACCTAGGAGGGGGTGGAGAGTTGAGAAACAGTTGTGAAATTCATAGTCCAGGGGCATAGCTTCATCAGTAGACTGAGACCTAATCCTAGGGCTATAAAATGCTTCTTCTCCCCTCCCCACCCAGCCCACCAACACATTACTAAAGCCTATTACAGCAGTTCTTTTTATCTAGTACTGTGTGCCTGCTTAGCAACAAAAAATTATAAGACATACTAAAAGGCAAAGAACACAGAAGAGAGAAAGCAGGCAACAAAATCAAACTCAGCTATTGCAGGGATATTGGAATTATCAGACCTGGAATTTAAAACAATATTCCAAGGGCTCTAATAGGTAAAGTAGCATGCAAGAACAGGTGGGCAGTGTAAACAGAGAAAGAAATTTTAAGAAAGAATAAAAAAGTGCTACAGATAAAAAACAGTAACAAAAAGGAAGAATGCCTTTGATGAGCTTATTAGTAGACTAGACATGGCTGAGGAAATCTCTGAGCTTAAGAATGTCTCAGTAGAAAACTCTAAAACTGAAAAGCAAAGAGAAAAAAGACTGGAAAATAAAAACAGAACAGAATACCTGAGGATAGTGAGACAATTACAAAAGGTATAACGTACATGTGACAGGAATACCAGAAGGAAAAGAAAGGAAGGAACAGAAGAAATATTTGAAACAACGACAGAGAATTTCCCGAAATTAATGTCAGACACCAAACCACACAGATCTGGGAAGCACAGAGAACATGAAGTGGAATAAATGTAAAAAAACTGTACCTGGGCATATCATTTTCAAACTACAAATACTTAAAAATTCCT
Source organism: Leptonychotes weddellii (assembly GCF_054177405.1). Lineage (NCBI taxonomy): Eukaryota > Metazoa > Chordata > Mammalia > Carnivora > Phocidae > Leptonychotes > Leptonychotes weddellii. Next base: position 41,691,928 of record NC_138379.1, read on the forward strand.
GAAAGAAGCCAGAGGGGAAAAAAACCATACCTATAGAGGAGCAAAGAAAAGAATTGTATCTGACATCTCAGAAGCCATCCAAGCAAGAAGAGAGCTCAATGAAATGTTTAAAGTGTTGAGAGAAAAAAAGCCCCCCAGGCTTAGAATGCTGTGACATTATCCTTCAAAAGTGAAGTAGAAGTAGACTTTCTTAGACAAAGAAAAATTGAGGGACTTTGTTTCTAGTAGACCTGCCTTGCAAGAAACATTAAAAGAAGTTCTTTAGAGAGAAGGAAAATTATATAGGTCAGAAACTCAGATCTACATAAAAAAAGGAAGAGCATTGGAGTAGGAATAATTGAAAGCAAAATAAAAACCTTTATTTTTCTTATTCTTTTTTTTTTTTAATTTTATTTATTTGACAGAGAGAATGAGAGAGAGAGCACATGAGAGGGGGGAGGGTCAGAGGGAGAAGCAGACTCCCTGCCGAGCAGGGAGCCCGATGCGGGACTCGATCCAGGGACTCCAGGATCATGACCTGAGCCGAAGGCAGTCACTTAACCAACTGAGCCACCCAGGCGCCCCTATTTTTCTTATTCTTAATTGATCTAACCAATAACAGTTTGTTCAAAATAATAACAACACTGTATTTAACTGTATATATGCTGGGTGTCTGTATATATGTATGTGTGTGTATGCTTATGTGTGCTTATGCATAATCAGAATGAATGCCAGCAATAATACAAGTATGGAAGGGAAGAGTTAGGATCATTTTGTTGTCTGTCATAAGGTATTCTCATTATCTGTAATGCAATATAGTGTTATTTGAAAGTAGGCTGGATTAGTTGTAAATGCATATTGCAAACTCTAGGGCAACCACTACAATTTTTTTTTTTTAAAGTGTAACTGATAACTTCTTACTAGATAAGTCTCCTGAGGCAAAGGAAATAGAAACAAAAATATACTGTTGGGACTACATAAAAATAAAAAGTCTCTGCACAGTGAAGGAAACAATCAACAAAACTCAAAGGCAACCTACATAATGGGAGAAGATATTTGCAAATGACATATCCAGTAAAGGGTTAGTATCTAAACTATATAAAGAACTTATAAAACTCAACACCCCAAAAACAAATAATCCAGTTAAAAAATGAGCAGAAGACATGAATAGACATTTTTACTAAGAAGACATACATATGACCAACAGAATGAAAAGGTTCTCAACATCACTCATCATCAGGGAAATACAAATCAAAACCACTATGAAATACCACCTCACACCACTCAGAATGGCTAAAATTAACAACTGAGGAAACAACAGATGTTGGCAAGGATGCAGGGAAAGGGGAACCCTCTTACACTGTTGGTGGGAATGCAAACTGGTGCAGCCATTGTGGAAAACAGTATGAAGGTTCCTCAGAAGTTAAAAATAGAACAACCCTACAGTCCAGCAATTGCAGTACTAGCTATTTACCCAAAGGATACAGAAGTACTAATATGAAGGGATACATGCACCCTGTAGATATTATAACAACTATACCAATAGTTACTTTAAACAGCAATGGTCTAAATGCACCAATTAGAACGCACAAATTGTCAGAGTGGGTCAAAAAGCAATACCCAATGATATGTTGGGTACAAGAAACTCACTTTTTTTTTTTTTTTTTTAAGATTTTATTTATCTGCTGAGCAGGGAGCCTGATGTGGGACTCGATCCCGGGACTCCAGGATCATGACCTGAGCCGAAGGCAGTCGCTTAATCAACTGAGCCACCCAGGCGCCCGAAACTCACTTTTAATATAAAAACAATTACAGATTAAAAGCAAGTTGATGGAGAAAGATATACTATGCTAACACTAGTCAAGAGAAAGTGGGAGTAACTTTATTAATTTCAGGCAGATAAGGCCTCAGAGTAGGGAAAGTTATCCAGGATAAAAAAGAGTATTACATAATGATAAAGGAGTCAATTCTCCAAGAAGGCATAATGATCCCTAATGTGTATGCATCTAAAAACACGGTGTCAAAATATGTGAGGCAAAAACGTATAGAACTACAAGGAGAAATAGATGAATCCACTATTATAGTTGGGAGACTTCAACATCCCTGTATCAGAAGTGTTCAGGGGCGCCTGGGTGGCTCAGTCGTTAAGCGTCTGCCTTCGGCTCAGGTCATGATCCCAGGGTCCTGGGATCGAGCCCCGCATCGGGTTCCCTGCTCGGCGGGAAGCCTGCTTCTCCCTCTTCCATTCCCCCCTGCTTGTGTTCCCTCTCTCGCTGTCTCTCTCTCTCTGTCAAAATAAATAAATAAAATCTTAAAAAAAAAAAAAAAAAAGAAGTGTTCAGATCCAGTAGGCAGAAAACCAATAAGGACATAGTTGAATTTATCACTGTCAGTCAATTGAATATAATGGACATCTACACACTACTCCATCCAGCAACAGCAGAATACATGTTCTTCTCAAGCTCATATGGGATACTCACCAAGATAGACCACATTCTAGGCCATAAAGTACACCCTGACAAACTTAGAAGAATGGAAATCATACAATATCTGTTCTCAGACCACAGTGGAATTAAACTAGAAATCAATAATAGATAGTTGGAAAAATCCCAATATGCTTGGAGATTAAAAGCACATTTCTAAATAACACATGAGTTAAAGAAGAAATCTCAAGAGAATTTTAAAAATATATTGAACTATTTAAAGTAATTTAGGGAATGGCAGGTTGACAGAGGATAACAATTATTTGTTCAGATATGTGTTTCTCATCCTAGCACTTATTGTTTTCCCCCTCTGTCAGACTCTACCTGGCTCTATTTATTTGGGGTAATTTTTTGTTTAGACAAAAAGAAAATACTCAAAAATTATTTTCCAAGTGGTTTAGCAATTATAATTTATTATGGTAATAGAAGTTATGCATTCATTATTTATTGGCTATAAAAATAACATTAGAGGGACGCCTGGGTGGCTCAGTCGGTTAAGTGTCTGCCTTTGGCTCAGGTCATGATCCCAGGGTCCTGGGATCGAGTTCCACATCAGGCTCCCTGCTCATCAGGGAGCCTGCTTCTCCCTCTGCCTGCCGCTCCCCCTGCTTGCACTCTCTGAAAAATTAATAAATAAAATCTTTAAAAAAAATAACACTAGAGGGGTATGTTAATTATATGTAGTACTACCACATATGTGAGAATTATATTCTAAAGTTAGAATAAGACAAATATCTTGTATTGCCAAAGTGATCTTATGAGATTTGATAAATCTGTACAGTTCACACACACACAGACACACACTTTGGTGTTGGCTAAGCTCATTTAGTTCCTGATTTTAAATGCATGTGTATGTGCCATCTGCTTATTCTGATCTTTTTTTTTAATTTTTATTTATTTATTTATTTATTTTTATTTTTTAAAGATTTTTATTTATTTATTTGAGACAGAGAGAATGAGAGACAGAGAGCATGAGAGGGAGGAGGGTCAGAGGGAGAAGCAGACTCCCTGCCAAGCAGGGAGCCCGATGCGGGACTCGACCCCGGGACTCCAGGATCATGACATTAGCCGAAGGCAGTCGCTTAACCAACTGAGCCACCCAGGCGCCCCTATTCTGATCTTTTTTTAAAGATTTTATTTATTTATCTGAGAGAGAGAATGGGGGGTAGGGTCAGAGGGAGAAGCAGACTGCCCACTGAGTGGGGAGCCCGATGTGGGACTCGATCCCGGGACTCCAGAATCATGACCTGAGCCGAAGGCAGTTACTTAACCAACTGAGCCACCCAGGCGCCCTGCTTATTCTGATCTTAAATTGTTGTTCTTTGCTTCTAATTCATACCCACTTTCATTCTGATCACAGAAATTATAACTTCAGTATGGACAGAAAGTTGACTTAAATTGCCAGTTCTAGAACATTAGGGAAAACAGTCTGTGATAAATAATATAATAGAGTGATATGATTACATGGTAGTGCTGCTGATGACTTATGACATACCTCTTTCTCATGTTTGTATGAGAAAGGTCCTATTTTAGGGCAGGCCAAACTTTTTCACTTATAGCTTTATACTTCAGCTAATCACAACTGTACATAGGTTGCAAAAATGGCAACCTAGGCCTTGTCCTCCTGGATTTCTACTTTTTGGAGTAAGATGTTTTAAAACTAAACATTGCAATAAAAATTATCCATTTTGTTGGAAGAAATAAAATCACTGAGAATACATTATCTGAGAAAAAAGGTAGGGTATTAGCTATAATTTTGGTATAAAAAATTATGGATGATTCTAGGGCCCTAAGCCCTTACTGTTCTCTTGGGATTTATTTTATTTACTTATTTATTTAGAGACGGAGAAGGGGGCGAGGGACAGAGGGAGAATCTTAAGCAGGCTTCACGCCCCCAGCGTGGAGCCCTACGTGGGGCTCAGTCGCACAACCCTGAGATCGTGACCCAAGCTGAAGTCAAGAGTTCGGCGTTTAACCAACTGAGCCAAATAGGCGCCCCAGAATTTATTATTTTAATTTTTTTTCTTTAAAATTAGTAGCTTTGCTTTTGCTGTATTCTTCTATGTCATTTGGAAAGTTACATTCTTTACATATTTTCTTCAGATCACATTTGATGTAATTTTTCAGTATAGTTGAGTAGTCTTGAACTTTTTAATTTCTTTTAAATTAGTTTAGGGTGATTAAGTTTTATAGTACAAATAAATTGAATTAAATTTTTTACTTTAGTATTTCAAATTGAGCTAATACCCTCTGGACCTCTTCCAAGGGAAACATGGAAGCAAAACCCAAAAACTCCCTAGAAATCTGTAACTGAAACTCCATCATAATTGACAGTTTTCTTGGTTTTAGGTCATTTCATGCTTCATTTAATATATCTCCTGCAACAAACCACAAAAATATGCACTGGGTCACCTATGAAGTATAAATTTATCCTGAAATAAAAGCAACTGTTGAACTTTTTCCATATCCATAGTACTAATACTTTTTGAAGGGAGAAAGGATAAGATGTAGGCCCTCTCCCCTACCAATCCCCAAAGTTGCCTTGTTGCAAACATTAAATAATAAATAATTTTTTGCAGGGGCGCCTGGGTGGCTCAGTCGTTAAGCATCTGCCTTCAGCTCAGGTCATGATCCCAGGGTCCTGAGATCGAGCCCCACATCGGGCTCCCTGCTCGCCCGGAAGCCTGCTTCTCCCTCTCCCACTCCCCCTGCTTGTGTTCCCTCTCACGCTGTCTCTCTCTCTCTCTGTCAATTAAATAAATAAATAAATAAAATCTTTAAAAATAAATAAATAAATAATTTTTTGCATTTATTTTGTATACTGGTCAGTATTCCTAACTGCTTAAACTTCATTTTAGTTCAAGTCTTTATGGAACATTTTCTTTATATATAGAATTATGCTAAGCAATATGGATACTTTGTGTTGACACGTAACTGTTGGGGTGGCAAAACTGCTTATAAGAAATTAAATACAGAATATGGCATATAGCATAGTAAATTATATAGAGAGGCTCAATAATTAGGGAAGACTTCATCTAGACAAGTAGAGAACTGGGACTTCTTGAAAACCATGGACAAGTTTATAGGAAAGTGTTATGTTTGATCTGGACATTTCTTCCTTCTCTTAGCTCCTTCAGGATCACTGAGCGTATGTTACTTTTTTACTGTTGTTTGCCTTTTAACACTTACTGATCTACTCCCAAACTAGTTATATTATATTTCTGAAAAGTGAAGATAGTGCTATGCTTCATTATACTTATAATATCTTGCATATAGTAGGTACTCGGTGCTGTTTCATAGTTACATCATCTCTAGAAGGTATGTTGATGAATTTCCAGTAATTATTTCTCAGATACCACTTTCTTGCATTTTCCTGCAGGAGACCTGAAATACCATAAAAGTTAGGTTTCTTTATAGAAGCTCCTTTTTCATAGCTTCCAGAGCTGGAAATTCAAGAAGCAGGGAGGAAAAGGAAGTGAATGACTTAGCATGTCTGCCTAACACTTGGGACTTAGGAATTAGGAAATTATCTTTGCATTATTTCTTTATATCAGGTTCTGATTGTGTGTTTATTTTTCATAGTAAATTTGTATCTATTAGGTGAACATGGTCTCTTCTACTTGAGTCAGTATTTGAATGAGACCTGTCAGTTCTTCTTTCACCAAGTTTATATATATGTAATTGTGGCAAAATATGTATAACATAAAATTTACCATTCTATCCATTTGTAAGTATACAGTTCAGTGGCCCTTAAATATATTCACATTGCTGTGCAACCATTGCTACCATCCATTTCTACAACTTTGTCATCATCCCTTACAGAAACTCTGTACCCATTAAATAATAACTCTTCATTCTCCCCTTCCCCCAGCCCCTGGTAACCACTTTTCTACTTTGTCTCTATGAATTTTATTTTTCTAGGTATCTTGTGTAAGTGGAATCATGCAATATTTGTCCTTTTGTGTCTGGCTTGTTTCACTTAACATAATGTCCTCAAAGTTCATCCATGTTATAGCATGTATCAGATTTTTGCCCTTTTTGAAAGCTGAACAATATTCCATTATATGTGTATACTACATTTTGTTTATCCATTCGTCTGTTGATAGACATTTTGTTTGTTTCAGTTTTTTTGGCTATTGTTTCTATTTTTTGGCTTAAATGAACACTGGTATACTCACTAAGTTTTTATTTAAGTGTTTGTGTGTTTCACATTTCTCCCTGCCTCCTTTCTAGTTAATACAATTCTTTTGAGATTGTTTTTAAATAACTCAAAATGCCGTTAGTTGGATCTTGGCCTGACCTATGGACTAGAATCTCTTTAAAAGGTGTCTTTATTCTATTCAAATGTATTGATTCTTTAAAATTTAACTTAGAAAGCAACCTTTTTTCTCTTACTTACAGGCTTTTTGGGTACCTGACTGCCCTCTGTATATATAATATTTGCTTATAAGACATATAGATAAATTACTCTGGTCATCCATGGAGACAATAGAGTTAATTTAAGTAAATCAGGGATGTGTTTATAGAGGAAGGGAGCGTAAGCTAAGGTTTGAAAGATTTGTAGTACTTTGATGAACAGTTGGAGGATGAGACAGGCATTCAAAGAAGGAGCATTTTGGAAGATACAGAATCAAGGAAGTCCCAGGTATGTTTGAAAACAGTGGAAGTTTATTAGCACATGGGTTGTTTAGGAATAAGGAAGGAATAAGGTGCAAGCAAGGAATAAGGAAGTCAGAGTATTAAGCAACAGAATTTGGTTTCTTCTATTCAATGACCTTGTTACTTTGGGATCTAGGATGAGTATTAGGTCTGTGAGACAAAGAAGTATTATGAAGTGGCTTTTATAGTTTTGGGGAATGTAATAGATTGTGAGAAGATGAGAATGTGGGGACTGGGAAAAGGAAAAGGCCCAAGTTTGAGGGTTTAGCAGTGGAATAATTACATATTATAATGAGTCTTTTTTTTTTTTTTTTTGGTTCTCAACATCAGTTTATTGTTTATACTAACATACAGTAAACACAAAATAGTTTCAGAAACACAGTAACCAATAACACTGCCAACAGTAAACTTAGTAAGTCAAGTTCAAAATATCTTTCTACTTCTTTTAATCTTAAGATACATTCTATTAAGAATGTATAATCTTAGGGGCACCTGGGTGGCTCAGTCGCTAAGTGTCTGCCTTCGGCTCAGGTCATAGTCCCAGAGTCCCGGGATCAAGCCCTGCATCGGGCTCCCTGCTCCACGGGAAGCCTGTTTCTCCCTCTCCCGCTCCCCCTGCTTGTGTTCCCTCTCTCGCTGTGTCTCTCTCTGTCAAATAAATAAATAAATAAAATCTTTAAAAAAAAATGTATAATCTCAGTATTTAAAAATTATTTGAGTTAATATTAGCATGGCTGTGTTATCTATCCAGTGTATAGTAAGATTCATTTCTTTCTGTTTATAATGAGCCTTAACATTAGACCTTGGGGTGCCGGGGTGGCTCAGTTGGTTAAGCAACTGCCTTCAGCTCAGGTCATGATCCTGGAGTCCCGGGATCGAGTCCCGCATCGGACTCCCTGCTCAACGGGGAGTCTGCTTCTCCCTCTGATCCTCCCCCTCTCATGCTCTCTGTCTCCCATTCTCTCTCTCAGATAAATAAATAAAAAATCTTTAAAAAAAAAACAACATTAGACCTTGCCAGCGAGTTACTGAGAAGGAGCAGGGGCAGAAATGATTTGAGCATATTAATTCATTAATTGAATAAACAATTTACTCTGTTCCAGGTAGTGTTCTAGACTCTGATTATTAATAGGTGAATAAATTACATTTTTGCTTTTAAGGGCCTTAATCTTGTAAGTAGATTTTTTTCCTATAAATTTTTTGTAGCTTGATTTCTTAAAGGAGTTATGGATAAAGTTTTCAGATGAACAGAAAATAGATCATCTAGTTCATTATTTTTCAAAAGAAGCTATTATAATGATTTTGATAGAGTTTGGATTAAAATTTAATTAGGGAAGCTATTAAAAATTGGTTAGGTATTTAATATATACAAAATCATTTGGCTATTTAATTTCATTGTTTAAGAAGGTCAAATATTTTAAGTTCTCAGAGTTCTGGAATTATTTATTTACATGTGTTTTTCATTGAGGTATAATAAAGCCTATATATTGAAAATATATAATTTGGATGACATATGTGTACTTCCATAAAATCTTTAACACAACAAGAAAATGAATGTATATGTATCATTTACTAAGTTTGTTTTTTTTCCCGTCTTACATTCTGACTTTGTCACTATAGATTAGTTTGTATTTTCTAGAATATTTCATATAAATAGAATCATGCAGCATTTTTTGATTTAGCTCCTTTCACTCAATATTATTATTTTGAGATATTTGTTGTTGCGTGTATCAATAAATTGTGTCTTTTTATTGCCGAGTCGTAGTATTTCATTGTATGTATGTACCACAGTTTTATCCATTCACCTGTTAATGGGCATTTGGTTATTTCAAGTTGTTGGGTATTATAAATAAAGCTGCTAAGAACATTCATGTAAACTCTCTCTGTTTATATATAATTTCATTTCTCTTGGGTAAATTCCTAAAAGTTAAATGAGTGGATCATATGTTAGGTGTATGTTTAACTTTTTAAGAAAACTACTAGACTGTTTTCCAAACACATTTTACCAATTTACATTCTTACAAGCAGTACATAAGACTTCTAGCTCTTCTTCATCTTAGACAACACTTGGTAGATTCAGTCTTTTTAATTTTAGCCATTCTGTAAGTGTGTATTGGTTTCTTATTGTGGTTGTCATCTGAAATATGTTCTTTGGTAAAATGTCTATTAAAATGTTTACTTATTTTTTAAATTGAGTTATTTCCTTATTATTGAATTATAAGAAAAAATTTTCATATATTCTCTACACATGTATATGTTTTGTGAATATGTTTTATGTATATATATTTTTAAAGATTTTATTTATTTGAGAGAGAGCGAGAGAGAGAGCACAAGCAGGGGTAGGGGCAGAGGGAGAGGGACAAGCAGACTACCTGCTGAGCAGGGACCCTGACGTGGGGCTCGATCCCAGGACCGTGGGATCATGACCTGTGCCAAAGGCAGACACTTAACTGACTGAGCCACCTAGGCACCCGGTTTTGTGTTTATGCTTTTCCCATTCTGTAGTTTATGTTTTCATTTTCAGGACAGTGTCTTTTGAAGTGCGGAAGTTTTTTGTTTTGGTGAAGTCTACTTTATAAATTTTTTCTTTTGTGTTTTTTGGCGTCATATCTAAACTTTGCCTAACCTGAGGTCAACAAAGATTTTCTTTTATGTTTTCTTCTAAGAGTTTTATAGTATCCTTTCCATTTAGTTCTGTGATCCATTTTTTTAAAAAGATTATTTATTTACTTATTTATTTGAGAGAGAGTGAGAGAGCATGAACAGGGGAGAGGGGCAGAAGGAGAGGGAGAAGCAGACTCCCTGCTCGGCAGGGAGCTCTATGTGGTGCTCAATCCCAGGACCCTGGGATCATGACTTGAGCCAAAGGCAGATACTTAACTGACTGAACCACCCAGGCGCCTTCTATGACCCATTTTAAGTTAGTTTTTGTGATACTGTACAAATTGTGGCTCAAGAGTTATTTTTGTGGACAGGATGTCCAGTTGTTCCAGTGCCATTTTTGGAGAAAATATTCTTTTTCTGTAGAACTGCCTTTGTAAAAATCATGTGTTTATGTATGTATGCACATATTTCTGGACATTGTCTGTTCTGTTCCATTGGATATTTGTCCATCTTGGCTAATACCATCCTCTCTTAATTACGGTAGCTTTTTTAATTTAAGATTTTATTTATTTATTTGAGAGAGAGAGAGAGAAAGAGAGCACAAGTGGGGGGTGAGGAGTGGCAGAGGGAGAGGGAGAAGCAGACTGCCCTCTGAGCAGAAGCCTGATGCGGGGCTTGATCCCAGGACCCTGAGATCATGACCTGAGCTGAAGGTAGACGCTTGACCAACTGAGACACCCAGGTGCCCCTAATTACTGTAGCTTTATATTAGGACATGAATCTAGTACTATGAGGTTTTGCTTTTTTCTTTTCAAAATTATTTTGGCCATACTAGGTCCTTTGCATTTCCAATAAACTTTAGAATCAGCTTGTAGATTTGTACAAAAAATTCTACTGTGATATTGACTGGACTAAATTAAATCTTCTAATCCATTCACATGGTATCTCTTTATTTTGTCTTATTTTAATTCCAGTGTAGTTAACATACAGTGTTATGTTAATTTCAGGTGTACAATGTAGTGATTGAACAATTCAGTGTATTATTCAGTACTCATCAAGATAATGTACTTTTAGGGCACCTGGGTGGCTCAGTTGGTTAAGCGACTGCCTTTGGCTCAGGTCATGATCCCGGGGTCCTGGGATCGAGTCCCACATCAGGCTCCCCCTGCTCTGCGGGGAGCCTGCTTCTCCCTCTGCCTCTGCCTGCCACTCCCGCTGCCTGTGCTCTCTCTCTCAAATAAATAAATAAAAGCTTAAAAAAAAAAAAGATAATGTACTTTTAGGGGTGCCTGGGTGGCTCAGTCAGGGTGAAGCATCTGCCTTCAGCTCAGGTCATGATCCCAGAGTCCTGGAATCGAGCCCTTCTTTGGGCTCTCTGCTCAGCAGGGAGTTTGCTTCTCCCTCTCCCTTTACCCCTCCCCCTGCTTCTGCTCTGTCTCTCTCTCTCTCACTCATATAAATAATAAAAAAATCTTTAAAAAAAAGATAATGTATTTTTAATCCCCTTAAACTATTTCATCCATTCCCCTACCCACCTCCCCTCTGGTAACCATCTGTTTTCTGTAGTTTAGTGTTGTTTGGTTTGGTTTTCCTCCCTTTGTTCAATCTTTTTGTTTCTTGAATGCCACAGATGAGTGAAATCATAAGGTGTTTGTCTTTCCCTTACTAGCTTATTTTGCTTAGCATTATACTCTCTAGATCCATCCATGTTGCAAATGGTAAGATTTCATTCTTTTTTATGGCTGAATAATATTCCATTGTATATATATACCACATCTTCTTTATCCGTTCATCTGTTGACAGACGCTTGGGCTGCTTCCGTAATTTGGCTATTGTAAATGTTTCAGTAAAATAGGCGTACATATATCCCTTTGAATTAGTGTTTGTTGAGAGATTATTTCTTTCATTATTGTTTTGTAGTTTTATACATATAGATCCTATACATATTTTGTTAAATTTATTTCTAAATAATTCATGTTTTCTGATGCACTTGTAAAATGTACTTTAAAAATATTGTCCTTGGGGCGCCTGGGTGGCTCAGTTGGTTAAGCGACTGCCTTCAGCTCAGGTCATGATCCTGGAGTCCCGGGATCGAGTCCCGCATCGGGCTCCCTGCTCGGCAGGGAGTCTGCTTCTCCCTCTGACCCTCCTCCCTCTCATGCTCTCTCTATCTCATTCTCTCTGTCTCAAATAAATAAATAAAATCTTTAAAAAAAAATATATTGTCCTTGTGTTTTGTTCCTTGCTAATCTCACTTACTAGTTCTAGGAGCTTTTGTAGATTCTTTGAAAAAATTTTTTTAAAGATTTTATTTATTTATTTGACAGACACAGCTAGAGAGGGAACACAAGCAGGGGGAATGGGAGAGGAAGAAGCAGGCTTCCTGCGGAGCAGGGAGCCTGATGCGGGGCTCGATCCCAGGACCCTGGGATCATGACCTGAGCCGAAGGCAGACGCCCAACGACTGAGCCACCCAGGCGCCCCAGATTCTTTGAATTTTTTATGTAGATAGTTGTGTCACTTACAAATCGAGGAGACACTTTTTTTTTCCCTTCTAATCTGTATGCCTCTTTCCCTTTTCTTGTCTTGTTGCACTTATTGTACATCCACCACAGTGTTAAGTAGGAGTGGTGATGACAGGTATCCTTACCTGTTCCGTATTTGCAGGCAAAAACATGCAGTGTTGCGCCATTATATATGATACTAGCTTTAAGTTTCAGGTTGATAACCTTTTTCAGGTTGGATAAGTTTCTTCTATTCCTTATTTGCTAGCTTTAAATCATAAATGGATGTCATATTTTTGTCAAGTGCTTCTCTATTAGGTTGATCATATGGAAATTTTCTTCGGTCTCTTGGTAATGGTGCATTATATCAAACAGTTTGCAAATACTGAATTAGCTTTGAATTCCCAGGATCAACTTCACGTAGTCAGATGTATTCTCTTTATACATCACTGGTTACAATTTGCTAATAATTTGTTGGGGATTTTTCATTTGTATTCACAAGGGATATTGGTCTGTAGTTTTCTTGTTATGTTCTTGTCTGGTTTTGGTCTCAGTATAATGCTTACCTCAAAAAATAGGTTTGGAAATGTTTCTTCCTTTTCTATTTTCAGTAAGTTATTATGGAGAATTAATATTATACCTTACTGAAATGTTTAATTGAATTTGCTCATGAACCTGTAAGGCCTAGGACTTTTTTTTTGTTGGAAGGTTTAAACTAGAATTTCAGAGACATAGGAGTGTTCCGGACATCTGTTCCTTTTGTGTCTTTTTAAAAATTCACCAATTTCATGTGACTTGTTCAGTTTATGAGCATGAAGTTATTTGAAAGACTCCTTTATTATAATATTAATGTTTGTTGGATCTGTGGTAATTTTTTTTTTAAACCTTATATAATTTGTGTCTTCTCTTTTTTCTTTGGTCGGTCTGGCTAGAGCTTTATACATTTTTTTTGAACTTCTCAAAGAACCAGCTTTTGGTTTTGTTGATTTTTCTCTATTGTTTTTCTATTTCCTTTTATAGCAAAAAATCCCTCTGATCTTTATTATTTACCTTCTTCTGCTTCTGATCCATACTCTTGGATATTTGAGGGGAATTCTCTGCAAATATCTGGAGTTTTCCTCTCTGAGTATTTCTCTTCCGTGGTGCTCTGCAAACTCTAGGTCCTTGGTCTTTCTGATATCTGCTATGTCTTCTCAATTTAGGGAGTCTCTTGGATTCTATGCCTCTCTGTGTTGTAATCTGGAAGCTCAGTGTGGGAAACTGAGGCAATCATAGAACTCCTCTCATCTCTCATAGTTCACTGCCTTCTATTAACTGATGTTCAGTGTTTTGAAAACTGTTATTCATATATATTTTGTCCAGTTTTTTTAAAAAATTCATTTCCTCAGGAGATTAAATCTAGTTCCCTGTTATTCCATCTTGGCCCAGCTTTTGCTTTACAATTTTTTATCTTATCTAAATGGCAAACTCTTGAAGACAGCTTTTGTACTCTTCATAGTATGTAGTACAGGGTCTTGTACTCAGTAAGTGCTTATTGCAAATTTGACTTATTACTTGAGTTTACTTGAGCTGGATGGAAGAGGGAGATAAAAAGCAGAAGAGTAAAGCCACCATCTGACTGCATTTCCCCTGTTTGTCAAATGAACTCTCTTTGGAGCCCTGATAACAGAATTTCTATATTCCACTCCCATCTGACAACTCTAGCCCTTATAGCTGGGTTACTGGAACTACCCCCAAAACCCCACCACACGTCATCTGACCCAACTGGTCCACTTAGCCTTAGTTTCCATAAAAATGTGTAATTTGATAGACTGGTAGGATGTTGGGAGGGGGAGAAAATATGGGAAAATCATAGGTTAAGAAATAATCTCAAGTCTTTTCTGGATATTGACTCCAAATGTCCAGTTTCATTATTAATCTGAAGATTGATTTTTCTTTTGTTCTCAAGAATTTTCAGCAGTTATTGTTTCTTCAGCAATTCTTTCAGTCCCTTTTTCTTAAACTCATTACATGAATATTGGAGCCTCTCAGTCTACCTTATACGTCTTTTAGCTGTGGTTTCAATTAAATTTTTTTCCTGACTCCATGCTGAATTCTCAGTGAATGCATCAGGACTATCTTCTAATTCAAGAATTCCACCTTCAGTCTATCTAGAGAAAAGTCTATTTCATCTATTGATTTTTTTTATATCAATGACTATATTTTTGTTTTCAATTTTTTAAAAGATTTTATTTATTTATTTGAGAGAGAGATAGTGGGGAAGAGAGGGAGAAGCAGGCTCCCTCCCTGGGATCATGACCCAAGCCGAAGACTGACGCTTAACTGACTAAGCCACCCAGGTGCCCCTATTTTCAAATTTTCTAATTGGGTTCTTTTCATACCTACATTTCCCCCCATCCTTTTGTTTTCATTATTTCTTATTCATTTTCAGTTGAAGTTTTGCCCTCATGTATGTCTGTGAACATTCTGTATGAACTTATTTTTAAGGTTTTAAAAATTATTCCCTTAAAATTATTTTCATATTGAATAAAGTCACGTTCTGATTATTGATTTTTCTGGCTGTAATTTTTAGCATTAGATTTTGCCATATGATTTCTGAATATTGGTTTGCTGGCTCATTTTGAGAAGGAGTTATTTTTTTGCTGCTGTTTTTCTCTCTCCTTCTTTCCTGTCTGCTCATACCTATCTGTCTCTAGGTATTTAGTTAACTTTCACCTTAACCCTCCTTGTCCCCAATCCAGAACTAAGTCTTATTCCAGAATTTCAATGATTCTGTCATAAGTTATATATTGGAGATACTATAGAAACATTTGGTACTTGGCTTCAGTTTCTGATACTTGGTTAATAGGTTATGCCAACACCCTCTCCCTTAGGCAGGCATTTTTCTAAAAGCTCTAGGTGAAGATTGATGTGTGTATGTGTGTGTTTTCTAGCCTTCTTTCTTGAACTAGCTCATTTTTGCGGGGCAAGGGCTGGTATGGTACTGAACTCTCACTCCTTTTTAAGGTCTTATAATCAATAGTTCTGAGCTTTTGGCCAACTTTACTTTTTTAGTAATCATTTCTGTTTTATTACTGGCTGCTAGAAATTTTTATCTTGTTTTTGAACCAGGCTATGTCTTTTGTGTTACCTTTTCATATATTTTAATGCCTTTTTTTTTTTTTAAAGATTTTATTTATTTATTTGAGAGAGAGAGAATGAGAGACAGAGAGCATGAGAGGAAGGAGGGTCAGAGGGAGAAGCAGACTCCCTGCCGAGCAGGGAGCCCGATGTGGGACTCGATCCCGGGACCCCAGGATCATGACCTGAGCCGAAGGCAGTCGCTTAACCAACTGAGCCACCCAGGTGCCCCTTCATATATTTTATATGTCCTGGCCATGTTTTTGGTGTGCAGTTAGTGATCAAAGTTTTACCATTATGTTATCCTGATTTGAAGTCACATTCCCAGGTTAGTAGAGTTCAGAATATATATACCTGGCTTCACTCCTCCTGATTCTCAGTGGTTAAAAAAAGGCAAGGAAAGCTTAGGATTATAAATCAAATGTTATTCTTTTATTGGTCCTCTGCAATAGATAATATACATAAGTGGCTTCTTTACTGAGTATTGCTCACTTGTGATTACTTAGTTTAATTCTAAATTCTGTGAGTTATTTCTTCATGAATTTCTGCTACCAAGTCTTCTGAACGCTGTCATACAAAGAGACATTGTTAGCCTAGAAGTCTGAGGTCTTAGAGCTTATCTGGATTATTCTGGGAATATTATTTAACCTTTTGTATTTGTTTCCTCCTTTATAAAACAGGTATAATATCTGCTTTCACTGTCTCATGGGATAGTTGTGAACATCATAG
Organism: Leptonychotes weddellii; assembly: GCF_054177405.1. Lineage (NCBI taxonomy): Eukaryota > Metazoa > Chordata > Mammalia > Carnivora > Phocidae > Leptonychotes > Leptonychotes weddellii. The sequence continues at coordinate 41,708,006 of NC_138379.1, forward strand.
AAGATAATAGAGTTCAACTCAACAAAGTTTTACTTAAGCACCTGTTTGGAGAAAGACATATTGCTAGGTTCTAGGGAAATTTAATAAAACACAGTTCTCTGGTTATTTATAATACAGTGGGACAAACAGCTTGTTTTTGTTTTTAAGATTTATTTATTTATTTGGGGGGGGAGGGAGAAGGAGAGAGAAAATCTCAAGCAGACTTCCTGCTGAGTGGGGGCCAATGTGGGGCTTGATCCCATGACTCCAAGATCATGACTTGAGCCGAAATCAAGAGTCAGACCCTTAACTGACTGAGCCATCCAGGCTCCCCTATATAGCCTGTTTTATAATCAGTTATAATACAGAGTAGTCTGTGATAAATGCTTGAATATAGATATTAAACAACAAATTAAGAGGACCTAAAAAAGAAGCAGTTTAGGCTGAAGCAGTTTAGGCTGAAGGAATGAGCAGAAACTTCACGGAGGAGCTGATCCCTTAAAACCCTAGGGCTTTAAAAATGCCAAGGTGCTATGTAAATATATGATGTGCTATTATTTTATATGCCAAATATTTTCCCATGAGCTAATCTGATTGGAGACCACTAAGACATTTCTTCTTCTTCTTTTTATTATTTATTTATTTTTTAAAGATTTTATTTATTTATTTGAGGGAGAGCACGAGCAGGGGGAGAGGGAGAGGGAGGAGCAGGCTTCCCGCTGAGCAGGGAGCCCGATGGAGGGCTCTATCCCAGGACTCCGAGATCATGACCTGAGCCTAAGGCAGTTGCTTAACTGATTGAGGCACCCAGGTGCCCCTAGCCATTTCTTCATTACCTTTTTTGTTTGTTGTGTAGATCTGCCCTTGCTATTAAATCTTCATTCTTATTGGTCATGATGGTTGCAACTAGGCATACTCTTGTGGTGTTGTGGTCAGTCTTTCTCTTTTCTGTGAATACTGATTTAGATATTGCTTTTTCAAGAGAAAAATGTTCTCTTTATGTGTTTTATTTTTTTGATAATGTAATAATTGAAAAGATTATCCCCTCCAGGCTGCTTTTCAGAGATTGTTACCTCTGAAGTTCTGAAGAAACACTATTTGCTATTATCCAGATACATTTAGACTGAGCTTTTGCAGTAGAACATTTTGTTCTATTTGCTGTAATTTTTTTTTAAAGGACAAAGATAAACAGCTTAAACAGATAACCATCTCCGGTTGCTGCTTCTAACAATAATATTTAGCAGCCAGTGAATATTCTGCAAGGCCTTTCTCAGAAAGGCTGCATTAAGTAAACAAGCAGTAAATATTGTTGGTGACTGATAGATGATAGAATTTAAAGCTAGCCAACTGCCCATATCAGGCTAAAACATTGTTTTTCTGTTTTGGTAAATAATACTCATCTTGTTTATACAGGTCTTATCAAAAACAGTGTTAGCATTTCATACCAAACATATTTTTATAAAGCTCATGAGAACTAAAACTAACAAATTTTAAATTGCTTGAATCCTATTTCATCAGTTTCTTTAGATGTATGTTTTGGTTTATTTCCAAATCACAAGTTATACTGTATCCTGTGTTTTGAAGAATGATAGCTTTTGTGCAGTGTTCCAGTCACCATTTACAGTAAAATTTGGTTTGTTTTTGTCATGGAAGTCTCAGCCATGGATTGAATTGATACTTGGGAAAATACTTTTATTTGATCCTTGGCTGCCAAAGGATTTCATTACAGGTGTTTTGTGAGGTTTATGTACCTAATATTTGGTGGCTTCTGTATCAGATACTGCTATAATTTGAAGTATCATTCCTTTGCACACTACCAGTACCAGTCTTTAAGGGATGTAACTGTTTTAGCCCTCTTGACTGGGTCCACAAAGGAGACAGCTACTATATACATGTATAGTAGGTTCAGATGTTTTCTTTTTTTTTTATTCTTATGTTAATCCCCATACATTACATCATTAGTTTTAGATGTAGTGTTCCATGATTCATTGTTTGTGCATAACACCCAGTGCTCCATGCAGAATGTGCCCTCCTCAATACCCACCACCAGGCC
>NC_138379.1:41710137-41721608 GCF_054177405.1 Leptonychotes weddellii
ACTGACATATAGGATCTGGATCCTATTCCCCAACACTGGCCTTCTCTTTCCTCTTTTATCCTACCCTTTAGGTGAAAGGTTTACTCTGTTCCAGTCATCAGTCACCTACTATTCCCTTCTATAATAATAGCAATAGCAGTAATAATGAAAATGATATCGATTACTAGTATATCTGAGTATCAGCTTGTGACAGGCCACAGATTCTATAATAGGGTTTATTCATCATTTGCTGTGTCCCAGATACCATGCTAAATAATTCACAATGCAGTATATCACTTAATCTTATCAGCAAAATGTGAGGTATTTTATGTTCAAGAAAAACAGGTTCAGAGAAATTTGCCAAAATCATACCCTAAATTAGGGTCAGACTCAGGATTCACTTCCTTTCTAGCTGGTGCCAGAGGCTATGAGATTATCAAGTTCAGCTTTCCCTGTGAATCTGTTTTTCAGTATATCTGATAAATTGCCATCTAGCTTCTGGTTCAATATGTCTAGTAAGGGGCTCTTGTTCTCTAGGAGATAATTTCATTGTTTGACAGCTGAATTATTAAAAGATTTTTCATAATATTAAAGAAACATTAATATATGTTTTTGTAACTTTTTTTTGGGTTTCCTTTTTATTTTAAGTTCAATTAACAATATAATGTATTATTAGTTTCAGAGGTAGAGTTCAGCGATTCATCAGTTGCATACAACACCCAGTGCTCAGTCCATCATGTGCCCTCCATGCCCACCACCCAGTTACCCCATCCGCCCTGCTCCCCCCCCTCCCCCCAGCAAGCCTCACTTTCTTTCCTATGCTTAAGAAGTCTCTTATGGTTTGTCTCCCTCTCTGGTTTCATCTTGTTTTATTCTTCCCAGGTTTGTTTGTTTGTTTGTTTTTTACTAACCAGAATCATGCTGTATGTATTGTTCTTTGATGTGCTTGTTGGAGATGTCCTCAGCCTAGCATACTCCTTTTATCCATTCTATATTCCACAGAAATAGTTGTTTGGGTTGCTTCATTCTGCTGTTATAATTATGTCCACTTTTGTGCACAAACTTGAGCACAGGGGCTGGAATTTGAGGGGAAGAGTGTCAATTTGAGCCCTTGGCAATCTGAGGTGAAGGCGTGTTGACTTGGTATTTAGCAGGTGGCAGGCCATGCATGCTGACCTGGGTAGGAGGGTGGCTGGACTGTGAATTTGGGACCCACAGGCCGATGACATCGTGTGTGACAGGGATGTGGCTGGTTTTGCTTTTAATTTTTGTTTTTCTGGGAAACTCGATCTTTCCCTCTATTCTAAATGAAAGCCTTGCTGGATAGAGTATTCTTGGCTGTAGATTTTTTCCTTTTAGCAGATGGAATTTATCATGCCCCTTTCTTCTGGCCTGCAAAGTTTCTGCTGAAAAACCCACTAATAGCCGTATGGGGTTTCCCTTGTATATGTACCTGCTTTCCTTTCTCTTGCTGCTTTTAAAATTCTCTTTTGGTCATCTTATTTACTTTGTGTCTTGGTGCAGACCTCTTTGGGTTGGGTGTGTTGGGGGCTCTCTGTGCCTCCTGGATCTGGATTTCTCTTTCCTTCCCCAGATTCAGGAAATTTTCAGCTATTATTTATTCAGACAAATCTTCTGCCCCCTTTTCTTGCTCTTCTCCTTCTGGGATCCCTATCATGTGACTGTTATGCCTGACAGTGTTTTTGTAACTTTTAAACTTATTATGTCATTAAACTTTTCCAGAGATATCTAAGGTGGAATGAGTCTGTTCTTACACTGGCTATATTTAGCAAATTGTATTTAAAATATATGTATAGGGGCACCTGGCTGGCTCGGTTGGTGGAGCATATGACTCTTGAACTCGGGGTATGAGTTTGAGCCCCACATTGGGTGTATAGATTACTTAAATAAAAACTTAAAAAAATATATGTATAAATATATGTAAGCAGGAAATCTCTTTCAGATGGGTTTATAATCGTGTTTGAGATATAAAAAAAGACTCTAGAGAACTTAATGAAAGTATTTAAATTTTTCTATAACCTTTATCTGGTTTATAACTACATCCATATCTAATAAACAGAGATAGGTAATAGAATTCAGAGCAAATGGTTTTTAACTAGCCTAAATGAAATCATATAAAATACTAATTAAAAGTAGGTAAAAGGGGTTGTAATGTGAGGAATATATAACTGTCATAAACTTTAAGAGATAGTATAATTTGCAGAATGAAGAGTCTGTCATAGTAAGTCACATGTGAGAGTTTGATAACATTTAAAGAACATTTTCTTTCTAATTTTTGTTTTTCTGTTTTATCTTCCTTGGGTAATCTCACTAGTTTATTTGTTTTTAGTCCCCCTCTAGGTTGTCAATTACACAGTGTTTTTGTTAACCCATCATTTCTTACAGATGCACCCTTCTAAGAAGAATATTTAGACATCATTTCAACATCTACATTTTTTATATTTACTCTGTGTCATATAGGGTGCTAATAAGCATTGGGCAAGGCACAGTTATATAAGGTGGGGAATTGTCCTAAGTTTTTTATCATTCAAAATATAGAAAAATTAACACATCAAATTAGAGAACAGTGAACTCCCATATACTCGTCACTCAGCTACAACAATCATTAACAGTGGTCATTCTTTTTTCACTTGGAAGCCCTATATACTCACCAGCCTCATGCTTTTTCCACTTGGATTATTTTGAAAACAAAACAAAACAAAACACAACCTACAGATATTATATTAATTGGACCATATAAAATTGTATATATCCATCCATTTTGGGCCTACAAAATAATTGCATATGGTTCAACTTAGTATCCTTTCATTCATTAATATTTCAGTCTGCCTTTCTAAAAGAGACCTCATTTTGTTTATGAACACAATCCTAATGTCATTATCATACCTAAAAAATTTAACAGTAATTCCTTAATATCGCCAAATATCCAGCAGTCTTCATAGTTCTTCACTTGTTTATGTGTGTATTGCTCTTTCACTGCCTTTTTGCGATTACTTGAACCAACATCCAGACAAGATCCACATACTGCTTTTAGTTGTTGGTTTCTTCTTCCCTGATTTTCATTGCAAGTCATTTGTTAAAGAAATTGCTGTCTCTTAATTTCAATTTAATAAGGAATTTAAAAATTAAAGTAATTTTAATAATTTATAATTAAAATAATTGTAATCTTATTTGTTTCATAAGGAATATAGGAAATAGAAATATAACTCAGTATATGTAAGAGCCTACTTTATTTTTTTTTTAATGTAACTTTTATTGGGTACTTACTACACTGTTCTAACCCACTGTCATATTCACAACAACCCTTTGACGAAGGTACTATTGTTGACCCCATTTTATTTTTTATTTTTTTATTATTATGTTAATCACCATACATTACATCATTAGTTTTTGATGTGGTGTTCCATGATTCATTATTTGCGTATAACACCCAGTGCTCCATGCAGCACGTGCCCTCTTTAATACCCATCACCAGGCTAACCCATCCTCCCACCTCCCTCCCCTCTAGAACCCTCAGTTTGTTTTTCAGAATCCATCGTCTCTCATGGTTTATCTCCCCCTCCGATTTCCCCTGCTTCATTCTTCCCCTCCTGCTATCTTCTTCTTCTTCTTCTTTTTTTTTTAACATATAATGTATTATTTGTTTCAGAGGTTCAGATCTGTGATTCATCGTGTTCACCCCATTTTAAATACTGCAGTTGTGCAGACCCCAAACCTAAATCTTATTCTAGGTTCTCATCTTTCCCTAACATATATCATTCATCCCATTAACTGCACTTTTAAAATAATTCATTAATTTTTCACCATCCCCAATAGTATGAGCACAATTGTAGCTGTCATCATCTTTCTCCTGAATGATCACAGTAGCCTTGAACAGGTAATATTTAGGTTCATGATGAAAAATTCAAAAAGAATAAAAAGTGAAATATCTTTTCTATTCTGACCCTCCAGAGGCAGTTTCTTGGGTTTTGTTTCAGAGTTAATTCTGTTAATATCCATCTACATATGTTTACCCATCTGGAGCAAATATCAGCATCCTGCACATTTTTCTTCAGCATCTTCCATTTCTGTGTACATTGTCTCAACGTCTGATTGCCAGCATCTATGATTTTTGAGAGCATTCTTTATCCCCTGGGGCCTGCTCTGCCTCTGCACATGGGCAGGCCAGAAGTTCTAGGATATTCATGCCTGCCACCTCAGGAGCAGCCTTCAATTGATGACTTACAGAAATTGAGAGAAAAGCCTCTAGCCCCCATGCCCTTTGAGTGAGATAACTCTAACGCATGTCCTATTCTGTCTCTCAGAATTCCGCAGCATGGTTGACCTCGTTACCCCCAGCTGTAGCCTGCTCATTAACATACACCACGGCTGCCTTCTCTTCCCTACTCCTCTCCCACAGTTTTCTGGGATTGTCTCCCAAATAAACTACTTGCACTGAAATTCTTATTTCAAGGTCTGCTTTTAGGGAAACCATAATATAAATTGTGGCACACGCAACGCCTGCCTTTTTTTTTTTTTTCTAAGTAATCAGAGACCCCAGGAAAAACAATCCTGTTTATTTGGCTCTAAACACTCCAATTTGGCCAAGTTTATTTTTATTTTTTTACTTCTCATATGAAGTTGCTGGGATTAATAGAATTTTGTCTATTATTCTTTGAAAATTTTTTATTTTTTAAGTTATTATATGGTTAAATTGACCTTTTTATTTGTTTAGTATAGAGCCCTGTATATTTTAACACATGTTTAGAGTTGAGTAACTACCACTACCATCAGGATACAGGACAATTCTATCACTCAGCAAATTTCCTCAGCTGTCCCTTTATTGTCACATTCCTACCACTTGTAACCCTTGACAACCACTGATACGTTTTTCATTATTGTGGATTTATCTTTTCAAGAATGCCTTAGAAGTGGAATCACACAGTGTATAACCTTCAGGTCCTGGGTTCTTTCAATTAGCATAATATATTTGAGATTCATCCAAGTTGTTGCCATTATCAGTAGTTAGTTCCTTTTTTTACTTAGTATTCCATTATGTGGATATACCATAGTTTATTTATCCATTCACCTACTGAAGGGCATTTGAGTTGTTTCCAGGTTGGGGCTATTATGAATAATGTGCTGTGAACATTCATGTACAGGTTTTTGTGTGGACACACGTTTCCATTTCTCTTGAGTATATACCTAGTAGTAGAATTACTGCGTCATATGGTAGCTCTATGTTTAACCTTGTGCTGAACTGCCAGACTGTTTTACAAAAGAGATTGCTTTATTTTACATTCCCACCAGCAAGTGTATGAGGGTTCCAATTTCTCCACATCAATACTTTATCAGTCTTTTTGACTATACCCAACCTAATGTGTGTGAAGTGCTATCTCATGTATTTCATTTGCATTTCCCTAATGACTAATGATGTTGAGCATCTTCTCATGTGTTCTGGCCATTCTTCTTTGGAGAAATAGCTACTAAAATCTTTGCCCATTTTCTAATGGGGTTATTTTTACTGTTGAGTTTTCAGAGTTCTTTATATAATCTTGAGACTTGACTTTTCATTTTAACAGTATTTTTCTTAGACACAAAGTTTTATTTATTTATTTATTTTTTTTAAAGATTTTATTTATTTATTTGACAGAGAAAGACACAGCGAGAGAGGGAACACAAACGGGGAGTGGGAGAGGGAGAAGCAGACTCCCCGCCGAGCAGGGAGCCCGATGCGGGACTCGATCCAGGGACTCCAGGATCATGACCTGAGCCGAAGGCAGTCGCCCAACCAACTGAGCCACCCAGGCGCCCTATTTATTTATTTTTAAGATTTATGTGAGAGAGAGAGAGAGAGTGAGAGAGAGCATGAGAGGGGAGAGGGTCAGAGGGAGAAGCAGACTCCCCGCTGAGCAGGGAGCCTGATGCCGGATTCGATCCTGGGACTCTGGGACCACGACCTGAGCCAAAGGCAGTTGCTCAAACCAACTGAGCCACCCAGGCTCCCCAACACAAAGTTTTAAAGTTTGATGTAGTCTGATGAATTTTTTTAATGGATCTTGCTTTTGGTGTTAACTTTTTTGCTAACCCCAGGTCATAAAGATTTTCTCTTATGTTTTCTTCTAAAAGGTTTATTGTTTTGTGTTTTATATTTAGATCTGTGATCCATTTGGAGTTAATCTTTGTATAAGATAAGAGGTTTAGTTTGAGGTTAATTTTTCTTTTTGCATGCACATAGATGACCTGTTGTCCCAACATCACTTGTTGAAAAAAGACCACTCTTTCTTAGTTGAACTGTTTTTGTACCTTTGTCAAAGATCAGATGGCCATATTTGTATGAGTCTATTTTTGGACTCTCTATTCTGTTCCATTGCTCTCTCTAGTATTTTTATTTATATTTCTTAGCTGGTATGATACTGTCTTTATTCCTGTAGCTTTGTAGTAAGTAATAAAATCCAGTAGTATGATTCCTCTAACTTAATTTTCTTTTGCAAAAATTCTTTTAGCTATTTTGGTATTTTGTCCTACTGCATAATATTTAAGAATGAATTTACCTATGTCTCAAAAAAAAAAAAAAGGAAAAAAAAAAAGCCCTGTTTGGATTTTGATTGATATTGCATTAAATCTATAGATCATTTTCGTGAAAATTGACACCTTTAATATGTTGAGGTATTCTATGATTTCTTTCATCTATGCCATGATTTGTTAGATTTACGCCTAAGTATTTCCATTTTATTGGAGCTATTATAAATGGTACTTAAAAATCTTTTGTTTCATATTGTTTATTGCTAATATATAAAAATTTAAGTGATTTTTGTGTGTTGAATTTGTAACCTGCAATTTTATTCATATTAGTTCTAAAAGTGTTTTTTGTAGATTCCCTGGAATTTTTTATATAGACATTCTTGTCGTATGCAAATTGGGACAGTTTTACTCCTTCTTTCTATATATATATATATATATCTTTTCTTGTCAGAATGGTGAATGTAGATATCCTTGTGTTGTTCCTGTTCATAAGTGGAAAATATCCCATCTTTCACCATTTACGATGATAGCTATAGGTTTATTACACATATCCTTTTTCTGGTTGAAGAAGTACCCTTCTATTACTAGGTTGCTGAAAATTTTTATCCTGATGGGTATGGAAATTTTGGTAAATGCTTTTTCTGTTCCGTTGATGGTATGTTGTGATTTTTCTTTTTTTTTTTTTTAAAGATTTTATTTTATTTATTTGAGAGACAAGAGAATGAGAGACAGAGAGCACGAGAGGGAGGAGGGTCAGAGGGAGAAGCAGACTCCCTGCCGAGCAGGGAGCCCGATGCGGGACTCGACCCCGGGACTCCAGGATCATGACCTGAGCCGAAGGCAGTCGCTTAACCAACTGAGCCACCCAGGCGCCCCTGTTGTGATTTTTCTTACATGATAGACAATATTAATTTGTTTTTGAATATTGAACTAGCCTTAAGTTGCCTGGATAAACTCCACTGTTCTGGGTTAGTATTCTAATATACTGCAGGAATCCATTTACTAATGTTTTGTTGAGACTTTTTTGCATGTACTTTATTTTGAAGCCAGCTTTTAGTATACTGAGCTTAATATACAGTATGTAATTTTATTTTATAAAAGGTTTCACTTTGGGCAGTTTTTCCCTGTTCAGACCTGCTAATAAGTAAATCATTTTTCCTTGGGTAGGTAGTGTCTTTTTTTCCCTTTGTTTTGTTAAACTTTCCCTTAAAAATAATGTGCCTGGCACCTTGCATTTCTTTTTGTTCTTTAGATGAGGCTGTGTTAGGGGATAGCAGGCCCTTGAATTGTTTTCTTTAAGAAGAAAACCAGTAATTCTCAAGTTTTACCTTCCTTGGGCTGTTATGAAGCACTTGAAATGATAAGAATGCAAATGAATGTTTCACACATGGTGTAATTTCTTAAGTTTAAATTTCATGTAATATCAGCCACATTATGTATAAGTCTTTTGAAGGAGTCAGTTGAAATCAAGATTCCACTGGGTATATATTTTTTTTGAGATCATGATAATGGAATTATAAGTGGAAAAGCCCCAAATGAGAGTATTCCTTCCATTTGTTATCCAGGAAATTAGTAAAATTCCAATGTTTATAAACAATGTTTATAAACCAGAAAGGAAGAAGAATTGAAACAGAACTCACCTTATTTCCTCAATTTAAGCACTGCATTTTGAATTTATTCTAAAAAACCAAGGAATTATTTGTTACTTTTCTTTTTCAATGAAAAGTATATCTATTACTGTTTCCCTCGGCCATTATACCCAAGTATTTCTGACTCTTAAAGGGCAATGAGTTTCTATAAGTGATCAGATTTGTTGGCCCTAAAGGGTTTTGAAATGTCAACTTTCAGTACTGACTAGAATCTTATTTCCCATAAAATATATACAAAGTCTTGATGATATGATTCATCTTTTCTTAGAAACTGTTGATAAAATTTCAACTTCAGTAACTATAGTCTTAATAAGTTCTACCTTAGAGGCTAAGATAAATGCCTATGTTAAAAAGCAAAAGTAAATATTTATATATGGTGTAATATTTAACAGTGAATCTAGATAGGGATGGATGGGTTTGATTGCACTATTTGAATTAAGCCTGAATATTTGTATATACACATAAATGTGTATATAAGTGGTTCAACAATATTGGGAAGGAAGCAGATAGAACCATAGTAGTATGTCCCTGCTTTTACTGTGGGATTGTGTTCACAATTTCGTTACCTGGGATCCATTGTGTTCTGGAAGCAGATGATCCTCCTGACGGATAATCAGGTTAGTAGTAGCCTAAGGCTAGATCACAGTGCCTATGTCATTCTTCATTTTATCACATACGCATTTTATCATCTCACATCATCACAAGAAGAAGAGTAACTACAGTATAATAAGATGTTTTGAGAGAAACTACATTCACCCAACTTTTATTACAATATATTGTTAGAATTGTTTTATTATTAGTCATTGTTTTAATCTCTTACTGTGTCTAATTTATAAATTACACTTTATCATAGGCATATTCTACAGGAAAAAGCAGTATACCTAGGGTTTGGTACTCTGTGGTTTTGGGCATCGACTAGGTGTCTTGCAACATGTGCCCTGTGGATAAGGGGGGACTTCTGTATTAATAATGAGTAATATGGCTGGAGGTGAAGGGTAGACTGTCTATATCACTGGGTTGGGCAGCAAGAATTTGAACTTTTTCTCTACAAACATTTTTATTTGGATTTTTTTTTTCAAGATTTTATTTAGCAGGGAGAGAGACAGCAAGCACAAGGGGTGGGGGGAAGGGCAGAGGGACAAGCAGACTCCTGGCTGAGTGTGGAGCACAGAGCCTGACACGGGGCTCTATCCCAGGACCATAAGATCACAAACTGAGCCAAAGTCAGATGCTTAAGCGAATGAGCCACCGAGGTGCCCCTTTATTGTTTGGATTTTTATCAACAAAAACAAATTCATTAAGTATTTACTTAAAAAATTTAAAAGTAGTATGAATTTTTGTCCAGTGGCATCGTGAAGGAACAATGCTATGAATTTCTTAGAACCTAGAGGCAGAGAAGAATCAAGTTGAAAATATTTTGAAGGGAGAAACTGATGGTAAGTAGGTAATAATAGTAGTGATAATGATAATAGTAACAACTATTTATTGGATGTTTACTCTTTGCTGGGTTGTTTTAAACATTTTAGGTGCGTGAAATAGTTTTTACAAAGGCCACATAAGTAGATCAATGTATTTCCTTTTTAAAGATTTGAAAATGGTTTTTGGGAACTCACACAGCTAAATAAATGTCAGTGCTGAGATTTGAATACAGGTCTATTTTATTCTAGAATCTTAAGTCACAGTGCTAGAGCCATAATAATAAAAAATGGAGAGGAAATAAGAAAATGGTATTTCTTTCTTTTTTTTTTTTTTTTAAAGATTTTATTTATTTATTCATGAGAGACAGAGAGAGAGAGGCAGAGGGAGAAGCAGGCTCCCAAGGAGCAGGGAGCCCAATGCGGGACTCGATCCCAGGACCCTGGGACCATGACCTGAGCTGAAGGCAGACACTTAACCATCTGAGCCACCCAGGCGCCCAAGAAAATGGTATTTCTAAAGACATAGCTCTGGAATTGGCTGAAATGGTCAGATCAGTAGTGTGTAGGACCACTGGTCAGATGGCTGGACCTTGGATTCAGACAAAAAAGACCCTTTTCTCCATTGAATGGAAGGGTCCAAATAAGATGAGCTATCCAGAAGTTCTACAACCGCAGTGATTCATTCCCCAGGATGGGTATCTCAGGATTAGAGAGGGTGAATTGTAAGCAGATAACTCAGTTGCCTATGATTTATCCTTTAAATCACTTAATGAAGCACTTAATCCTATATGAATCTATGCAAAGTAAAATTTACTAATGTGGGTGTTGCTGAGGTGGCAATTGGAGATGACTTGCAAGCAGCAATAGATCAGGGAACCCAATATGCAAGGAAACTTCTGCTTAGGGACCTTCTTCATTAACATTTTGCTTCATTTTATTACCCTTTGCCTTTAGAACACATAACAACAGTTACACTTTCTTTGAGCAAGTGTTAAAATGTCCCATTAATGGGAGGAGATAGTTGTCCTTATATGTGTGGGTTTATTTCTGGACTGTTTTGTTGCATTGATTTATTTGCCTATCTTTAATATCACACTTTTTGGGGGGGCTTTATCACAGTTCTTGAGATCAGGTAATGTTAGTTCTCCAATTCTGTCTTTTTATAAGTTGTTTTGGCTATTCTAGATCCTTTACATTTCCATTGGAATTTTTTTCCTAGGTGTCTCATTTTATTTATTTATTTTTTTAATTTAAATTCAATTAATTAACATATAGTATATTATTAGTTTCAGAGGTAGAGGTCAGTGATTCATCACTATATAATACCCAGTGCTCATTACATCCCTCCACCCACCTCCCCTCCAGCAACCTTGTTTATTTCCTATGATGAAAAGTCTCTTATGGTTTGTCTCCCTCTCTGATTTCGTCTTGCCTTGTTTTTCCCCTCTCTTCCCTCATGATGCTCTGTTTTGTTTCTTAAATTCCACATATGAATGAGATCATATGGTTATTGTCTTTCTCTGATTGACTTATTTCCCTTAGCATAATACCCTCTAGTTCCATCCACGTTGTTGCAAATGGCAAGATTTCATTTTTTTAATTGGCTGAGTAGTATTCCATTGTGTATATATGCCACATCTTCCTTATCCATTCATCTGTCAATGGATCTGGGCTCTTTCCATAGTTTGGCTACTGTGGACATTGCTGCTATAAACATTGGGGTGCAGGTGCTCCTTCAGATCACTACATTTGTATCTTTGGGATAAATACCCAGTAGTGCAATTGCTGGGTCATAAGGTAGCTCTATTTTCAACTTTTTGAGAAACCTCCATACTGTTTTCCAGAGTGGCTGCACCAGCTTGCATTCCCACCAACAGTGTAGGAGGGTTCCCCTTTCTCC
>NC_138379.1:41722108-41751765 GCF_054177405.1 Leptonychotes weddellii
AGTTCCATCCACGTCGTTGCAAATGGCAAGATCTCATTCCTTTTGATGGCTGCATAATATTCCATTGTATATATATACCACATCTTCTTTATCCAGTCATCTGTCGATGGACATCTTGGCTCTTTCCACAGTTTGGCTATTGTGGACATTGCTGCTATAAACATCGGGGTGCACGTACCCCTTTGGATCCCTACTTTTGAGTTTGATAAGTTCTTTATAGATTTTGGATACTAGCCCTTTATCTGTCATTTGCAAATATCTTTTCCCATTCTGTCGGTTGTCTTTTGGTTTTGTTGACTGTTTCCTTTGCTGTGCAAAACCTTTTTATCTTGATGAAGTCCCAGTAGTTCATTTTTGCCTTTGTTTCCCTTGCCTCTGGAGATGTGTCTAGGAAGAAGTTGCTGTAGCCGAGTTCACAGAGGTTGTTGCCTGTGTTCTCCTCTAGGATTTTGATGGATTCCCGTCTCACATTGAGGTCTTTCAGGATCCACTTTGAGTCTATTTTTTATATGGTGAAAGGAAATGGTCCAGTTTCATCCTTCTGCATGTGGCTGTCCAATTTTCCCAACACCATTTGTTAGAGAGACTTTTTTCCATTGGATAGTCTTTCTTGCCTTGTCGAAGATTAGTTGACCATAGAGTTGAGGGTCCATTTCTGGGTTCTCTATTCTATTCCATTGATCTATGTGTCTGTTTTTGGGCCATAAGATACCTAGGAAAAAGCCTAACCAAAGAGGCAAAGGATCTATACTCAGAAAACTATAGAATACTCATGAAAGAAATTGAGGAAGACACAAAGAAATGGAAAAACATTCCATGCTCGTGGGTTGGAAGAACAAATATTGTTAAAATATCTATGCTACCTAGAGCAATCTATACATTCAGTGCAATCCCTATCAAAATACCATCAACTTTTTTCACAGAGCTGGAACAAGTAATCCTAAAATTTGTATGGGACCAGAAAAGACCCCGAATAACCAAAGGAATGTTGAAAAAGAAAACCCGTAGCTGGTGGCATCACAATTCCGGACTTGAAGCTTTATTACAAAGCTGTAATCATCAGGATAGTATGGTACTGGCACAACAACAGACAGATCAGTGGAACAGAATAGAGATTCCATTGGAATTTTAAATTCAGTTTTAGAATTTCTACCAAAACAAAACAAAATAAAACAAAAACTCCGAAAACAAACTGCTGGCATTTGGGTTGCAATTGCATTGACTCTATAGATTTATTCACATGTAGATTAATTTGGAGAACTGACATCTTAATAATATTGAGTGGGCCAAAACTTGAATAAGGTATATCTTTCTATTAATTTAGGTCTTCCTTAGTTTTTCAGCAATATTTTTAGTTAAGTGTGCAGGTCTTTCATATCTTTTGACATCTATCCCTATTTCTTATTCTTGATGCTGTTGTAAATGATATTTTTATTTTTAATTGTTCACTACTAGAAATACAATTGATTTTTGTATGTTGATCACATATCCTACAACTTTACTAAACTCACATATTACTTCTAGACATTTTTTATAGATTCCATTACATTTTTAACATCGACAATCGTATTAGTGGATAGGGACAGTTTTATCTTTTTTCCGGTTGATACACCTACCATTCCTTCCTCTCTCCCTTCATCTGATTGCTCAGGCTAGAACCTATAGTACAAAGTAGAATAGAAGTTGTGATAGTAGACATATCTATCTTTTTCTTGGTCTTAGCAGTAAAGCATTCAGTTCTTCAGCATTAAGTATGATACAGGTTTTGCACAGATGCTTTATCATGTTAAGGAAATTCACTTTTACTTCTAGCATACTCACAGTTTTTAACACAAATGATGCTGAATTTTGTCAAATGCTTTTTCTGCTTCTATTAAAATGATATCATTTTTCTTTTTTAGTTTGTTATACTTTCTTTATGTAAAGGTTTTTAAATGATGAATTACATCAGTTGCTTTTCAAATGTAAACAAACCCTGTATTCCTGGGATAAATCCATCTTGGTCATGATATATTATTAGCCTTTTACTATACTGTTGGATTCAGTTTGCTAAAAAACATTTTATAAAAGAATTTTTGCAACTATGTTCATGTGTTCAATATCTTTGCCAGGTTTTGGTATCACTAGCCTCATAGGATGAAGTTGGGAAGTATTTTGTCCTTTTCAATTTTGGGAAGATTTTGTGTAGAATTGTTACTATTATTGATTCCTTAAATGTTTAGTAGAATTCACCAGTAAAGTCATCTGGGACTGTAGTTTTCTTCATGGAAGGTTTTTAACTACAATTGCAATTTCTTTGATAAATACAGAGTTATTTAGGTGTTCTGTTTCTTCATGAGTAAGCTCAGGTAGTTTGTGTTATTCAGAGAATTTGTCTATTTCATCTCATTATCAAGTTTATTTGCAAAAAGTTATTCATAATATTCTCTTATAATCCTTTTAATATCTGTAATCTCTAATGATGTCATATCTCATTCCTGATATTGGCAATTTGTGTCTTCTCTTTTTTATGATAAATCTGGCTAGAAGTTTATCAAATTTTTTTTAACTTTTATTTTATTTTATTTTATTTTTTTTAAAGATTTTATTTATTTATTTGACAGAGAGAGACACAGTGAGAGCAGGATCACAAGCAGGGGGAGAGGGAGAGGGAGAAACAGGCTTCCCGCGGAGCAGGGAGCCCGATGCGGGGCTCGATCCCAGGACCCTGGGATCATGACCTGAGCCGAAGGCAGACGCTTAACGACTGAGCCACCCAGGCGCCCCTTAACTTTTATTTTTTAATTAACGTATAATGTATTATTTGTTTCAGGGGTACAAGTCTGTGATTCATCAGTCTTACAAAATCCCCAGTGCTCACCACAACACATACCCTCCTCAGTGTCCATCACCCAGCCACCCCATGCCCCATCCCCCTCCCCTCCAGCAACCCTCAGTTTGTTTCCTAAGATTCAGAGTCTCTTATGGTTTGTCTCCCTCTCTGGTTTCATCTTGTTTCATTTTGTTTATCAAGCTTTTTGATCATTATCCTTTTCTGTTGTTTCTGTTCTCTGTTTCATTGATTTTTGTTTTGATCCCTGTTATTTCCTTTTTTCTGTTTACTTTGAATTCAACTTTCTCTTTTTTTATCTAATTCTTAAATAGATGCTAAGATCATTGAGAGCTTTCTTATTTTCTGTTTAAGTATTTGGTGCTATAACTTTCTCCTTAAGTCCTACTTTAGTAGCATCCTACAAATTCTGAAAGGTGGTCTTTTCATTCTCATTTAGTTCCACATACCTTATAATTTCCCTTTTGATTTCTTCTTCGACCCATGAGTTGTTTAGAAATGTTATTTAGTTTCCAAGTATTGTAGACTTTCCAGTGATGTTTTTGATTTCCAGTTTAATTCCCTTGTGGTATAAGAACATATTTTTTATTATTTGAATCCTTTTAAATTTATTGCAACTTGTTTTATGGCCCAGGATATGCTCTATCTTGGTAAATGTTACAAGTATGCTTGAAAAGAATGTGTATTCCATTGTTGTTGTATGGACTGTTCTATAAACATCAATTAGGTCGAGTTGGTTGATAGTATTATTCAAATCTTCTACGTCCTTTTTTGTTTGTTTGTTTGTTTTGATCCACTTGTTCTAACAATTATCAGGAGAGGTATTTTGAAATCTTTGACTAAAGTGGAGAACATCTGTTTTGTTGATTGATTGATTGATTGATTGCAGTTCTGTTAGATTTGTTTTATGAATTTTGAAGGTATTTATTAGGGACACAAATATTTAAGATTTTATGTCCCTTTGTTGACCCATATATCATAAAATGCCATTTTTGTTTGTGTTAATATTCTTTGCTCTGTAATCTACATTGATATTAATGTAGCTATGCCAGCCTTATTTTGATGAATCTTAGCATAAGATATGTTTTCTCAGTCCTTTTTCTTTTAAGTTCTTTGGAACTTTGTAATTAAAGTGTTTTTTGTAGGTAACATGTAGTTGAGTCTTTCATTCATTCATTCATTCATTCATTCATGAGAGAGGAGGAGAGAGAGTAGGGAGGAGGAGCAGAGGAGCAGGGAGAGGAAGAGGGAGAGACTCTCCAGCAGGCTCTACCCTGAGCATGGAGCCTAATACAAGGCTTGATCTCATGACCCAAGCCAAAATCAAGAGTTGGACGCTCACTGAGCCACCCTGGTGCCCTGAGTCTTGCTTTTTTATCCAAGCACAATATCTCTGCCATTTAATGTAATTATTAGTATATTTAGTCTTGAGTATATTATTTTTCTATTTGTTATATTCATTGCATTGGTCTTTTCTTCCCCTTTATTTTCTTCTTTCTTTTAGATTATTTTTCTTGGTTATTCCATTTTATTTATTTTGTTGGATTATTATTTTTAACTCTTTTGTCATTTTTGGGGCTTATACATCTTTAACTTATGGTGTATTTAACTTAACACACTCTACCTTCAAGTGATACGACATCACTTTTCCTGTGATATATGAACCATATAGTACCACTGTACTCTTCCATTTTCCCTTCCTGACTTGTGTAGTTGTTGACATCATTTTACTTTTTTTTTTAAGATTTTATTTTTAAGTAATCTCTACATCTAAGTGGGGCTCAAACTCACAATCCCAAGATCAAGAGTCACATGCTCTACCAACTGAGCCAGCTAGGTGCCCCGATTTTAATTTTATGTATTCTTTAAACCCCATGAGGCAGTGTTATTTTGTTAATAAGAGATTTAAATGATACAAAAAAATCTTTTGTATTTATTTACCCATGTAGTTATCACTGCTGGTGCTCTTCATTTTTTTGTATAGATCCATAGTTTTATCTAGTATTATTTTTCGGCCATTATTTTTTCAAATGAATTTTTTCTGTTCCTCCTCTTCACTGCCTTCATTCTTATTTATCATATGTTAGGCTGCTTGAAGTTGTCCCAGAGCTCACTGATGTTCATTTAATTTTGAAGGGTTCTTTTTTCTCTCTGTATTTCTTCCTTTCTTTCTTTTTTATTTCTTTAGTAATCTCTATACCCAACATGGGGCTCAAACTCACAACCTTGAGATCAAGAGTTGCATGCTCTTCCAACTGAGCCAGCCAGGAGTCCCTCTCTATTTCACTTTAGATTATTTTTATTCATGTCAAATCGAGTTTACTAATCTTTCCTTCTGTGACATTTAATATGCTGTGAATCCTATTCAGTGTATTTTTTATCTCATACATTGTAGTTTTCCTCTTTAGAAGTTTGAGTCTTTCAGATTTTCCATGTCTCCATTTAACTTTTTCAACATATGAGAATCAGTTATAATAACTCTGTGTCTTTTCTGCTCATTCTGATATCTCTGTCAGTTCCAGGTCAGTTTTGTTTGATTATTCTCCTCATTATGGGTTTTGTTTTGCTATCTCTTTGCATACCTGTTAATATTTAATAGGATGCGTGGCATCATGAATTTTATCTTGTTGGGTGGTGGATATTTTCTATTCCTTTAAATCCTCTTGAGCTCCTGAGATGCAGTTAAGTTACTTATAAACAATTTGATCTTTTTTTTTTTTTAAAGATTTTATTTATTTATTTGAGAGAGAGAGAATGAGAGACAGAGAGCACGAGAGGGAAGAGGGTCAGAGGGAGAAGCAGACCCCCTGCTGAGCAGAGAGCACGATGTGGGACTCGATCCCAGGACTCCAGGATCATGACCTGAGCCGAAGGCAGTCGCTTAACCAACTGAGCCACCCAGGCGCCCACAATTTGATCTTTTTAGGTCTTGCTTTTATGATTTGTTATGTGAGTTCTGAGCAGATCCAGTTTAGGACTAATTATTTCCACTACTTGGGCAAGACTTTTCTGTGTACTCTATCCAAGCTCTTGAGAATTATGAATTTTTCCAGTCTGGATAATGGGAATGGGCACTTCTTCCAGCCATGCTTAAGCGGTGGCCACTGTTTTTTCTAAACTTTGCAGATGGCTCTCCTGCCAGCCTCAGGTGATTTCTTTACACACATGCAGTGATCATTGCCCTGCTGACTTCTCAAGAGTAACTCTGGGATCACCTACCTTTTTTCTCTGTGCAGTTCCCTCCTCTCTGGTGTTCCATCTCCAAAGAGTCTGCTCTGTCTCCTCATCTAGGGACTCCTCTCAGCTCTGCTTTCGTTTCCTCCTCCCTACACCATGGCCTATAAACTCTCTCAAGACAGAAAGCAGGGCCAGTAGTAGGGCTCACATTGTTTCCTCCTTTCAGGGATCTTTGTCCTTCATTGCCCTAATTTCAGTGTCTTGCAAACCATTATTTCATTTATTTTGTCCAGCTTTTTAAGGTATTTCAGTCTGCAGGCTAAATCTTGGCCCAAAGTGAGAGTCCTCTCTATTAATTTTATATTCAATTACCTTATTGTATTCTGTTATTGTCATAATAGTTTTTTAGTTGGCTCTCTTCAGTTTTCCAGGTTATACATCATGTCATTGGGAAATAATAATAATTTTACCTTCCATTGTTTTTATCTTTAATTTCTTTCTACTGTGTGACTGCTTCAGCTAATGTGTCTAGTAAATGATATCAATGATAATGAAACTCATTATATAATTTAAGAATGGGTGTTATGTTGAATTATGTCCTATTTTTTAAATTATGGAGTTGATTTTATTCCTTTTCTGGTTATTTCTATTAATTTGATTATATTAATAGGTTTCTGTTACTATTTTGATCTTCAATCTGTTGTAAAATACATAAACCTGTTTTTTTCTCTTTCTACTTATTGCTTTCCCTTTAGGATCTTTTCTTTATCTTTCATTTATTGAAACTTTGTGATGATGTGCTAAAATTAATGGGTTTTAAAAAACATTACTTAGTTATGCTAGACATATGGAAATGTAGTCCTGTCCTAAGATTCTGGGCCTTTTTGTGGGGGAGAGGGTTGTATTGTTTTTTGTTTTGGGGGGGGGTTTTGGTAAATTTTTCCTTTGGATGTACTCTTTTTGAATTTCCTATTACCGAAGAATTAGAACTCCTGCAGTGATCTAATTTCCTTCCCTTTCATTTTCCATTTGTTTGTCCCTTTTGGATACCGACTGGGACAGTGTTCTAGTTTCTTTATTTTAAAATTTTATTGTATTTCTCTTGCTTTGTAAGTGTTCTCTGATATATAAACGCCTCTTCTTAATGTTTTGATCCCTTCTTCATTCTCCAGTGTTTGAAATTTTCTGCATCTCCTTACATTGTCTTCATGGCCACTGAGTTCCTTTTTGTTTGTTTTGGTCTTGCCTCTGTATTTGGTGACATTCATACATACCTGGTACCTCCCATTCATTATCTTTTCCAGGAATTTGTAGTGTAAACCAGTTTTCCAGCTTCCACATTCTTGTTAACATTTTAAACCTGTTATCTCCTTTCACATTACTTTGCTGTTTGTATTTTTTTTTTATAATTGTATTTTTTTATTACAATTTTAGAGGGTTTTCAGGAGGTCATAGAAGTAAACACATTTGTTTCATCTACTGTGCTTAACCAGAAGTCATTAACAGCATTTCTTTTGTGCTTTTTATCTTAAAATTGTTTTAAATTGGTAAATCATGCAGTTGTATTTTTTCAAAACTTGAAAGAAGCTATTCCAAATGTTCATTTTTCTCTTTGGAGTTTGCTTCTTGAAATTTTTGTATTTAAAGCCTTATGTGTAGGGCTCTTTATGAGAATGATTTGCCAAAATATTTAAAACTTGAGAGGTTAGGTTAGTTCAACCTGTGGCTTTGACAACACATTAATTCATAATCTTAATTATGAATAGGCTCTTTTTTTCTAATTACTTATAGCTGGTATCAAAGAAAACTATTGATTTTTATGTGTTCTTATCTCTGCCTATATAACTAAACTCTTGTTAATTCCAGCAATGCTAAAGCAGTTTGCTTGGATTGTCCAAGCAGACAATCATATTATTTTATACATAGTGAAAGTTTTATTATACTGATGAGGACAATATAATGTTGTGTAGTAGTAATAAAATACCTGAATGTAAATTTTTACGAAAAGCAGCGTAAGTGACCTATTTTAAATTAAGCTTCATTTAAAGCAAATTGCTTTGGATCATCTTTTTAAAAATATACTTCATCAAAAGTTGCCCAGTAAAATTAGGCACATATATGTGATATCCATTATTTTATGATAACAAAACGTTAGAGAGTTTCCCAGCTCTTAAAGTGGTTTCTCATCTAAAGTCTTATGACTACTGTGTTTTCTCTGAACTTTCAAAAAACAATCCATCCAAAGTATAGAATACACACCTGATGCTGCTGTGGCTTGGCTTGGCAGCAGAGGTCAGTTTCCCAAAGTTTCTGTTAACTTTATTTCACAAACAGTTCTTCTTTGGTCAGGATATAGTTCATAATAACATTTCTTTGTTATCACTTCTTTTCTACCCTCTTTATGAAAGAAATCAGCACAACAAAATAATTCTGGGGTTGCTTAACCTTTAAAAAGGAATTCAAGGATAATGAAACATTTTTGTGCTCATTTTGGTTATGCTTTACAAAACCAATTCTCCTTCCCTAAAAAAATAATGAAACATGCCTGGAAAAATTTATATAATACCATGCATATCCTAACATTAGTTATTAAAAAAAATTGTCAACACCTTAAGCAACCAACAATAGAGGATTACCTAAGTTATGGTACTTTTATATATATCTATATGATGGTGTGTATATGTTCCAGAAGATAGAGAAAAACAGGACTCATAATTCATAATAAAATACATCCAGAGATAAGTGGTTGCAGGAAAAGTTTCCATGTTAAAAAACTTAGTTCATTTTCATTATTTTCCTCATTTTTCTACTGTGAATTTATATTAACATAAAATAATATCCATAAGGTGGTTTATAAAGATAATTCAGTAGTGAAAAGACACAGTTCCTAAAGGTACTGAGACTTGAATTCTAGTCCTGCCTTTGTTGCATTCTAGCTATATATGACCTTAACATTTCATAGCCTTGGTTTCATCATTCATAAGATGAGTCTTATGGGATACAATTATATATAGTGTTTAACAAATATGAGGAATTATTGGCACTTACCTTTTGTTTGCAGATAGGTGCCCTATTTCCAAATGATCTACTTCATACATTGGGGCAATTAGAGAGACAAGCAAGTAAGCAAAGTTTGCATTAATGTGTGGAATCCAGCAATGTCTGTCTGACCTTGCAACCTTGAAGTATCATTTGTTTCTAGGTTATGCTAAGGTCTTAAAGAAAACTGGAGCTGAACAAAGACAGCTAACATCCTGAAAAGGAATCCCCATACAGACTATTCCCAGATATGTTGTAAAATTTGTATTATCATGATCTGTGTGAAATGATGAGGGTCAGGTGGAAGGGAATAGTCAGAAACATAAGCTGTTGCAAATACGCTCATTTATGTGTGAAAACAATATTAATTGTCAACTTATATAGTATATTCATTGATGATATCACTCTAAATAGATGTGTTTCCTCAGTGACTTAAAAAAGGAGGGCAAAGTGATGGCCAGTTTAGGTTTTGCACCTGTGATAGCATTTTTTTTTCTCTGTTTGCCAGTAAAGACACTGGGGAGAGCAAAATCCTGATTTTACCCTGTTTGTTTAATGCTTATCATTTGGTTACTATCTTTTAGTGACTATTCTGTTTCCAGCTGTCTAAACATTTTCTCACATTCCTGTCAGAAATGTGACTCGAGCTCAGGTTCAAGAATTATAGTGTCCACTCCCTCATTGTTTATTACTTCCCCAGCACACTTTAGTTAAGATTTGAAGTGGGTGAACCAGCTAGCATTATTATATTTTAATCCAAATCCTATGAGGAGTACTTCTTATTAAACAGTGGGATCATCTCTTGATACCCCAAATTCCATTATTACTTAATCTTATGATACAGTGAATTTGGAAAGTAGACATTTTAACTGGAGGTTACATTTCTTTTGAATTTAAAATCCTTTGAAAATTGAAATCTTGAAAATCCTTTAAAATTCTTGAAATTTAAAATCCTTTGAAAAAACTTTTGTAGGGGTGCCTGGGTGGCTCAGTTGGTTAAGCGTCTGCCTTCGGCTCAGGTCATAGTCTCAGGGTCCTGGGATTGAATCAGGCTCCCTGCTTAGCAGGGAGTCTGCTTCTCCCTCTCCCTCTGCCTGCCTATCTGCCTACTTGTGATCTCTCTCTCTCTCTCTCAAATAAATAAAATCTTAAAAAAACTCAACAAGTAGTAACTTCTTAAAAATTAGATGCAATGTGAAATCCGTAAACACGTCAATGAACTTTTCGCACTGTTACATTAAAATCTCTTGGTGTACTTAGCACTTTGAATGGGTCTTTTATCCATGCATGATTTTATAACATCATACATTGGTCATTTTGCAAATGTGGAATCAATGAGTTATGCAGATCTTCCAAATATTGACACATATTAATAGAATTTTAAATATTACATTAGTTAATGTGACTGTCACATTCATCAGAAATGAAAAAGCTATGAGACTCATGATTGTGCTTGAAAGCTTACTTATCGTTGGTAACACATAATATCAGATCCTTATCTTAAAATGATAGGCCCACTTAATTTATTTTGAGAAAATGTCTGCCATATACATAAATCTGTATAAGCATATTTGTCTGTCAAGTATTCTTTCCAGTAAAATATGGTAGAAAAAAAAAGAAGGGCAGCTAGTTCAGCTCACAACTTAATCACACAAGTAGTAGTTCCCTGAACAACTTTCATACTTCTGTATGCAGCAAAAGTGCTTTAAAGATTTTGTTTATTCATTTATTTGAGAGAGTGAGAGAGAGAGAGCACATGAGAGGGGGGAGGGTCAGAGGGAGAAGCAGACTCCCTGCCGTGCAGGGAGCCCAATGTGGGACTCGATCCTGGGACTCCAGGATCATGACCTGAGCCGAAGGCAGTCGCTTAACCAACTGAGCCACCCAGGCGCCCACAACAGTGCTTTATATCTACTTACTATTTGAAACATAGAATATTTAAAATGTTGTATACTCAAGGGTCGAGTTATAATGAAATTAAATAATTTATTGCTTCATCAAGGACATTTTAAACTGAAACTGACTTTTTTTTTTTAAACTACAGATGTGTAGCTGTGAAGAATATAATAACTACAAGTATAATTTGTGGCTTGCTGCCTTCATTTCTGTTGAGGTGCCAGCAGTTTTACCTGCCATTACTTTAGCACCATCAATGTAAATGTCAACAAAGTTAAAGAAACCACTAATTCTTAGTATTATTATGAAAGTAGTTTTTACCACTGGTACTCCTCTGATTCTGTGTACCACACTTTGAAGGCTTCTATTCTAGAATATAAAATCTTTATGAGCGACAAGAACTTGGATAGATGGGTTGTTGAAGAGAAATATACACATAAAGAAAATGACGAGTCAACTTTTCCATGCCAAATTAGTAGAAGAGATAATAAGTTCTAGGGAAATATATAAGAAGAAAAGGTTGTTGTTATTATAATTCCTTATTATAATAAAAATGTATAAAAATGGTTTTGGAACACAGGAGAGGAACTTCTTGATTGTTGGGTCTGGAAGGTACTGGAGATAACTGGGAATTACAGAGAAATGTTCTCAGAAAAAATGATACTCAAGTACTCAGTAAATATTTGTTGAATAGCTAGTTCAAAATAAAAATGTAGGAAAGAAAAATGTTTTCACTTATTTGCTAATTAGTATATTTTTAAGCTGTTCATGCTGTTTATTTATTCCTGTGACATTTGTTTATGGAAATTGGTGTGGTAGAATTTTTCTACTGGTAGAGAAGCTCTGAACATGATTAATGTCTCTCTCCAAATGTAGGAAATTATCCAGATCTCCCTTTTTGATGTCTCGTTAGACTCAGTCAAGGAGGCAATGAGGCAATGAAAGGAGGGGCAGGTTTTGGAAGAAATTGATACAGAAGGAGAAAGAAAGTGTTATAGATATGATGACAGAAACTAAAGCTGGATCTAAGGGGGTAATGTTTACTTCACTGGATTATATGCCAGGAGCTCTTCTCAGCATTTTGCATGTGTTAACTCATGTAGACTTCCCAAGAGTACTAGCAGATAGGTACTCATTGTCTACCTTTTACAGATGAGGAAATTGAGGCACTGAGAGGTTAAATAAAATGCTCAAGATTACATAGTCATTGAGCAGAATAACAGAAGGTGGTCTGGCACAGGGAGCTGTTGTATTGGTAAGCTCATTTCTGTTTTTGTTCCATCTCTTGAAAAATACTGCTAATCAAGATATTTTGTTTTCTTCAGATTTTTGAAAATGGACTTTACTTTTTTTTTCCCTCACACTTCTTGAGTCTAGGAAAAGCAGTTTTAGATTCATAGCAAAATGGAGCAGAAAGAACTAAGAGTTCCTGTATACTCCCTGTTCTCAAAGCATACAGCATCCCACACAATCAATATCCCCAACCACAGTGGTACCATTGTTAAAATTGTTGAACCTGTATTGATCGACATATCATTATCACCCAAAGTCCATATTGTACATTAGCATTCACTCTCTTTGCTGTCTCCATAGTTTTGCATTTTTCAGAATGTCATATAGTTGGAATCATACCATATGTAGCCCTTTTGGATTGAGGTCTTTCATTTAGTAATATGCATATAAGTTTCCTCCATGCGTTTTCATGGCTTCTTTTTAGCACTAAATAATATTCCATCGTCTTGAATATGCCACAATTTATTTATCCATTCACCTACTGAAGGATATCTTGGTTGCTTCCAAGTTTTGGCAATTATGAATAAAGCTGTTATAAACATCCATGTGCAAGTTTTTTGTGAACATATGTTTTCGAGTAAATATCAAGGAGCACAATTGCTGGATTGTTTACTAAGAATATGCTTAGTTTTATAAGAAACTATCATACTGTCTTCCAGACTGGTTGTCTATTTTGCATTCCTACCAGCAATGAATGAGAGTTCCTGTTGTTCTACATCCCTGTCAGTATTTAGCGTTGCCAGTATTTTGGATTTTGGACATTCTAATAGATATGTAATGATGTCTCATTGTTATTTTAATTTGTAATTCTGTAATGACATAGGATGTTGAAAGTCTTATCATATGCTTTTTTTCCTGTGTATCTTCTTTTTTTTTTTTTTTAAAGATTTTATTTATTTATTTGAGAGAGAGAATGAGATAGAGAGAGAGAGCATGAGAGGGGGAGGGTCAGAGAGAGAAGCAGACTCCCCGCCGAGCAGGGAGCCCGATGCGGGACTCGATCCCCGGACTCCAGGATCATGACCTGAGCCAAAGGCAGTCGCTTAACCAACTGAGCCACCCAGGCGCCCCTCCTGTGTATCTTCTTTAGAGAGGTATGATCCAGACCCCCATACAGGCCTTGCCCCCGACAACACCCCCAACTTGGGGGCAAGGTATCTGTTCAGATCTTTTGCCTATGTTTTAATTGAGCTGTTCATTTTCTTATTGTTGACTTTTAAGAATTCTTTGTGTATTTTGGATGACTATACATTATTTAGTATGTCTTTTGCAAACTTTTTCCCCAGTCCTTTCTAGGCTTGTCTTCTTTTCTTTTCTTTTTTTCTTTTTTTTTTTTTAATGTCCAGGCTGCTGTTCAGCCAAGATTGCTTTTTTTTTTTAGATTTTATTTATTCATTTGAGAGAGAGGGGAAGAGCACAGAGGTGGAGTAAGTGGGAGAAGCAGACTCCCTGCTGAGCAGAGAGCCCGACATGAGGCTCCATCCCAGGATCCTGAGATCATGACCTGAGCTGAAGGCAGGCGCTTAACCAACTGAGCCACCTAGGTGCCCCAATTGTCTTCTCATTTTGTTGATAGTATCTTTCACACAGCAAAAGTTTTTAATTATAATGAAGTCTAGTTTATCAATGATTTCTTCCATGGTTTATTTTTTTGGTGTTTTATCTAAAAAGTTATTGCTAAAACCAAAGGTCATGTAAATTTTTTCCTATATTATCTTCTGGGAGTTTTATAGTTTTGTGCTTTAACATTTAGGTGTATGATCCACTTTGAGCTAATTTTTATGAAGAGTGTAAGGTCTGTCTATATCTAGATTCATTTTCTTCTATATGAATATCTGGTTATTTCAGCATCATTTGTTGAAAAGACTATCTTTTTTTCCACTGCATTACCTTTGCTTCTTTGTCAAAGTTGACTGTGTTTGGGTATAATATTTCTGGTCTCCATTCCATTTGATGGATCTGTATGTCTCTTCTCTCACCAATACTACACTGTCTTGATTACTCTAGCTTTATATTAAGTCTTTAAGTCAGATAATGACTTTGTTCTTTGACTTTATTCTTCTTCTTCAGTATTATGTTGGCTCTTCTGGATCTTTTGCCTCTGTGTCTAAACTTTATTTATTTATTTATTTTTAAGATTTTATTTATTTATTTGACAGAGAGAGACACAGCAAGAGAGGGAACACAAGCAGGAGGAGTGGGAGAGGGAGAAGCAGGCCTCCTGCCGAGCAGGGAGCCAGACACAGGGCTTGATCCCAGGACCCTGGGATCATGACCTGAGCTGAAGGCAGATGCTTAACGACTGAGCCACCCAGGCGCCCCTTTGTCTAAACTTTAAAATCAGTTTGTCATTATCCACAAAATAACTTTCTGGGTTGTTGATTGGGATTGCATTGAACTATAGATCAAGTTTGGAAGAACTGATACTTGACAGTATTGAGTCTTCCTATCCACAAGCATGGAATCTCTCTCTCTCTTTATATGGTTCTTCTTTGATTACTTTCATTAAAGTTTTATAATTTTCCTCATGTAGCTCTTGTATATATTTTGTTAAATTTAACCTAAGTATTTAATTGGGGGAGGTTCTAATGTAAATGGTAATGTATTTTTAATTTCAAACAACACTTGTTCATTTGTTGGTATATAAGAGGGCAGTTGACTTTTGTATATGAACCTTGTATCCTGGAACCTTGCTATAATTGATTACTTCTAGGTGTCTTTTTGTTGATCCTTTCAGATTTTCTACATAGACAATCATGTCATTTGTGAACAGACAGTTATATTTCTTTCTTCCCAATCTGTACACTTTTTTATTTCCTTTTTTGTCTAATTGCATTAGTTAGGACTTCCAGTACAATTTTATAGAGTTGTGATAGGGGACATCCTTTCCTTGAGAAAGCTTCTAGCTTTTTATCATTAAGTATTACATTAGCTGTAGGATTTTAGTAAATGTTCTCTATCGAGCTAAGGAACTTCCACTCTATTCTTAGTTTGCTGGGAGTTTTTATCATGAATGGGTGTTGGATTTTCTCAAATGCTTTTTCTGCATGTATTGATATGCATGTGATTTTTTTCTTATCTGTCTTCTTGATGTGTTTAACTTACTTTCAGATGTTGAACCAGCCTTGTGTACCTGGAATAAATCCTACTTGGTTGTAGTTTATAATTCTTTTCATACATTGTTGGATTCAACTTGTAAATCTTTTGTTGAGGGTTTATGCATCTATGTTCATGAGAGAAATTGATCTGTAGTTTTCTTATGATTTTTTTTTTCCCTGCTTTTGCTATTAGGGTAATGCTGACTTCATAGAATGAATCAGGAAGTATTTCCTTGGCTTCTATCTTCTGGAAGAGATTGTAGAGAATTGTATAGTTTCTTCATTAAATATTTAGTAAATTCACCAGTGAACTCATTTGGGCTTGATGCTTTCTATTTTGGAAGGTTATTAATTATTGATTCAATTTATAATAGATAGAGACCTATTCAGATGGTCTATTTCTTCTTGTATGAGTTTTATCAGATTGTGTCTTCTAAGGAATTGATCCATTTCATCTAGTCTGTCAAATTTGTAGGCATAGAGTTGTTCAGAGTATTTCTTTATTATCTTTTTAATGTCCATGGGATCTGTAGTAATGTCTCCTCTTTCATTTCTGATATTAGTAATTTGTATCTTTTCTTCTTCTTTTTTTCTTAGTTAACTGGTTAGAGGCTTGTTGATTTTAATGATCTTTTCAAAGAACCAGCTATGTTTTGTTGATTTTCTCTATTGATTTTTTGTTTTCAATTTCATTGATTTCTCCTCTAATTTTTATTATTTCTTTTCATCTGCTTACTTTGGATCTAATTTTCTCTTCTTTTTCTAATTTCCTAAGATAGAAGCTTAGATTATTGATTTTAGATCTTTCTTCTTTTCTAATATATGCATTCAATGCTATAAATTTTCCTTTAAGCACTGCTTTTGCTGAATTCCAAAAATGTTAATTAAGTTGTATTTTCATTTTCATTTAGTTAAAAATATTTTTCAAATTTCTTTTGAGATTTTGTCTTTGACCCATGTTTATTTAGCAGTGTGTTGTTTAACCTCCAAGTATTTTGGGACTTTTTCAGCTATTTTTCTGTTACTAGTTCAGTTCTGTTGTGGTCTAAGAGCATACATTGTATGTTTTCTATTCTTTAAAATACATTAATGTACATTATCTATCTTGATGAATAAGATATCTTTTTCATTGTATTGAATTGGAGACTTAGATTAATGAAGGAATTTTAAAATAATTCTGTTTTCCATCAGTGATAGATACTTAGTACTTTACCTTTAACTCATTTCATGATTTGTTCTAAAGAGGGGGATGTTTTTCATTTATGGGGATTTGTTTCTACATATGCCAATCTGTGTCTCAGAAGGAGTAGCATTTGTGGAAAATCTAAGCTGTCCTCATAGAATGTATATGTACATTAGAGAAAGTGTTCTACATTATAAATATGTACTTAAATATATATATTGGCTTAGGTAACATCACATTAGCTGGATTTTTTTTTTTACAATGGAGGGATATTTAACATTTCACAAACATCTATAAATAATAAATTTTCATTATACCTTTAAAATGTGACAATTTTTTTCTATCCCATTTAGTTTTGTCAGCCTGGCGGGTGGCAGCTGTCCAGAGAGAGGAAGCAGCCAACATTTTTTGTGGTGGTCCTGACAGATATTGACTCAGATCGACATTACTGCTCATGCCTAACCTTCTATGAGGCAGAAATCAATCTTCAGGTACAACAACTTTTCTAGCCAAAAGAACAACATTTAGGAATCTTTTTTTAATGCCATATTTGTTTTTGTTAGAACTGTAAGTTTAAGTTCTTTGGGCTACTTTAGAAAGACTGAGGTGTACTATACTGTTGGAGAAGAGAGGAAGAAGGTAAACTTTGTTTTCTTTTAAAATATTGATCATTATCTGAATATTCACAAGAATGGCCTATTCATGAATTGGTTTATTAGGAAGATTTGTATTCTCTCATGGAGAAACTGTGATTTCCCTGTCAGTCCTTTTCCTGAGAAGTCTTTTACAGAATATAGAGCATATAATCAGAATGTTTATAAATCACCTATCACAGTGCTTAATATTATTTTTTAAGTACCCAACTAAATGTCAAGTCATTATTATTAGTGGTGGGAGTATCAATATAACAGGACTGAAATTCATAAGCTAGAACCATAGAAATGAAAAATACTAGGTTTCTCGGAATATTTGTTGGGGTTCTTAGTTTCAGACAACTGAATCTACTTTCTCTAATTTATGCATAAAAGGATTCATGACAGTGTATTGGGCAGCTTATGTAATTTCATGGGTTAGGGGTGAGCAGGGAACCAATTTTGGGTACTAGGAATTGCCTAGCTTGGGTCTGTTTTAGTAGAAACCATACTTTTTCTACCTTTGACCACTTGGCACTTAGGATGTTGGGTACTAGACAATATAACCTTTACATGTTGCCCTAAAAATCTGACCTCTCATGTGCAGCCTGTCTTACACGGGTGACTTCTGCTTTAAATTTCATATGGATTGTTTCCTTGTGGAAGTCAGATTGCATGCAGATCCCTCCTCTCCCACCCCCACCCCCCTGAAAGGGATCAGAAAAACTTTTTTGTTGTTGTTATGCATTTGTTTGTTTGTTTGTTTTGCTTTTAAAGCTCTATAGTACAAGACGGAAACTATAAGAGTTTGGAGGATGTTGAGTAAGCCAATCTGCATTATCTGCAGTACTTTCTGCTACATGCGGATGAATGAGTATCACTGCCAGAGTAAAGGATTGGCTTACTTTCTAAAATGGCCTCACAAAGAAGCATTTGTTGTTTGGGTTACTTTAATTAAAACTCCCAATATCTGAATTTTTTTAGATGCAGAAGTCTGAATTTGCAGTACAAGAGGAGATGTCACCTTTCATGACACAGACTTATATTATCCACATTCATTAGACTGATGTATTAAAACCAGCATGCTAGTTTATTAACATGTGCACATGTCTGGCACTTCAGAATTTGCAGTTGCTGCCCAAGGAGTGCACCCTTTTAATCCCCTGGCTCTGGTAGCCAGGAACGTTTAAGCTGTTGGCTCCTACAGGGCTTCAGCACAGAAAGAAAGTTCTTTTTTGTTTTTTTTTTTAAAGATTTTATTTATTTATTTGGCAGAGAGAGACACGGCGAGAGAGGGAACACAAGCAAGGGGAGTGGGAGAGGGAGAAGCAGGCTTTCCGCTGAGCAGAGAGCCCGATGCGGGGCTCGATCCCAGGACCTCGGGATCATGACCTGAGCCGAAGGCACATGCTTAACAACTGAGCCAACCAGTTGCCCCAAGAAAGAAAGTTCTTAACTGGCCATCCCCACCCAGGACTCAGTGCAGAAGGAGCAGACAGAAATACCCATCTCCAAGTCTTTTGCTGAAAGACGTATATTTGCATACATTAAAAGCTGCTTCTTGAGGGCCTGGCTTTTAGTCCGTCTGAATCTAGTTGCTGAGATCCTTCTCTTTAGCACACTGACAGATCTTGATACACCCTCAACTATAGGAAGCACTAAGAATAAGGTAGTCTGCTTGACAATCACAGAGGTTTGAGAGACAGCCGAGATCTATAAGATTGAATGATAAGATTCATCCTCCTACAAGAGGCCACTTCTTCAAGATTAGGAGGGGTGGCTGGCTGTTTTATTGAATGCATAGAAACTAACAAAGAAAGTCAAGTAAAATGAAGAAATAGGAATATGTTCCAAATGAAAGAATAAAAGAAAACCTCATAAAAAGGAGAAATGGAGATAAGAGATTTACCTGATAAAAGGTTCAAAATGATGATCATAAAGATGGAGAAGAATGAATGAACAAAGTCAGAATTTTAACAAAGAAAATATAAGAAAGTACCAAATAAAAGTCACAGAGCTGAAGCATAGAATAACTGCACTGAAAAATACCAAAAGGGATTTAACAGCAGACTAGGTGAAGGAGAAGAAATGATCAGTGAACTTGAGGACAGAGTAGTGGAAATCACCCAATCAAAAGAGCAAAAAGAAAAAAGAATGAAAAACAGTGAAGATAGTTTTAAGGACTTATATGACAACATCAAGTAGACCAACATTCACAATTTAGGTATTCCAGAAGGAGAAGAAAGAAAGGGACAGAAAACTTATTTGAAGAAGTAGTGGCTGAAACCTTTCCAAACATGGGGAAGGAAACAGACATCAAGGTCCACAAAGCTCATGGAGTTCCAATAAAGATGAAGCCAAAAAAATCAACACCAAGACATATTATAATTGAAGTGTCAAGAGTTAAGGACAGGGGCGCCTGGGTGGCTCAGTCGTTAAGCGTCTGCCTTCGGCTCAGGTCATGATCCCAGAGTCCTGGGATCGAGCCCCGCATCGGGTTCCCTGCTCGGCAGGAGGCCTGCTTCTCCCTCTTCTATTCCCCCCTGCTTGTGTTCCCTCTCTCGCTGTCTCTCTCTCTCTGTCAAAATAAATAAATAAAATCTTTAAAAAAAAAAAAAAAGAGTTAAGGACAAGGAGAGAATCTTAAAAGTAGAAGAGAAGAACAACTTGTTCATTCAAGGGATCCCCCATTCCTATGCACAGATTTCTCAGCAGTAACTTTGTGGGTCAGTAAGGAGTGGCAAGATACATTCAACTAAGAATATTCTACCTGGCAAAGTTGTCCTTCAGAATTGAAGGAGACATAAACAGTTTTCCAGACAAGCAAAAGTTAAAGAAGTTCATCAACACTAGACTGGCCTTATAAGGAATGTTAAAGGGAGTTCTTTAAGCTGAACTGAAAGGGTACTAATTAGTAACAGGGAAACATATTAAAGTATAAATCTTACTTGTAAAAAATATCTGATGTAAAGATGGTGAGTTAATCACTTATAAAGCCTAGTATGAAGAGATTAAAAGACAAAAGTAGTGGGCCACCTTGGTGGCCTTGGTTGGGTGACTCTTGATTTTGGTTCAGGTCATGAACTCAGGGTCATGAGATCAAGCCCCACATCAGGCTCCATGCTCAGCTCTCCCTCTGCTCCTCCTCTTTCTCTCTCTCTCTCAAGTAAATAAATAAATAAAATCTTTTTTTAAAAAAAAAGACAAAAGTAGTAAAAATAACCATACCTACAAAAACTTGTTAATGGATACATAAGATAAAAAAAAGATGTAAATTATGACCACCTAACATAAATTAGATGAGGGGGGATTAAAAATGTAGAGCTTAGAATATGTTCTAATGTAAGTTATTATCAACTTGAAATAGACTATTATAAATTGTTTTATGCAAACCTCATGGTAACCACAAGCAAAACCTGTAGTAGATACAGAAAAGATAAAGAGAATGGAATCCAAGCATGCCACTAAAGAAAAACACCAAGTCACAAAGGAAGAGAGCAAGAGAGGAAGGAACGAACAACAGAATTACAGAATATCCAGAAAACAAGGAACAAAATGGCATTAGAAGTACAAACTGATCAATAATTACTTTAAAGTAGACAGATTAAGTTCTCTAATCCAAAGATTTAGAATGGCTGAATGGATTAAAAAGAATAAGACCCAACTAAGTGCTACCTACCAGAGACTCATTTTAGCTTTAAAGATAGACACAGACTGAAAGTGAAGGGATAGAAGAAAATATGCCATGCAAATGGAAACCAAAAGAAAGCTATAGTAGCTATACTTGTCAGACAAAATAGACTTTATTTTTTCTAAGATTTACGTATTTATTAGAGAGCTGCTTGCAAACGAGGGGAGGGACAGAGAGAGAGAATCTCAAGCAGACTCCCCACTGAATGCAGAACCGGATGTGGGCTCGATCTCACTCACAACCCTGAGATCATGACCTGAGCCAAAACCAAGAGTGGGACGCTTAACGAAATGAGCCACCTAGGCGCCCCCAAAATAGACTTTAACCTAAAAACTGTAATAATTGACAAAGAAGATCATTATATAATGATAAAGTAGTCAACTCATCAAGAGGATATAACAACTGTAAATATATACCCAACATCAGAGCACCTAAGTAAGTATAATATTTGCTTATGTTCTTTATAGCTCTCCCTATTTTTCTTTAGATTTTATTTATTTATTTATTTGACAGAGAGACAGCAAAAGAGGGAACACAAGCAGAGGGAGTGGGAGAGGGAGAAGCAGGCTTCCCGCCGAACAGGGAGCCTGATGCAGGGCTCAATCCCAGGACCCTGGGATCATGACCTGAGCCGAAGGCAGACGCTTCACGACTGAGCCACCCAGGCGCCCCGCTCTCCCTTTTTTTCTTCTCTAGTACAGGATGCAGTTTAAAATCACATATGGCTTTTAATTATCATTTCTCTTTGTGTCTTTTTATCTGGAATAGTTGCTCACCCTTTGTCTTATGACACTGACATTTTTGAATAATGCAGGTCCCATGTCCCCTTTTAATAGAATATTCATTATTGTGTTTTTTCTGATGTCTCTTATCTTTAGATTCAGATTATACATCAGCAGTTGGAATACTACCAACATTGGAAATACTAAGTGTGTTTCTTTTTTTTTTTTAGATTTTATTTATTTATTTGACAGAGAGATAGTGCAAGAAGGCAGAGCGGCAGGCAGAGGGAGAGGGAGAAGCAGGCTCCCCACTGAGCCGGGAGCCCGACACGGGGCTCGATCTCAGGACCCACAGATCACGCCCTGAGCCAAAGGCAGACACTCAACCATCTCAGCCACCCAGGCCCCCCGCCTGTGCCAATTTTTATTATGATGGTTGTAAAATGATTATTTCCTACCTCCAAACATCCTCTACCTTTACCAGTCAGGAGTTGACATTTTACTATAAGCAAGAAAGAGTTTTCCTGTCTTGTCTATCTGAGCTATAGACTCATTTATTCCACTTTTTTTTTCCTTCAATGCCATTTAATTGATGGTTTTCATGCAGAAATTATCCTAGATTTGTACCCTTCAGGTTGGTTCCTGTATTCTTTTGATAAGGCCCTATCATTTTTTATTTATTTATGTATTTATTTTTAAAGATTTTACTTATTTGACAGAGAGCAAGAGCGAGCACAAGCAGGGGGAGCGGCAGGCAGAGGGAGAAGGAGAAGCAGGCTCCTTGCTGAGCAGGGAGCCCGATGCGGTGTTCGATCCCAGGACCCTGGGATCATGACCTGAGCCAAAGGCAGACGCTTAACCAACTGAGCCACCCAGGCCACCTGACCCCATCATTTTTTTAAAGCATTTTTTAAACTTCGTGTCATAATAAGCTGATCAGGATCATCTGATTCCTTCCTTGCCCTCGGCCTTGAAATCAGCCATTTTTCCAAGGAGCCTTGGCTCATTTGAGTGGAGAATAATATTAGAAACCAAGATGTAGGTTCTTGTGTATTTGGAATCAATGTTTAAAAATTTTTGTTTCTTTTTAAGGTCAGATATTTGCCCATTTTCCATTTTAAGTGGACCAAAAATTATAATATACTTAGTTTTTATAATCAACTTACAGAAGGGTAGATTCTGCTTCTTAAGAGTTTTTCCAAAATTCTGAAAATGAAAATAAGCTGTAAGAGTTCTGGCTCCTATAGGATTGCACGTAGGTGGTTAGGTACTCACCAGAATTGTATGATAGCTTTTCTGTGCTTATAACAGAAAGTTAATGTTTGGAATTGGTCTCCAAAAATGGCACAGACAATGAGGTAGAATTTGAGAAAATAATATTAAAACTCAGATGATGTTCCTTTCTAGGTCATCATTAATGTTTTTCCCAATTTTGGTGTGAAGTTAACTATGTTCTTTTTTTAAAAATGTGTTTTTCTTTTATTTCTGGATCATATCATCAGTTCAAAAATAGATCTTTTTAATTCTCATTTGGTGTGAATTACTTCACACCAAATATACTATGACACATTATTTGGAAGCCTGAAGAGGAGGAACTTAGCGACACACACCATCTAAAGTATAATTGTGCAACTTAAAAAATGTTGGCTCTTACCTTTCCAGGATACAGTAACACTGTCAGTAATCACAAGCAAAACCTTTGCATTAAACTTTTGAAAGCATGTTCCCAAAATTATTCAACTAGACAATAGGACTGTAAATTTTTTTTATGTAATCAGTAAAACAAGATAAATGTAAGGTTGCTTTTTATGGCTTATCTAAAAAATGATAAACCTGTGTAAATTTTTTATTTGGTTGTATCTTTTTAAAGTCTTTTTAATGTGGTTATAAATGTGTTTATGAACCAAAAATAATGATGCAATTCACAGTAAAGACATTTGGTATGTCAGCAAATAAATTGTTAAAGCATGGGAGGGGGAAATGATTGAAGGTATATTGGAGAAGTAAGATGAGGAATAAAGAAAGAGGTACATAGAAGGAATAAGACATGTCTCTTAATCTCGGTTGGCTTAAAATCTGTGTGTGAGGCAAAACCAAAATTTAAGTATAAAGATACTCCTGGGCGCCTGGGTGGCTCAGTTGGTTAAGCAACTGCCTTCGGCTCAGGTCATGATCCTGGAGTCCGGGGATCGAGTCCCGCATCGGGCTCCCTGCTCAACAGGGAGTCTGTTTCGCCCTTTGACCCTCCCCCCTCTCATGTGCTCTCTCTCTCTCTCTCAAATAAATGAATAAATAAAATCTTTAAAAAAAAAAGATACTCCTAAGTATCTATGTTAAGTACCAGTTCAGTGATGGAGCTAATAATTAAAGACAGGGCAACTGAAATAAGTCTTACAGATTTTAAAGGATTCAGTCTTGCTTAAAAAACAAGAACTAGGGGGCGCCTGGGTGGCTCAGATGGTTGGGCGTCTGTCTTCGTTCTGCTCAGGTCATGATCTCCAGGTCCTGGGATGGAGCCCCAGATTAGGCTGCCTGGCTGGCTCAGTGGGGAGCCTGCTTCTTCCTCTGCCTCTCCCCCTGCTTCTGTGCTCTCTCGGTCTCTTTCTCAAATGAATAAATAAAATCTTTAAATAAATAAATAAATAAATAAATAAAAACAAGAGCTAATGAAAGCTTAGAGTAAAGGAAATAGGAAGGGCAGTCCAGGCAAAAAGCTTATGGATAGAAAAAAAAAGATTATCATGTTTATGATACATTGAAGGCTTATCATGTTCCAGGCACTGTGCTAAAAGTTTTACAGCACTTTTATTCCATTTTATTTAATTCACAGGTAATTTATTTTATTTTATTCTCTCAAGAACAACACTTGTGGAGCGCCTGGGTGGGTGGCTTAGTTGGTTAAGGGTCTGCCTTTGGCTCAAGTCATAATCCCAGGGTCCTGGGATTGAGTCCAGCATCAGGCTCCCTGCTCAGCGGGGAGTCGCTTCTCCCTCTCCCTCTGCCCCTCCCCCCAGCTTTCTTCTCTCTCTCTCAAATAAATAAATAAAATCTTAAAAAAACACCCCAAAAGACTAGCACTTGGTAAGTTTTAACATTCCCATTTTATGGGTGAGGCTAAAAGACTTACCCAGGACCTTCAGGTACTAAGTCAAAAAGCTTGAATCTGTCTGTCTCCAAAGACCAAATACCAATATAAAATACTAAAACATATATTACAAGTGCAAAAATTATATCAGTGTGTTATTGGTTCAAGAAAAATCATCAAGAATAAGACCATAATTGGTCTTATTACTTATTATCAATATCTGACAATGGAAACATTACAAATTAGTGGAATCTGTACATTTTAACAAGTGTTATTTAAAAGGTTACTGAACTTTGTGAGAAAAAATAAATTTAAATGCTCATGGTAAAATACAACAATTTCAAATGATTGAGTAATTTATATGGAAAAATGAAGTAATAAAAATGGATTTCTAAACTGATCTCTTGTTGAGAAAACTTGGAACAGTGTAGGAAATCACATAAAACATTTGATAGATTTATCTGAAGAATAGCCTAGTCATTTTTTCTTTGTTTCTCTTTTCCCTCCCCTGGTTATCAAACACTTAAATTGTGCTCATTGTAGAAAATTTAGAATGTATTGGGGAAAAAAGTAAGAGAACAAAGGAAAAAATAATAGGTGTATTTTGTTTTAATAATAAGGGTTTTTTTTAAAAACTAAATCTCTTTATAGATATAATTAATGTCTACACATTAATTAACCGTGGGTATAATATACTTAAACCATCTCCTAATGGGCATTTAATTCCCCTCTTGTCAATATTATGAACAACTGGGTGATGAATATCTCTCTTTGAAATAATCTTGATTCCATCAAGGAGGGTTTTGGCAGTGATTATCTCACTGAATTAGAAATTACAAATAGAGAAGAATGAGAACTGGGCTTGCAATTCTCACTGCAATCAACATTATACTTTTTTTTTAAGATTTTATTTTTTAAGTAATCTCTACACCCAACGTGGGGCTCGAACTCACAACCCCAAGATCAAGAGTCACGCGCTCCACCTACTGAGACAGCCAGGTGCCCCACAGTCAACATTATACTTGATGGTATCCTAGAGACTAATCCTCAGACCTCACTCAACCAAGAGAATCTAGTGAAAACTAGCATAAGTAACATAATTCAGACAGAGATAAAAATTGGGGGGACATATATCCTGAATTTATTCTAAAGTTTGTTTGATAATTTGCAGCATATACAAATATCCACATAGGATTCTCTTTATAGTAGGAATGGTGAAGATTATGCTTTTTGTGAAAGGGTCCTTTCTCCATCCTCTCCCCTTTTCAAACTGAGAATTGCTTAATGGACAGAATGCTGTATATTAACACTCCCCTTGACATCCATCACAGATGCATTCTGTAGAGAAAACATTTCATTGAATTAACTATGACTGATTAGTATTCTATGCTTAAAATGATATGAGACATTAAAACAACAGGAGAAACTTTTGAGAACAGGCTCCCAAAGTCCTTTAATATTAAATGCCTTTTCTTAAATTTCAACAGTATTACACTAGGAAGGAGTGCACAGCAAGAACTGTGGTTTGTTATTACTACATGCAACTATACTTAATGGAAAAAAGTGTGGACATCTTTCCAGATTTATAGTTTGACTTTTCATATGTCTTCTCTTCTAAACAGTTTCTTTGAACTAATACCTATTTCTTTTAAAGGTTGTATATGAATACAAAACAATGGAAAGAGAACTAGCCCAAGAGTTAGAAGACTTGACTTAACTAATCCTCATTCTACATTTTTTTTAAAGATTTTATTTATTTATTTGAGAGAGAGAGACACAGTGGGAACAGGACCACAAGCAGAGGGGAGTAGAGAGGGAGAAGCAGGTTTCCTGCTGATCCAGGAGGCCGATGTGGGGCTTGATCCCAGGACCCTGGGATCATGACCTGAGCCAAAGGCAGAAGCTTAACAACTGAACCACCCAGGTGCCCCAGTCTTTATTCTACATTGAATGAGCTTGTATGATCATGGCAAGTGATTTCATGTGTCCAGTCATGAGATTCCTTGTTTGTAAAATGAAGTAGATACCTTCTAGTACTATATTGTTTTTATTATTCTATCATGTTAACTACATCTGATTTTATACTTTTTTAAAAAAACATTTATTTATTCACCTTAGAGACAGCACTTGAGCGCAAGTGGGGTGAGGGGCAGAGGGAAAGAATCTCAGGCAGAATCACCGCCAAGCAGGGAGCCCAATGCTGGGCTCAGTCTCACAACTCTAAAATCTTGACCTGAGCTGAAATCAAGAGTGGGACACTTAACCGACTGAGCCACCCAAGCACCCCTATAGTTTTTTTAAAAGTATAATCTCTGTACCCACTGTGGGGCTCAAACCCACTACCCTGAGATTAAGAGTCAGATGTTGTTCTGACTGAGCCAGTCAGGCACCCCTAACTACATCTGATTTTAGAGATATATTTTAATTTTGCTCATAGTAGATACAAAGTTTTTACCCAAAATTATGATCCACAGAATACTATTCTTTGTCATCTGAATAAGCCCTACTTTTCAGACCAATATGTCTAATATGATCAAATGGCCTATGTCTTTATGGAATGTTTCAGTATGCCATGTTACATGATCATTAAGGTTTCAACATGTATTCTTTATTTATTTTTTAAGATTTTATTTATTTATTTGACAGAGAGAGACAGCGAGTGAGAGAGGGAACACAAGCAGGGGGAGTGGGAGAGGGAGAAGCAGGCTTCCCTTGGAGCAGGGAGCCCGATGTGGGGCTCGATCCCAGGACCCTAGGATCATGACCTGAGCTGAAGGCAGATGCTTAACGCTTGAGCTACCCAGGCACCCCTCAACATGTATTCTTTAAAAAAATAGATTGAAATCTTGGATCTTAGTGTCCAGCATTATAAACTTCTAAATTAGGGATTCTAGGGAAGTCCCTTTTATTTACGTTAAGCTGAAATTATGAATTTGTAAACTTCAGTTCTATGATCTTATAACTCACCAAATAATATTAACATAATTTTTTCACCTAAAAACAAATTTAATGTTTTATCATTTCTAATCTTTTTTTTTAAAGATTTTATTTATTTATTTGAGAGAGAGAGAATGAGAGAGAGCACATGAGAGGGAGGAGGGTCAGAGGGAGAAGCAGACTCCCTTCTGAGCAGGGAGCCCGATGCGGGACTCGATCCCGGGACTCCAGGATCATGACCTGAGCCGAAGGCAGTCGCTTAACCAACTGAGCCACCCAGGCGCCCCATTTCTAATCTTTTTTACCAATTTTAACACATAGTGGAAAAGAACTTTCAAAAGAACCCATTGACTTTTGTGATTCACAAAATAATATTCTTGAATTTATGAGAACCTAATTTCGAGTTCGTTAACCTTGTTAGAAAGAAACAAACAAGGGGTGCCTGGGTGGCTCAG
Organism: Leptonychotes weddellii; assembly: GCF_054177405.1. NCBI lineage: Eukaryota > Metazoa > Chordata > Mammalia > Carnivora > Phocidae > Leptonychotes > Leptonychotes weddellii. The sequence goes on from NC_138379.1 coordinate 41,750,147, forward strand.
TCGGTTAAGCATCTGCCTTCGGCTCAGGTCATGATCCCAGGGTCCTGGGATCGAGCCCCGCATCGGGCTCCCTGCTCCGTGGGAAGCCTCCTTCTCCCTCTCCCACTCCCCCTACTTGTGTTCCCTCTCTCGCTGTGTCTCTCTCTGTCAAATAAATAAATACAATCTTAAAAAACAAACAAACAAACAAACAAGTTTATCTGCAGTTTCCTCATACAAAAGTTTGTACTCATTATCTCTTTTTCTTCAGAGATAAGGATTAGCTTAATAGTATTTCTCATAATGTTGACATTTGAAGTCAGTCCTAGATGCTCTTAATAATCTTACAAGATATACCAGAGAATTCTTGAGTACTATGTAATAATTGATTTGAATTAATTATGTCTTGGGGATAGAGGATGAGGAACATAGTGCCAGTGACCATATTCTTCAATTTATGATGATTAATTTATTAACTCTGATTTATTCACTGCATATTAACTGGAAGGTAAAAGGTGTTTAAAAAAAGATATGCAGTCAGAATTACTGAAATAAAAGATGCCAAAAATCAAAGCTTCAACAAATTATCATTATCATGTTTCTTATATTAAAAAGTATAATCTATTTTATCCACTAATAATGTGAACATAGGCATAAATAGTATTTAGTTCATATTTTTAAAAGGTATATAAGGGCTAAAATAAGGAAAATGAAATAGGCAGGATGGATATATACTAAAATTCAAGCTGGTCATGTACATAGCATACTGCCTTTTTCTAAGCTTGACCTCTTTGGATAATTTGACTTGTCTCATTGTTGGATTTCTTCTTTTCCCTTTCCCTTTACCTCTGTTCTATTTGTCCTTTAAGTTCCAGCTCACTGCTGTGGGCCTCACTGATTTCCCTTCTCAGAGTTTCTCAAGCACTTTAAATATGAACTTCAAAGTGTTACAGTATTGTTATGCACTTATTGCTGTTATTTCACCTGTGTTGGTTTTAGCACTTAAGCTAGAATATAAATTTCCTGACACAAAGAACTGCACCTTATCCTTCTGTGACACCTGCTATGTGGCCAACCATTTAGTAAGTGTTTAATAAATAAACATACTGATACGTTACTATTTACTTTTTAAAACTTTAAACTTTTTGTTATAAAGATAGTACAAGAGTAAACATTTTAGCAAATTATTTTTCACTAGATATGTGTATATTTTTATGTGGTATATGTCAACCATAATCCCATGACCCAAAGACAAGTGCTAAGAAAAATGCTTATTTTTTTGGAGTATAACCTTCCAGGCCTTTTCTCCTCCATATTAAAAATGTAAACATATTTAACACTATATACTGTTTACTACTTTTTAAACTTGTTGAATTTAGTATATTCCTATGTCATGTTTATGGTTACCTTTAAATTGTTTTTATAGCCATTTGTTGCTTTTTTTAAAATTGAAATATAATTGACTTTATTATAGCCATTATTTCTTTTTTTTTTTTTGAAAGACTTTTTTTTTTATTCTTATGTTAATCCCCATACATTACATCATTAGTTCTAGATGAAGTGTTCCATGATTCATTGTTCGTGCATAACACCCAGTGCTCCATGCAGAACGTGCCCTCCTCAATACCCACCACCAGGCC
>NC_138379.1:41752265-41823204 GCF_054177405.1 Leptonychotes weddellii
CATCTACTTTTCTTCTCTCTCCTGTTAGTACTCTACTGTACATCTTGCCTGAACTACAAGGCTTCTAACAATGCCTTCCTCTTTCTACTTTTGCAATCTATTCTCCATTCAACATTAGAGTGATTTTTTTCAAAACAGAAGTGAGATTAGCCTCCTTGCTTAAAACTCTTCAACAAACAATTTAATAAAAAATGCACAGGGCGTGTGCCAGGGTGGCTCAGTTTGGTTAAGGGGCTTACTCTTGATTACGGCTCAGGTCATGATCTCAGGGTCCTAGGATCGATTTCTGCATTGGGCTCTGCACTCAGCAGGGAGTCTGCTTCAGGATTCTCTCTCTCCCTCTGCACCCCCTCCCTTGCTTGCACACACTCTCTCTCAAATAAATAAATCTTTAAAAAAAATGCACAGAGGAACTAAATAGTCTTTTTCCCAAAGAAGACATACAGATGGCCAACAGACACATGAAAAGATGCTCAACATCGCTCATCATCAGGGAAATGCAAATCAAAACCACAATGAGATATCACCTTACACCTCTCAGAATAGCTAAAATCAAAAAGACAAGAAATGTGTTGGCAAGGATATGGGAGAAAGGGAATCTTTGTGCACTATTAGTAGGAATGTAAACTGGTATAGCCACTGTGGAAAATAGTATGGAGGTCTCTCAAAAAGTTAAAAAGAGAAATTAAAATTAAAAAGAGGAATACCATATGATCCAGTAATTCCACTACTGGGTATTTACCCAAAGAAAATGAAAACACTAATTTGAAAAGAGATATGCACCTTTATTTTTACTGCAGCATCATTTACAATAGCCAAGATATGGAAGCAACCTAAGTGTACATCAAGAAACAAATGGATAAGGAAGATATTCCAGATATATAGTGGAATATCACAGTCATAATAAAGGATGAGATCATGCCATTTGCAACAACCTGGATGGACCTAGAGGGTATTATGCTAAGTGAAATGAGTCAGACTGAGAAAGACAAATATCATATGATTTCACTGTTGTGGATCTAAAAAACAAAACATTAATAAGCAAACAAAAAGCAGAATCAGACCTGTAAATACAGAAAACAAAATGATGGTTGCCAGAGGAAAGGGGGTGGGAGGATGGGCAAAATGGGTGAAGGGGACTTCAAGTTATGGAATAAATAAATCACAGGAATAAAAGTCACAGCACAGGGAATATAGTCAATGATATTGTAATAGTGTTGTATGGTGACAGATGGTAGCTACATTTGTGGTGAGCAATAGTTTTCTTCATAACTACTTAGGTTTTATATATTCTGGATGCTTTTGTGTTTCTTAAAATATACCAAACTCCTTCTTATCTTAGGTCCTTTGCATTTGCCTGTGTTTCTGTCTCAATTGTGCTGTCCTGAGATTTCAAGAGACTAGTTGCTAGTCTTGCAGATGTCAGCTCCAACTTCACCTTCTCAGAGAGGCTTTCTTTGACCTCCCTTGCTCTATTTGTCTCCCCAGTCACTCTCCATTGTTCATCTTTTTTTTTTTTAATCTCCATAGGACTTAACACAAAGGACTTATTTTGCTCATTTGTTTATTCATCTTTTCATTTGGTCTCCCCTACCAGAATGTGTGCTTCATAAGAGCAGGGGCTCTGTCACTACTGTAGCCTTAGTGCTTGGCACTTGGTGGACACCCAGTAAGATACGTTAAATGCGCAAACAAGTTTACATATCACTAATAATTTTTTATAGTTTATATGCCAACATTGTAACCTCTCAATCTCTATTTGCTTGTCCTTTGAGAAGTTTGAATTAGATGTTTTTCTAAGGTCCCTTTTAAAAAGCTTTTCACAGACCAGTCTCTGGATTCAGACCTTAGTTCTATAAGTTTGCTAGAAGTGTAACTTTGGGTAAATTACTTTACCTCTTGCTATGTAAATTTTTCCACCATGGGTAAGTCATGAAAATAGCACCTACTTCAGAGGGTTGTTGGAAGGGTTTAATAAGATAATGCACTTATATCTACAAAAATATAGACCTATAGGAAGAATGTAGATCTTTGTCTCTTTGGTTGACTTCTAAATCCCCATCACTTGCAACCATGTCAACATATAGTAGGTGTTCAATAAAGGTTTTATTTGCTTCATTTTTTATTATGGAAATTCTTAAACATATAGAAAATTAAGTGACTAATTTAATGAACTCCATTACACTGTATCCACCTTTAAAAATTAAAAAAATAAAAATTACCAGCATTTGTCAATCTTTTAAAATCTAAATCCTTGATTTTTGTTTTTTTTAGGGATAGGCATTTTAATGTAAACCCCAGACACCGTATTTCCCCTATAGATATTTTAGTATGTGTCTCTAACTGATAAGGGCTTTTTTACATATCATTCTACCATTATAATATTTAACAAAATTAATTATGACTTTGAATAGTTCCTTAATATCATCTGATATCCAACTTATTGTCTCAAAAATGTCTTGGTTTATTTAAATCAGAATCCAGATAAGGTATACACATTGTAATGTTGGTATTCCTTAAATTTCTTCTGTAATAGTCCCACTCTTGGGACTGTGGTGGAGAAACTGGGTCATTTGTCCTATGGGATGCCCTACATGCTAGATTTGGCTGATTAATTCCCCATATTATTATTTAACTTGTACCTCTATTTGACATATTTTCCATAAAGTGATAATTAGATTTAGAGGCTTGATTAATCAGATTCACATTCAAATTTTAAAGCAAGACTATTTCAAAGATTGTGCTATACTTCCTATCAAGAGGAACTTAATTTCTGGTTGCTCTATTTTTAGTAATATCAAGATTGATTTGTGGGTTTGAAGTAGTGCCATCCTTCACTTAATGGTTTTATTATCTATTGATGATCCTTGCCTAAATACATTATTTCAATAGGAATTGCAAAAAGGTAACTTCCTCATTCTGTTATTCCTTCTGCATTTATTAACTGAGTGAAATTCATCTATAAAATAGAACTTTTATCAACTACACTTCAATATAAAATATAGTAAATTTAATTACTTACTCCTTTTTTTAAAAAAATATTCAAAATAGTAGATTAGTACCCTAGCAATCATCACTAGTGACCACTTAAAAAAATTGTCATTATGGACTCATGCATTTTTGTGTGTTTGAGGAGTTTCAGTCAACTGCAATTTTTATTCATTTTGAATAAACTGAATGTGTCTGTTATTCCTTGACACAATAAGATGAATAGGCTCATTTTGTACATTTTTCTGACCCAGATATAGAATGTCATTTCTCCAAGGAGTTCTGGTTTCCTGTACTGGGAGATAGTATTTAATAAAATTTTATTGTATGAATGAATTAATTAACACTGATATGATGCTTAGTATAGCATAGAGTATATGTTAGTTGTTATTTTCTTTTCTATTTTCATATTAATTAGTCTTGAGCAGTGATTCTCAAAGTGTGGTCCCTGAACCAGCAGTATCAGCATCACTGGGTAACTTGTTAGAATGTAAATCCCCATCTCAGACCTACTAATCAGAAATACTAGGGATGGGACATAGAAATCTGTTTTAACAAGCCCTGCATGGTTTGATGCACACTAAAGTTTGAGAACTGTTGATCAAGAGTAGAAATTCCTAACTCATTTAGTGAGAAGGGACCACAAATACGCTAAATATTTTCCTGGGGTAGCTGTGCAGTACCCTAGCTACCAGCAGCCTTGTCTGTTTTCTCATCTTTTCAGATATTACCTTACTTTATGAAATATGAGAATTAATGAAACAGATATCAACTAGAATAATCTATTTATGAAGTATTCTGTTTACCTAGCCTTCTAAGGATATAGAACCTATGAACATAAACATACTTCAGTTTCACACATTTTGTATTTTAAAATAGCTTATGATAGCCTTTTCCAATGTATATTCCATAGGGCACTAGATCCTCTAAATGTTCTGTAATAAAGAGGTTTCACTGGTCCAGTAAGTTTGAGAAATATTTTATATCTCCTTTGCTTAGCATTGCACAAACAATATTTGCATATCAAAGCCTGAGAAACCCTGCAGTAAAGAAACCTGTTTAACTTGGCTTTAACTTACTGTTTCCAAAATTCTTTGATTAGAAGACCTTTTTGCTAAGTAGTATTTATTAGCTTTCAGCAGAAAACACTTTGGGAAATGCTGCCTTAGTATATCTTAAAAGAATAATAATTTATGGACTATGTGCCACTTAAAAATAGGAAGCTTTCTGGGTGAAAATATAGTAGCTCTACAAATGAATTTGTTCTACCTTCAGAATACTATAGAACCCAGGAGCTGTTGAAGGGGGAAAATATCTGGATATTGTCTTTGCTAAAGGTAAATTCAGTTCTGAACTGAAGACTGGTGGCCTGATTTGTCTGAAGGCTTGTTATCCTAGTATGTATATTTCTCATGTAGTCATTATTTTCTAGACCGATGCAAGGAAAAACCAGGTTTTATCATGTAGACATGTCAACATGATTAACAAGAAACAAAGTAGCTTTTCAGGGAGAATTATAGACCTTACAGAATTTTGCAACTACTTAGACTCTTTTATTTGCAATATTGGAAAATTTGAAAGTCCTTAAATTGCATAACAGGCAATTTTTTATAGTGGTGCGCTCTAATAAATTGCTTGTACTTCAAAAGCGAAATGTAGAACTGGTAATTTTTTACTTGTAATTCCTTTTATCCTCTTTTTTTTTTTAAGACATTATTTATTTGAGAGAGAGCGAGAGAGAGCACGAGCTGGGGGGAGGGACAGAGGGAGAGGGAGATACAGGCTCTATTCCAGGACCCTGGGATCATGACCTGAGCTGAAAGCAGAGGCTTAACCTACTGAGCCACCCAGGTGCTCTCCTTTTATCCTCCTTTTTAACCAGAATGTTTAAAGAAATATTGTAAGAAGAGTTTTAGCATGAAATAACATTGTTGAAAATGAGCTTGGCACAGAGATGATATTGGATTCAACAAGTCTTTTCAAGGTAGAAAAGACAGGAATCAAGCATCAAGAATGCAATAAAGATGAGGTTGACAGATTCAGCCTGAGTGACAGGACAAACTTCCTGAATATTATGCCTAAGGAGTCAGCTCATAAAATCAGTAATATAATAATTCTTAGCATTTTTGTCTCAGGATATGTTTAAAGGGCAGTAGTATTTTTGGGGCAGTACTAATATGGTGAGTACTAATCTCTCCCATATTATTGAAGCGCAGAGACTGTGACCTACATAGAATGTAAACTACATAGAAGCTGAGAATTCCACTAGCACATGTAGTCCACAGTAATAATGGGCAGAAAAAAAAATCTATAAATGGGCAAATTGTGGCATGTGCTTGTGATAGGTACAAGGGATAAGGTAACTTTGTGAGACAATTCAGTGGAGTGTTTAAGATAAACTTATATCTTTAAAAAAAAGATAAATTTGTATCCTTAATGGGACCTACTAGAATTAGGAATAATCTTAGGTTAGAAAAAGAGTTGCAGATGTTGTTCGGTGAGATAAAATATGTGAAAATGTTTTCTGCTATAAAATACTAAATTTCCGGGCTTCTGGGTGGCTCAGTCCATTAAGTGTCTGCCTTCAGCTCAGGTCATGATCCCCGGATCCCGGGATCCAGCTCCACGTCGGGCTCCCTGCTCAGCGGGAGCCTGCTTCTCCCTCTCCCTCTGCTGCTTGTGTTCTCTCACTTGCTCACTCGCTGTCTCTCTCTCAAATGAATAAATAAAATCTTTAAAAAAATATTAAATTTCAAAGCATTATTATAACATCTATTACATTCATAGCCTATGTTTTAAATTTCCTGCTTATTTTGGGGCTCCTGGGTGGCTCAGTCGTTAAGCGTCTGCCTTCGGCTCAGGTCATGATCCCAGGGTCCTGGGATCGAGTCCCACATCGGGCTCCCTGCTCAGCGGGAAGCCTGCTTCTCCCTCTCCCACTCCCCCTGCTTGTGTTCCTGCTCTCACTATCTCTCTCTCTGTCAAATAAATAAATAAAATCTTTAAAAAAATAAAATAAAATAAATTTCCTGCTTATTTTTAATTTTCTCCTATTTTTTTTTTTGTAAAGATTTTATTTATTTAATTGACAGAGAGAGAGGGAACACAAGCAGGGGGCAGTGGAAGAGGGAGAAGCAGGCTTCCTGCTGAGCAGGGACCCTGATGCGGGGCTCGATCCCAGGACCCTGGAATCATGACCTGAGCTGAAAGCAGTCGCTTAACCAACTGAGCCACCCAGGCGCCCCAAGTTTCTCATATCTTTTCAATATGTGAAAATCTATCATTGTAAAACACAAACCAAATAAAGCCAGTATCATTACATAATTGTTACAGAAAAACTGTTCTAGCAGGTAGAGAGAAGAGGCAGTATTCTCTTAGATGATAAATTATTTATAGTAAAATTTTTTTATAGAAAATTTTTTATCAAAAATACCACATTACTGTCTCCTGGAACAAACCTTATTTTAACCAACAGTTTTTGGATTAAAAAAATTTTTTTTATCATAGTACTACATTTTGCTTTGAAAAGAGGAGTATGAATTTTCTCTAAACTTGTGACATTGTATTCTTGTAGGAGAGCTGTTGGAATTAAGAATAACAACATCTTATGATTTATAATACATTTACAAAGTAAAAGCCTCTGTAATAAAAAGTGATGTAAATAAAAATGGAATTGCTTTTACTTAATACTGATTTACATTATATTTGACCTTTTTTCTTTTTTGTTAATAACTCTTTCATTTAGTGAATACTTAGTTAAAGAATAGCTTTAAGAAATGACCAATGCAGGGCGCCTAGGTGGCTCAGTCGGTTAAGCATCTGCCTTCAGTCAGATTATGATCCCAGGGTCCTGGGATTGAGCCCCATGTTGGGCTCCCTGCTCAGTGGGGAATCTGCCTCTCCCTCTGCCTTTCTCCCCCCACTTGTGCTCTCTCTCTCTCAAATAAATAAATAAAATCTTAAAAAAAAAAAAGGAAATGACCAATGCATTCTATTTTGTGTTTTGGTCCAAGTAGGTGAATAGTCATTTATTTGAAATGATTATCTCTTTAGTCAAGCTGGCTTCTAATGGTACTCTAGGGCATTTATCACAGTCTCATAAAATGGATAGCTTTATCTCTTTGAGGAATTTTAGTCATTCTTTTGTCATTTCAGATTTGTTAGTAATCCGTGAAGAATCATTATGTGTGGACATCTTTGGCAAATTTATATTCATCACATTTTTATTATTTCTAAGGATTTCAAAAACCAACCTTTTAGCTTTTGCTTTGTAACAAATGAAAATCTTTCAAGAGCATAGGGACCTTATGACACATATAAAAAGTAAACAGATAGTTCCCTTCGGATATGTGCATTCCATAGACATCTAATACTTGGTTATAGGTCACTGTACTAGAAAATATACAGGCTCCAAAGGAGATAGAAAATATAGTTCTTGGCCTCTATGAGTAGGGGAAAAAAGACTTCCCTTAGTAAAATACCCAGAAAACTATTCCAAGAAAATTCATTCCTGCATGTATGCAGTGAACAAATATTCAGAAAGTATCAACTATGTGCCCAGCTCTTGTTTTAGGAACTGGGAAATTACCAGTGAGCAAGACAGAAATCCTGGTCTTTACAGAGCATATTCTAATGGAAGAGACAGACAAACAAAAAACAAGTGAAATGGGTAGTATGTTGGGTGGTAACAAGTGCCATGGAGAAATACAAAGCAAGGAAAGAGGATAGGGAATGTTAGGAAATTGCAATTTTATTTTATTATTTATTTTTTTAAAAAAGATATTTATTTATTTGAGAGCAAGCTAGAGAGAGAGACTGTGTGCAAGCACAAGCAGGGGGTAGGGGCAGAGGGAGAAGCAGATTCCCACGGAGCAGGGAGCGGGATGTTGGGCTCAATCCCAGGACCCCGGGATCATGACCTGAGCCAAAGGCAGACACTTAACCGACTGAGCCACCCAGGTGCCCCGGAATTGTAATTTTAAATAGGGTGCCAGCAAAGGCTTAACAGCAGAAGTCACTTGAATGAAGACCTAATGGAAATGAGGGAATTCATCATTAGAATATCTGTGAAAAGAGTATTCTAGGGAAAGGAATAACAAACAGTGGTTAGCTGGGAGCATGTCCAGCATGTTTGAGAGCAACAAGGAAGTAAAATGGGGCTAAAGAGGAATAGGAGAGACTGAAGGAGACTGTTAAAATAATCCAGACAAGCAAGCAATGATGGTGGCTCATAGTATTGTGGTAGGAGTGGACATGGTAAGCAGTCAGGATTTGCTGACAGTTTGGATATGGAATATGAGCGAGGAATCAGGGTTTTTGATCAGCCAAATGGAAAAGAGGATTTCCATGAACTGAGATTGAAAATACTGTGGGAGGAATGGCGTTCAGGGAGAAAGACTGGAGCTATGTTTTGGATATGTTTAAGATACCTGTTAGTCATCTAAGTGGAGCTGTCAAGCAGGCAGTTGGATATGGCGTTTTGTGGCATTTTGAGGAGAGGTTTGGTGGGAGAAATGAGTTTGAAGATAAATGATACGTTGGTGAACTGTGCTGAGAAGTAAGACTAGGAGAAAAATGAATAAAGGAAAGGCTTCAGGAGGTAAGATAGACTTTTGAGCTGGAACTTTGATTAATGGAAAAGAAAGAGAAGAGGATTCTAGTTAGGGAAAATGTCCTGGCATCTTAGAATATCGTCTAGAGATAAATCTGAATGCTTTACTACCTTGTCTTTTTTTTTTTTTACCTTAAAAGTTTTATAGTGTATCATAAAGTATTATGGAACAGTGAGTACACAGGAAACATTTGTTGACACATAAATGATAATAATAGTTTTCAAAGCTTATTTCATTAATCAGTATTTTTAGTCATTGAAATGTCAGGTATTTTTTATTATAGATGTTTTTATTGTGCTAAAAAATACATGACATAAGATTTGCCATTTTAACCATTATTAAGTGTACTGTTTAGTGGTAGTAAGTATGTTCTGAAACTTAATTTTGTGTATAAAGATATTTTCTCTTCTCAAAACATCAACATTGTTGCTTATGAGCAAAAGGAATTTAGAGCCAGTTGGGCTTTACTTCTAAGAGCATTGATTATTCTGTAAGCCTTGGAATTCTAAATGATCATCACTTTTGTGATATGAAAGATTGGGACAAGTAGGAAAAAAAAATTAGTGCCTTACTTCTAAAACAGATCTTTTCTTTCCTTAAAAACTGACTTCCCATTTAAGTGAGTGTCATTTTTAGTTGTTTGGGTATTTGAATGTATCTTTTTTTTTTTTTAGATTTTATTTATTTATATGACAGAGAGAGACAGCGAGAACAGGAACACAAGCAGGGGGAGTGGGAGAGGGAGAAGCAGGCTTCCCGCTGAGCAGGGAGCCCGATGTGGGACTCGATCCCAGGACCCTGGGATCATGACCTGAGCCGAAGGCAGACGCTTAACGACTGAGCCACCCAGGCGCCCTGAATGTATCTTCTTTACCTTTGATTATCAGTATTTCCCTCAGAAGCCAAATGCTCCCATAAAGTTTTGGTTTGTATCTGCAGCATAAGGAGCTTTTCAAAAGTGAAATAAGCATACCTTCCTTTATAATTTTTTTGCCTACTTACTTGCTTCTTAGATTCCTGTCAAAGTATGTGTCTTTATTTTTAGTTTGAGTTTTGTAAATTATATTATAAATTATATTTTATAATTAATTTTGGATTTTGTAAATTATATGAAAATGTGTGATATGTCTATTTTTTGTGAGTTATAAACCTAGGAAATTCTGTCTGTTGATTACAGTACATCTTTTTCTAGGGAACAAAGAAGGAAGAGATTGAAGGTGAAGTGGAAGTGTCTGGTTTAATTCAGCCCGCAGAAGTGTTTGCTCCCAAAAGCCTGGTGTTGGTATCCAGATTAGATTATCCAGAAATTTTTAGGGTAAAGAACTCATAGTTGTCATTACTGATTTGTATTATTGTGTGAATCTGTTTTGAGTGAACCATGGTAACAGGGTTTTGTATTTAAGATGTCTTTAAATTGATTATGGATTCATCAATAAAATAAATATAGTGTGAACTGAAAAAATGTGTTCATGTTGGATGAAATAAATACCTAAGTTAATGTATTTTTAAACTTATAAGGATATACAGTGTTTGCTTTAAAATAGATCCCATGACTACTGACTCCAAAATTTATGAATCTAAAAGAAATTATTTGATTACCTATAGCAAATTTAAAATGCGTTAGTAATATAACAACTTTGTCTATTTTTATTTACGTTCTTTCTTTTCTTTTTTTATTATGTTATGTTAATCACCATACATTACATCATTAGTTTTTGATGTAGTGTTCCACGATTCATTGTTAGCGTATAACACCCAGTGCTCCATGCAGTACGTGCCGTTCTTTTGAGGAATACCAGGCTCAAGTAAATAGAATGGATATTTGTAATTTCAAATAGTTCTGATTGCCAAGATAGCTTTAGAATATTGCTTACTTCCTGATATTTTCCTTTTTGAGACACTCAGAATTTTCAAATGCAAGAAAAAAATTTTATTTAGTTATAAATACATTTAAGCTTTGAAAGAAGAGGGCTTATTTTTCTTATTTCAGTTGCTACCTTTAATAATAGTAATGTTGAGGGTGCCTGGGTGGCTCAGTTGGTTAAGCGACTGCCTTCGGCTCAGGTCATGATCCTGGAGTCCCTGGATCGAGTCCTGCATCGGGCTCCCTGCTCTGCAGGGAGTCTGCTTCTCCCTCCGACCCTCCCCCCTCTCATGTGCTCTCTCTCAAATAAATAAATAAAATCTTTTAAAAAAAAAATAGTAATGTTGATTATTGTCCAAAATCACAGATCTCTTTGGAAAGTATAAAATATACCTTAACATTTCACAAGGACTTGGAAATTTCTGGAAAACTTTTCCATATTGTTGAGATTATGTATATTCTAGAAAAATTAACTTCATGTCAAGATTTCAATAATAATGGGTAACTTCTAACAAATACTAATTTTTTAGAGTCACAAATTTTAATAAACTGAAACATTCATAAAGATTGCATTTTGTCTTTCACTTTACTGCCTACCTTCTTCTGAGCATAAAGTTTTTACATATCTTGTCTCTATTTTGCTAACCTCTGTAATAAGTCACAAAATTTTTCTGTATAACAAATGTTCTAAGAACCACAAAAATATAAAATTTTTATCTTGAAATTTGAAGTTTTGCAAAGTAAGAGACAAAACAGTTTTAAAGCCCTACAAATTTGCTAAAGTGATTATCTGAGCACAAGCACCTGTTTTACAAATTATAGATTTCTGCTTTTTATAAACTCATCTCAAAAGCTCATTTAGAGCTTCTGGTTAAGGAAGAAAATTTAATAAACTTAATAACATTTGCTGCTTAAAATTTATTCTGTTGTCATTGTAGAATATACTTTACTGGCTTCAAAGGGAAGTTTCCTAGGAGCAGATGTCACAGCAATTTATTTTCAATGTTTACTTTCTCCATGAAAAAACTACATGCATCTTCTCTTTGCAGGCTTGCCTAGGTTTGATCTACACTGTGTATGTGGACAGTCTGAATGTCTCCTTGGAAAGTCTCATTGCAAACCTGTGTGCATGCCTTGTCCCAGCGGCTGGAGGGTCTCAGGTAAATAGAATGAAAAGGGAGATGAAGAGGGCCTGTTCCTCTTTTCTTCTCCTCCAGTTAATTTAATTTATGAAGAAAAGAAAAAAAAAGAATTCCTTAAATATTTTCATTTTAAAGAGGATCTTAGTTAAGCATTGTCCCTATGGTCTGCCTTCTAGAGACCCAAGATTCCATTCTTTTCTTAGGTCATGAGGTTAATTTTAACTCAGGGTTCACCTTTCACATAGCATAATTAGAAGTCATATTTTGTGTAACTTGAACTCTAGTTTACATATTCTTGGAAATACACTTTTTTAAGCTGAACATTTAAATGCATTCTTTCTGCCTTTCTTATTCCTCTATGTAGTTATGGCTCATTTTATTAACTTATATCAAAAAATTTTTGAGTGATAAAAATTAGGAGATAACATTAAGAAAAACTCTCAAAATAATTCTTTGTAACACTTATGACTACTTCTGAATAGGTTTATTTATTTATTAATTTCCCTGGATAACAGCAATTATACATGACCCTAAAACCATTTTCTGTCTTTGTAATCTTTAATAGAATAACTTGCATGTAAGCTTTGAAAGAAGGGTGCTTATTTGTCTAATTTCAGTCTGCTGCCTTTAGCAATAATAATGTTGATGATCATCCAGAATCACAGATTTTTTCCAAAAAGTATAATCTATCCCTTAAATTTCCCAAGGATTTTGTCATATATTTAGCCTTAAAGGAGGACATTAAATTCTTTTACTGAAATAAAACTTTTTCGGGGCGCCTGGGTGGCTCAGTTGGTTAAGCGACTGCCTTCGGCTCAGGTCATGATCCTGGAGTCCCTGATCGAGTCCCGCATCGGGCTCCCTGCTCGGCAGGGAGTCTGCTTCTTCCTCTCCCACTCCCTCCTGCTTGTGTTCCCTCTCTCGCTGTGTCTTTCTCTGTCAAATAAATAAATAAAATTAAAAAAAAAAATTCGGAAATAAAACTTTTTCAAAGTGGTCATGGGTTTTTCATCCTGTTTGTCTAAAGATTTTCATTTTCGTCTTTGAAGTAGAAAAATAAGAACCTCAACTTCTGTGTCTCAATGTTTCTAGGGGACCATACTTAAAAATAAAAAATAAAAAAGACTCTTCTCCTTAAGCCCTAAAACTGATTAGTTGATCATTTATTTTGCTTATTCTTGTGTAATACTGTAGAAGAGGACAGCCTTCTAAAAATTGCATTGTTTATCCTCCTCAGTCTGACAGAGATGGTACTTCCAGTGAAACTGACATCCATTTTCTTTGCCCTTTGCCTTTTAACTATCTTTTGTCTTACCTGGTATCTTCTGTTATTCTTTAGTTTTTAATCCCTTTTTTTTCCTCCTGCCTCCTCAATCTTCTCCCTCTACTCCAAGGGTAGAATATAAAATGTGAGTTTGGTCACAAATGGTCCTAAACCTGAAAGCAGTGGAATTGTTTCATTGACCTTTATCATGATGGGATTTATGCTGACTTTATTTTGTTGATTTATTTTTTAATTAAAAAAACTTTTTATTGGGACTCCTGGGTGGCTCAGTCAGTTAAGCATCTGCCTTCGGCTCAGGTCATAATCCCAGGGTCCTGAGATCAAGTCCCGCATCAGGTGTCTTGCTCAGGGGGGAGTCTGCTTCTCCCTCTGCCTGCTGCGACCCCTGCATGTGCTCTCTCTCTCTCTGACAAATAAGTGAAAGAAAAAAAAATGAAAAAAAATAAGAACTTCTTACAAATATTACATATGTGGTTCATATTATATAGTTTTTGTTTCTCCAAGTTTTATTGCATATAATTGGCATAAAAATGTTGACTTTAACATTTTATTATTTTTTAGATAAGTATGATTATCAGTGATTTTTGTATCTCATCATTTATTGAATTTCAACTTTCTAATTACTGAATTTTCTTATACCGTGTTCATTTGGGCACAGTGTAACTTGAATGTTTTCGGTTACATTATTACTCTTGGCATCTGCTAATTGGATCTTATAGGGTTATCACCAACTCTAAATTTGAACTTCAAAGAAATTTTAAAAAATTGAACTTAAAGGGATTTTTTTTTTGTCTTAAGAAAATGTCTGAAAAGAAATCATTTATGTTTCTGTGTGTGTTTTTCCTCTATTCTGCAGAAGCTGTTTTCCTTGGGTGCAGGAGATAGACAGCTGATCCAGACTCCTTTGCATGATAGTCTTCCTGTCACAGGCACTAGTGTGGCTCTCCTGTTTCAGCAGTTGGGTATGTTTATTCTCCCATTGTCAGTGTCCTCTTGTGGATTTATTTTAAGCTCATATCACCTGACATGAATCAAGAAAAAAAACTAATGATTAAATATCTGATATATAAAATACATAATTATGTGGGTCCTAGTCTTAAATGGTACTTACTCTTTTTAAAAAATTTTTAACTCTGACCTCTTTTGCTCTGGAGTCAATTAGACATATAGAAAATAGGCAGATTTTCTTTATGCTTTAAAAGATGAATAGATAGTATATTTTGCTTTTCCTAAGATGAATTAGTTTTGTAGAAACCTTGTCAAATGGAACAAAAAGTCCTGTCCTTCTAAATCATGATCTGGATCAGAACTTTATCTCCAATTTTCTAGCAATGGAAAGGCTGAAGAATTGCAGGGGGACACCGGAAAGTGCATTCTGTCCATCGGACAGCTTGTCCTTCGTTTAAGGAATAGTATATAACTTTAGAGTGAAGATGTTTCTGATCAGGGCTGCCAGAGATTCCCATTTACTTTACCTCTTACTTGTCCTTTATATGTGCCTGCATATGAGTGTCCCATTCTCTTTGATCCAATCTTTGTCAGTGTTCTCCATCTGTCTTTGTCTTTTTTAAGTTACATTGAAACCTTCTCTTCCCTAGGGCTCATATTCTCCATGGAATTACTAGTTCCTTACACAAAACTTCTACCCTCTTGTTTCCCTTCTGTCTCATGTTGAATTTTGCTTCTAGCTCAGCTCTCTAATTTGTCACTCCTTTTTCATTAATGGCCCCATCCTTATTTTTCTGCTGTGACTTCAGTTGTCAAATTTAGAAAGCCTCAGAAGAAATTAATGTAAATATACAGAGTTTTATAGTATCCTAATAAAGATTGATGGTGATACCAATCCCAAAGTAGTAGTTTCCCCCCCATTATATCAGGAGTTCAAACACTAAAAAATTACCTATCCTTTCTTCTTTCCCCTCCGAAATATTCTACTACTCACTGAGTCATTTCAACTAAGTCCTAATTTAATTAAAGCTATTTTTTTCTTAATATGTGAAACATAAACTCTCCCTGGTGGTGGTTCTCTAAAGACTATCTTGTTGATTAAATACTTTCCATAAACTTTTAGAAATAATTTTAGGGAGTTCATGGGTTATCTGCAGCCTGTCCATGGTCCCTACTAACCATTGACTTAGTTGATTTTAGCCAAGCACTATTCACGTGACTTTCTTACTTTTAGAAGAGGCTATATACCCCATACAAGGGTCAGTCAAAACAAAGATTTACCATTAAGAAGAACAAAAATAATGACACAAAGTAATCTACGTTTTATCTTAATGAGTGCTTTATAAGCCTGTTATTTTTTTGAGTTTTTATAATGATTTGACAAGGGGGAGGGAAGGGATGTTACTGGCATTTAGTGCCCAGGACTAGGGCTATTAAACATCTGTCATGCATGATGTATGTGTACCAGAGAGTTTTTACCTCAGAAACACCGGTAGCACGCCCACTGAGAAAAACTACTGTAGATAAAGTATAAATATATAAAACCTGGACCTTTCTTCAAGTAACAGTGGTCTATATAATTTAGACTAACCCTCTTAACAATGACTACTTGAAAAACTATGTAAATATAAACATCATCTATTTGAAAGCATCAGAGGCAGTAAAGATATTAAAGGAAACTTAGAGAAGTGAGCCAGACATTTGGGACCAGTTTTTCCCAGAGCATCTGTTGATTTTGGAAGAAGTAACTGAAAAGCTGATCACAGCAGTATTGCTATCCCATACGGAAGGGGAAAACTGAGTTCAGGTTTTACCAAGGGAGATTTCTTTATAAAGCTCTCCTGCTTTGAGTTGGGACTGCAAGGGACCACAACCTAGGAATGAGTAATCACAAGTAAACCACACAAGGTCCCTTGAGGAACTGAAGTGGAACTTGAAATCATTTCAGTTCCCTGAAATGGATTATCGTGATCCTTGGTGCTACTGTCTCTAGCTGTATAGTACAAGTAAAAGTAAATTCCTCTCTGGAACAAGATAACTGTATTCTAGGTCTTCAGTATGTCTACAGAATTTCATATATATATGCCCAGCACTCAATCAAAAATAACCAGAAATATGAGGACTAATCCTATATGAAAGAAATATAGAAGAAACCATAGACAATATAAAAACCCATAGGGGCACCAGAAAATAGTTATCAAATTCACATATTAAAATAATTGTGCTTGGGGCGCCTGGGTGGCTTAGTCGTTAAGCGTCTGCCTTCGGCTCAGGTCATGATCCCAGGGTCCTGGGATCGAGCCCCACATCGGACTCCCTGCTCAGCAGGAAGCCTGCTTCTCCCCCTCCCACTCCCCCTGCTTGTGTTCCTGCTTTTGCTGTCTCTCTCTGTCAAATAAATAAATAAAATCTTAAAAAAAAAAATAATTGTGCTTAAAATAGTGAAGGAGACAAACAGTCAAGAATGAGAATTTGGGGAGTGACATCAGCAAGATGGCAGCATAAGAAGTCCTAGTCCTTTTCCTTCCACAGAAACATTGCTTTAATGATGATATACTGACCAAAATACCCAAATGAGAATTCCAGAATCTAGCTATGAATTTGCAATACCCCAGATGATCACAAAGCTGAGAACAGACACGTTAAAATGGGTAAGAAGAGCAATTTTACTTTACCCTGTCAGCCTCTCCCCTAAGCCAGCAAAGCTCAGTGCTGGGAGAGGACCCCCCGGCTTGCAGCTTCTCCTTGGGGGAGGGAGAAAGAGAACAATGGAGTATGCATGCATTTTTCTAGCTTTGTGGAGGGCTGCCTGAGGGTGAGTCTGTCTCACCTCATTTGGAGCACTGACAGGATCAGCATGGTTTGGATACCGCTGAGAACAAAGAAGAGTGAAGGGTAACTTGCTGTACCATCATTGTTTGTCGCAGTTGGGAGAAGGTGCACAACTTGGGGCATATCGAGAGGAAAAACAGCATTCCAGCTTTTCAGAGAGCTGCCTGAATATTGGCAGAGTTGTAGAGGAATTGTATATTTAATTCACTTCTGATGAGAATGTGAATTGGAGCACAGTTTTAACTTTCTAAAAAAGTTAAATAAACCAAATAATCCAGCCATTCCACTCCTAAGCCTTTTACTCCATTTACCTAAAGAAAATGCTTTAACATTGTCCATAAAATACTTGTACATGAATGTTCATATCCACATTTTTATAATAGTAAAAAACTGGGAACAAGATCAGTGTCCATCAATGGCAGTGGATAATGGTGATGGTAATCGATAAATATTCTCTGATATATCCATACAGTAGAATGCTACTAAACAATACAAAGTAATGAATTATTGATACAGCATAGGTTAATCTGAAAATAATTATGCTGAATTTAAAAAGCCATACAAAAAAGAATGCATACTATATGATTTGGTTTCTATAAAGTTCAAGAAAATGCAGTCTCATCTGTAGTAATAGAAACAGGTCACTGGGGGCGCCTGGGTGGCTCAGTCGTTAAGCGTCTGCCTTCGGCTCAGGTCATGGTCCCAGGGTCCTGGGATCGAGCCCCGCATCGGGCTCCCCGCTCGGCGGGAAGCCTGCCTCTCCCCCCTCCACTCCCCCTGCCTGTGCTCCTCTCTCACTGTGTCTCTCTCTGTCAAATAAATAAATAAAATCTTTAAAAAAAAAAAAGAAACAGGTCACTGGTTGCCTTGGGGGTGGGAAGAGAGGGATTACAAAGAGATATGAGGAAAATTTGGGATGTTTGTGTTCATTATCTTGATTGTGGTGATGGTTTACAGTATGTATATGTATATATATATATATATATATATATGTAAAAATATATCAAATTCTACAAGTGAATTGAAAACATATATTCATATAAAAACTTGTACATGAATGTTCAAAGCAGCATTATCATGATAGCCAAAAAATGGAAACAACCCAAATGTCCATCAATTCATAAATGGATAAACAAATGGTGGTATATCCACATAATGGAATAATATTCAGCCATAAAAAGGAATGGATTGTTGATACATGCTACAAATGGACAAATCTTGAAAACATTATGTAAAAGTGAAAGAAGCAAGACTCAAAAGGCCATATATTTTATGATTCCATTTATATGAACTGTCTACAATAGGCAAATCCATCGAGACAGGAAGGAGATTAGTGGTTGCCAGGAGCTGGTGGGGAGGGGACAATGAAGTGACTGATAATGAGAATGGGGTTTCTCTTCAGACATGAAATTTTTTTAAGAGTTAGAGACTGGTGATGATTTTACAACCTGTGGCTGTGCTAACCACCGCTGAACTGTATACACTATATAAGGGTGAGTTTTATGGTCTATGAATTATAGCTCAATAGAGAAAAAATTATTAGGGCCTTGTCAAAGGAATTCAGGAGTCATCTTGAAGAGACTTGCGATGGATCCAGGATGGTATAATTTGAGCTTCATAAATGGTGAAAATTGCAGTTGGTTGAAACCCAGCAAATATTTTTATCTTGTTAAAATTTTTTAATTAAAAATTTTTTTAAAGATTATGTATTTGAGAGAGAGAGAGAAAGAGCATGTTGGGAAGGGGAGAGGAAGAGAATCTGAAGCAGACTCCATGCTGAGCGCAGAGCCCAACACGGGGCTCAATCTCACAACCCCGAGATCTTGACCTGAGCCAAAACCAAGAGTTGACACCTAACTGACTGAGCCGCCCAGCTGCCCCCAGCAAATATTTTTAAATCTATGAATTCATAATAACATTAAATGAAAAATTATTACCTTAGAATATGACAGGGAAATGATTTGTTATCTTGAAAACTTATCAATAAAGGAAAAGAATGCAGCATTTATTCTGTTTTGTCTATATGAATTGCAGTACAGGGTAACGTAATAGTAGATTAGGGGAATTGTCTCTTTTTAAAAGTGTTCTATCAATAAATGAAAAAAATTATAGTACTAGAACATCATTTTACAGTTTAGTAAATGAAGATCTGAGCATCAACAAGTATTATCATAGGAAGGAAAACAAACAAATATATCTAGCCTTGCCAAACACTACCTGTAGTTTTGCCAGAGGGATTAAATCCGATTGCAGAAAATACAGAAGATAGGAGAACATAGTGTACTACACAAGATTGCAATTGTCAAAATCTAGGTTCTTAGAAAATGTGGTATATATATATATGTATATATATATATATATATACAATGAAATATTCAGCCATAAAAAAGAATGAAACCTTGCATTTGCAACAACATGGATGAAGCTAGAGAGTGTAATGTTAAGCAAAATAAGTCAGAGAAAGACAAATACCATATGATTTCACTTATATGTGGAATTTAAGAAACAAGCAAAGAAAAAAAGAAAGAGAAACCAAGGAACATACTCTTAACTATAGAGAACAAACTGATGTTTACTAGAGGGGAGGTGGGTGGGAGGATGGGGGAAATAGGTAAGGGGATTAAGAGTACACTTATCATGATGAGCATTGAGTAATGTATAGAATTGTTGAATCACTGCATTGTACACCTGAAACTAATATAACATTGTATGTTAACTATACTGGAATTAAAATTAAAAACTTAAAAAAAAAATCTGTGTTTGCAAAAAGTCTATTGGTCAAATGTCCCAGGTTCTTTAACAAATAAATTATAAGGAAAGGAAAGGAATGGAGGAGTAACCTCTAGATTAAAAGAGATTTAAAACATTCCATTTTGGAGGCTCCTGGGTGGCTCAGTCAGTTGGATGTCTGCCTTCGGCTCAGGTTGTGATCTCAGGTTCCTGGGTTCAAGTGCTGTGTCAGGCTCTCTGCTCAGCAGCGAGTCTGCTTCTCCCTCTTCCTCTCTCTCTATGATCTCTCTCACTCTCAAATAAGTAAATAAAATCTTTTTAAAAATCTCCTTTTTAATAGAGAGATTGAACTATAGTGTCTAGGAATGCACATTTGGGTGATAAAACTATAGAAAAAATGAGGAAAATGGTTAATAGAATAAAGTCAAGATAAGGGTTACTTATGGCAGTAGAGAGGTAGTTCTGATTGGGGGCACATAGAAGGGGCCTTTCGGGTTGCTGGCAAAGTTCTCTTTGTTGACTTAAGTAGTGTTTGTAAGATAATTCCTTAAGCCATCCATTTTATTTGTATGGTTTTCTATTTTTGTGTTTAATCTTTCAATAAAAATATTTTTTAAACAACTTATAAAACTAGGGGCGCCTGGATGGCTCAGTCAGTTAAGCGCCTGACTCTTGATTTCGACTCAGGTCATGATCTCAGGGGTCTTGGGATTGAGCCCTGCCTTGGGCTCTGCACTCATTTTCCCTCTCCCTCTGCTTCTCCTCCCCAATTGTGCTCTTTCTTTCTCTCTCTCTCAAATAAATAAATAAAATCTTAAACTTATGAAACTATTTTAACTTTTTATATATATATCTTTTATTTTTTTAAAAAGTACAGTGCTTGAACAAATTAGACATTTTATCCTCAGATAATAGGAAGTTTAGAAGTAGGCAGTACAGGGCTGTTGTGTTGATTCCCAGATGTCTTCAGGGATGGTATGGAAATTCTCCTCCATGCTTTTCCCCTATTAATAAGGAGTTAATAAGACTGTGAGCTTTAAGAACTTTCTTATTATTCTGTGTGTCCTCTATATTTGGCATAGTACCTTGGACTCAGAAGACATTAATATTTTTTGAATAAATGAGTGAATATATTAGTCATGAAGAAAATGGCAATCGTTATTTCATTAGATGTTCTAGGTATGGATGAAGTGTGCCAGGATGTATGATTATTAGTCATTTGAAGATCAGATTTCATTATTTTACTCTCTAGTATGTTTGAGCTGAATTATCTTTTGCTTACATATTCAAAATTTAATTTTTCAGGGAAAAAATAAGGAAAAGATAAGAAAGGGAAGGAGAAAGAAGGATGCCTCTAAAACAGCGCCATGTGCAGAGTTGTAGTTTCCAGAACATGTGGTACTGATAATTCTCACTAAAGGCATGTTCTTATCACCGGTCATTTTGGTTGGACTGTTGTTGAAGGCCAATATTAGACCATTATCAGAGTTCACTACCTGGGTTGGGGGTGAGATGGTGGTGGTGGATTTTATAAAGCACAGAGAGGAAGCAGATAAGACTAAGATTCTTTTGTAGCCTTGACCATTTTCCTGTGGAAGGTCTAAATCTAATGATAGCATTTCCTTGGTTCTTCTCTCCAAGGATTGTTAGGATAATGAATTTGTTTTTCATAGTTTGAGATGTCTCTGTGTTTGCCTGAAATAATTATGTGGACTTCTACCATCACCCCATAATTTCCTGTCAATCACCCTTCATCTCTTACTTGCCATCTTATTTGTTTCTTTGTTCCTAGTAGCCTATGTGAACTATTTTTGTTTACCTGAAGATTTGTGTCTTAAGTGTGGAAAACTGCAGGGTTTTTTTTTTGTTTTTTTTTTAACGTTAGTAAGATTGTATTCACAGGACTGGGTTTTATAGCCCATCTCATTTTTTCATCTAATCCATAGCTGTTTAACTCAGATGTCCCTCCTTAACCCAGATAATTTTGTGAAATTCTCATGGTATGTTTTGCCATATCTGTTTAGCTATAATTTGGATTTTAACAGCAAATACACTAGTTTTAGAATACTTATTCCCCAGGTTTTTACAGTATATTATTTATTAGACTTTTTTATTTTAAAGATTTTATTTATTTTATCTGACAGAGCGAGAGACAGGCAGGGGAAGTAGGAGAGCGAGAAACAGGCTCCCCGCTGAGCGGGGTGTGTGATGCGGGGCTTGATCCCAGGACCCTGGGATCATGACTTGAGCTGAAGGCAGACGCTTAACTGACTGAGCCACCCAGGCGCCCCTTATTTCACATTTTTAAAGTCACAGACTAAAATGATTTTGGACCTTCAGCTATTATCACTGTTTTGATAGTTAAACAACAGTAGTCTTGTATCATCTGTACTTATACTTTTTTTCCCAGCTTTATTGAGGTATTATTGACACATAGGTTATGTAAGTTTAAGGTTTACATGTGATGACTTGATGCAAGTATATATTGTGAAATGTTTACTACAGTAAGGTTAGTTAACACCTTTGTCCCCTCACATAATTATCATTTTTATGTGTATGCTGATAATCTTTAAGATCTCTTAACAACTTTTAAGTATATAATACAGTATTGTTAATTATAATCACCGTGCTGTACATTAGAGCCCCAGAATTTATTCATCTTATACCTAGAATTTGTACCCTTTGACCAGCATCTCCCATTTCTCACACCCCTGAGTCTCTGGTAACCACCATTCTACTCTCTATTTCTGTCTGAATTCAGCTTTTTTTGTTTTTTTTAATTCCACATATAAGTGAAAACATAGAGTATTTATCTTTCTCTGTCTGACTTGTTTCACTTAACATAATGCCTATAAGGTCTATCCGTGTTCTCACAAAAAAGGATTTCCGTCCTTTTTATGGCTAAATAACATTCCATTGTATTATACGTATTTTCTTTGTTCATTTATCTATTGATGGACACATAGATTATTTCCATGTCTTGGCTGTTATGAATAATGCTATAATGAACATGGGAATGTAGATATCTCTTTGAGATAGGGATTTCATTTCTTTAGGATATATAATCAGAAGTGGGATTGCTGGATCATATGGTAGTTCTTTTTTTTTTTATATACATATAATGTATTATTTGTTTCAGGGGTACAGGTCTGTGATTCGTCAGTCTTACACAATTCACAGTGCTCACCATAGCACATACCCTCCCCAGTGTCCATCACCCAATCACCCCACCCACCCACTCGCCTCCACTCCAGCAACCCTCAGTTTGTTTCCTGAGATTAAGAGTCTCTTATGGTTTATCTCCCTCTCTGGTTTTGTCTTGTTTTATTTTTCCCTCCCTTCCCCTATGATCCTCTGTCTTGTTTCTCAAATTCTTCATATCAGTGAGATCATATGATACTTGTCTTTCTCTGATTGACTTATTTCAGTTCTATTTCTAATTTCCTCAGGTACCTCCATACTGTTTTCCATAATGGCTGCATCCTACTCACAGGATACCTTTTCTCCACCGCCTTGCCAACACTTGTTACCTCTTGTCTTTTTAGTAATCATTCTAACAAATGTAAGATGATAACTCACTGTGGTTTTGATTTGCATTTCCCTGATGATTAGTGATGCTAAGCATCTTTTCATGGCATTCATATGTCTTTGGAAAAATACCCATTCAAGTCCTTTGCCCAGTTTTTAATCAGATAGGTGGTTTTTGTTTGTTTTGCTATCAAGTTGTATGTGTTCCTTATATTTTTTAGATATTATTCCCTTATCAGGTAGATGGTTTGCATATATTTTCTCCTATTCTGTAGGTTGCCTTTTCATTTTGCTGATTTATTTCTTTACCTGTGGAGAAACTTTTTAGTTTAATGTTGTCCCACTTGTTTATTTTTTCTTCTGTATCCCATTGAAAAAATCATTGCCAAAACCAATGTAAAGGAGCCTTTCCTCTATGTTTTCCTCTAGTAGTTTTATAGTTTGGGTTCTTATGTTTATGTATTTAATCCATTTTGAGTTATTTTTTGTGAGTGATGTGAGATAGGGGACCAGTTTCATTCTTTTGCATGTGAGTATCAAATTTTCGCAGCACCATTTATTGAAGAGATTATCTTTTCCCCATTGAATATTCCTGACTCAAATATTCATTGACCTTATATGTGTGAGTTTATTTCTGTGATCTCATTTCTTTTCCACTGATTTGTGTATTTGTTTTTATGACAGTGCCATACTATTTTTATTACTTTAGCTTTGTAATGCAGTTTTAAATCAAGAATTGTGATGCTTCCAGCTTTGTTGTTTCTCAGAATTGCTTTGGCTATTTGGGGTCTTTTATGGTTCCATATAAATTTTAGGATTTTTTTTTCTGTTTCTGTGAAAAATGTCATTAGAATTTTGATAGAGTTTGTATTGAATCCATAGATGGTTTTGGGTAGTGTGAACATTTTAACAATATTAATTCTTCTGATTCATAAACACAGGATATCATTCCACTTATTTGTGTCTTCTTTAGTTTCTTTCATCAAAGTCTTGTGGGTTTTAACATACAGATCTTTCATCTCCTTATCCCTAAGTTTTTAAAAAAATTTTTATTTAAATTCAATTTAGTTAACATATAGTTATTATTAGTTTCAGGAGTAGAATTTAGTGATTCAGCAGTTGCATATAACACCTAATGCTCATTACATCAAGTGCCCTCCTTAATGCCCATCAGCCAGTTACCCCATGCCCCCACCCACCTCCCCTCCAGCGACCTTCAGTTTGTTTCCTGTGATTAAGAGTCTCTTATGATTTGCCTCCCTCTCTGTTTTCATCTTTTGTTTTTCCTTCCCTTCCCCTATGTTCATCTGTTTTGTTTCTTAAATTCCACATGAGTGAAATCGTATGGTATTTGTCTTTCTCTGACTGACTTACTTCACTTAGCATGATACCGTAGTTCTCTCCACGTCATTGCAAATGGCAAGAATTCATTCTTTTTGATGGCTGAGTAATATTCCCTTGTGTGTGTGTGTATACACATACCACATCTTCTTTATTCATTCATGTGTCGATGGACATCTGGGCTCTTTTCCATATTTTGGCTATTGTGGACATTGATGCTATAAACATTGGGGTGCATGTGCCCTTTGAATCACTATTTTTGTATCCTTTCGGTAAATATCTGGTAGTGCAATTGCTGGGTCTTAGGGTTGTTTTATTTTTAACTTTTTTGGAGGAATATCCACACTGTTTTTCAGAGTAGCTGCACCAGTTCACATTCCCACCAGCAGTGTAAGAGGGCTGCCCTTTTTCCACATCCTTGCCAACATCTGTTGTTTCCTGATTTGCTAATTTTAGCCATTCTGACTGGTGTGAGGTAGTATCACATTGTGGTTTTGATTTGTATTTCCCTGATGCCAAGTGATATTGAACATTTTTTCATGTGTCTGTTAGACATTTGTCCCTGAGTTTTTAATTATTTTTGATGCTGTTATAAATGGGATTGTTTTATTTCCTTTTCAGATAGTTTTTTGTTAGGGTATAGAAATGCAACTTATTTTTGTATGTTGACTTTGTACCCTGCAACTTACTGAATTAGTTTATTAGCTGTAATAGTTCTTTGGTAGAGTCTTTAGGATTTTCTCTGTATAAGATCATATCATCTATAGAGACAGTTTTACTTGTTTCTTTCTTATGTGGATGCTTTTTATTTTTTCTTCTTCCCTAATTGCTCTGACTAGGATTTCTAGTACTATGTTGAATTGAATGGTAAGAGTGGACACCCTTGTCTTATTTCTTATCTTACCAGGAAAGCTTGCAACCTTTTACAATTGAGTAAGATGTTAGCTGTGGACTTGCCATGTATAGCATTTATTATGTTGAGGTACATTCCTTCTATGCCCAATTTGTTGAGAATTTTTATCATGAAAAGATGTTGAATTTTGTCAAATGCTTTTTCTGCTTCTATTGAGATGACCATGTGATTTTTAAATCTTTCATTCTATTAATGTGGTATATCACGTTGACTGATTTGTGTATGTTGAACTGCCCTTACATCCCAGATATAAATCCTGCTTGATGATTGTGTTTGATCCTTTTAATGTGATGCTGAATTCAGTTTGCAGGTATTTTATTGAGAATTTTTACATCTATTCATCAGGGATATTAGCCTGTGATTAAGAGTCTCTTTTCTTATAGTGTCCTTATCTGGCTTTGTTATCAGGGTAATGCTGGCCTTGTAAAATTAGTTTGGGAGTGTTCCCTCCTCTTTAATTTTTTTGAAAATATGAGAAGCATTAGTATTAATTCTTCTTTAAGTGTTTGATAGAATTTACCAGTGAAACCATCTAGCCCTCAACTTTTCTTTGTTGGGAAGTTTTGATTACTGTTTCAATCTCCTTACTCATTATTGGTCTGCTCAAAATTTATATTTCCTCATGATTCAGTCTTGGTATGAACTTTTTTTTACGTGCATACTTTCTTTTTGCTTACTTAAATTAACTTTAGCCAGTTTTTCGTTAACTATTATTAGATCAATATTTCTGTGTTGATTGTCTCTAATACTAAATATAGATGCTTTAAAAATTATTAAAATAGCCAGAATTTTTCTTCAGTTTATCTTATAAACATTATTTTTACCTTTTACATAAACATATTTAAAATGTTGAATATAGCTGTAATTTTCAATTCAGAAAGTTACTTTTACTTTTGAATATTTTAATGGAAAAATTTTGGTATTCTCTTTTGTCTTTCCCTGGGAAAGCTTCTGTCTATAACACTATATAATTATTCCTGAAGTGACAAGTTTTACAAGAATTTAAAAAATAAATAGATACCAAGAGCCAAGAGAGATACCAAGAGATACCTTACTAGCTAGAAAAGAGGACAAAGGGCATTACAGACAGAAGGAAGAACATAAGCAATGGTATAGAGCATAAAAAAGGTCTTCATAAAATAGTAAGAGGTTTGATGAGACTTAAGTTGTAGGAAATAGACTGTGATCAGGAAATTCATTGCTTTTCTTTTGACAATTAAAGATTAAGTATTTATGCTAGTTTCGTAAAGCTAGCCATTTTTAAAATACCAAAGACTGACTGATAGTGACCAGTTGAGTGCTTATTGACTAGTGTACTACCCTTGCTGGAATTACGCATTAATAAAGCATGTGGTTGCTACATGATATAATTTGAGGACAGTTCAGAAGAATGCTGGTTCAAAACTATCTTCTCCCTTTTCCTTTCCTGGTGCTTAAATGCTATTATTAAATAGTTATCTCTATCTTTGTATTGAGTTATCTTTTAATGAATGCAAATGCTTTGAGGCAAGATAGCCATTAAGAGTTGTCCTTCATAATAAAAAAAAAAAGTGGGTGGCTTAGTCGGGGTTAAGTGTCTGCCTTTGGCTTAGGTCATGATCTCAGGGTCCTGGAATCTAGCTGGCTTCAGGCTCCCTGCTCAGCAGGGGGTCTGCTTCTCCCTCTCCTTCTTCCCTTCCCCACCGCTGGGGCTCTCCTCTCTCTCTCTCTCTCCTCTCAAATGAATAAATAAAGTCTTAAAAAAAAAAAGAAGAGTTGTCCTTTCTCACAAAATTCTCTTGTCCAAAATTTCATTTTGCTTTCAGCACTTAGGGATTAATATTCTTACCAAATATGGGTACTCCATTATTGAAGTATGCAACTTACAAATGATGGCAGGATAAATTACCTTCTTTTTCTGTGCTCTGTAGCAGTTTGTACGTGTCCCTATTCTGTTGTGTTTAATTATTTACTTACCAACCTGCCATCTTCAGTGAACTGTGAGCTCTTATGAGCCTGCCTCCCATTTCTTTATATCTATCCTTAGAGTTTAGCAATTTCTTACATATCTCAGCAGCTTGGTAAAGGCTTAACAGTGGAGGAAAAAAGGAAAGAGGAGAAGAAAGGAAGAAGTTTTAATTAAGAGTTATTTCTGTCAAGGTAATTCCCTCTTGTTTGATCCTTGCTTTAACTCTTCAATTACTCAATATATTATCCTTCCCCTTTGTTTGCTATTCTATTCCCAAGACCTCTTTTGCTTCCTGCTTAAATGTAGATGTTAAGGAGATTTTAAAACCTGATTGGTCAGAACTGGCACAGACTAGGAATCTGGGCCATTTGGGATTGGAGTAATCTGTTTTAATTACCCCAGACTCAGAATCAATTGTAGGGTTAAACAAGAAAAGAAATGCGTTGTACCTTTTTACACGGTTTTGGTTGAGTTGGGCCATTTATGGATTACTTGGGATAAACACAATTAAATTTGAATTATTTGTGGCCATATGTATTTGTTAATTGACTTCCTATTTATAGGTCCATAAAGTATGTTTAATTCATGTCACACTCAAGGGAATAAGCCTATGTTCATAACTGCTAAAATATACATGGTTGCCCAATTCAGTTACCTTTTAAACTATTTTTTACTTAGATTTCCATTTCTAATATATTTGGAAATGATACACTGAATTTGTAACGTATTAAACATTGCCTCTCAGTGATAGTTATAAAACTAAACTATATAAACCTATATAAAGCTTTAGTTAATTTGTGAAGGTAGAGATCTTGTTTTTCTTTATTTCTATATTCCCAGTGCCTGAAACATGGTAGTTACTTGACAGATACTGATCAAATAAATGAGAAATCTCCTTTTCCTTGACTTGTGTTAAGTCATGACCATTATTATATCATTTTCTCTGTTGTGGATTTATGTAAAAGAACTATAATAAATTGTTTAAGCTTTCCTAACATATATCCTGTCTTGAAACCATGGCCTTCAGTTCCTCAGTTTGCCCATTTGAACACTGAGACATAGTGTTGTATCTGTGCAGCATATCATTATTATTCAAGCAAAGGAGACAATTCTGGAGAAAAGTTTTTGGTGTTGTTTTTTCAAAACAGGAAGTAAATACATTTGTTAATGTGTGATGTTATGAATTCTAGAACTTTAACCCCTAAAGAAAAGTTAAGATCGGAAGTAATTTTTCAGAATGTTTTACTATTTGAATAATCAACAGGATGTGTGTGAACCATTGTAGTGAAATCAGTAGTAATTATCACTGGAATGTTTGTTTGTCTTCTCTACCGTTATTGTGCAGCTTTAGATGGACATTGACTACCAAAGACTAGGAAACAATTCAAGATTATGTAGAAAACTGATTATGACTTGTAGTTCAAAGAAATTGAATTTCTCAATAACTGCATAGCTATAAATACAGCAAGAAACATTGCTATTTAGGAATAAAGCATTAATTTCTTAAAATATTTGAGATTGTTAATTATCTGAAACTCAAGAAAGCATGTGATATTTAAGAATACAAAATTTAAGTAATCTTCAGTTAGACATGGGTAAATTATTTGTATGTATATACTATATTATTTTCTGGATAATGGAAAACTTCCCCTTTGAGCACTAGAATATTGTCCCTAACTCATTTCAAATATAAATCCTAACTTAAATCCTGTTTTAGTAAGTATAGTATAATATTTCCCCCTTGGTATCATAAACTAATTGTTTTGACTGATGTAAGTGGATAGAGTCCCTTAAAACTACATGCCTGCCTTCTTCACAATTTATCTAATACTAAATGATGCTGACTATGAATTTTATCTTCTGATGGATTATCAAATGGATTATTTTTTTGTAGGGGATTGCACAGGGTTCAGATAGGAGTGGAGAGGAAAAAGTTCTTCCCCGGAGTCTTCAGGAAAGAAAGCCTAGATTCCTTTTCATGGTATTCAAATTCTTCTTGAACGTGCCCCTGATAGAACTACTTACAGGTTTCTCAGTGCCTTTTCCTCCTTAGTCCTCTGTTTCTTTGCACATGGTTTTCTGTCAGCTTTGAAAGCCTTTCTGCTCTTGTCTCCCTCACTAACTTCTTATTCTTCAAAATCTAACTCAAGGGTCTGTTCCTTTGGTGGGCCCAGTGTAAATCACAGGGGCCTTTAAAAGATGAGAGAGGGAGACAGAAGAGTCAGTGTCAGAATGATGCATTCTGACATCACATAAATGAGAAACACTCAAATGGCTTTTGTCAGCTTTGAAGATGGAAGGAGGCCATGAGCCGAGGAATGTGGGCAGTTGCTAGAAGCTGGAAAACCCCAAAATAGGACTTCTGTCCTGCTGAGCTTTAAGATAATACATTTGTGGTTTTTTGAGCAAATACTTTAATCATAATTCTAAATTACTTATTTTTACATTTACATAGATGTTTCCATAAACCAAGAAAAACTGAGCTAATAAGTATTGTACATTTTTTAGTGGTTAACATGTTTTGAAGAGTTTTTATTAGAAAGTGATCAGGAGCTGGTTGAAATTCTTCCCATAAATATAAAGTATCTATTACTATTTTTATTCACAACAAATTCAGGTCTAAGCTTCCAGAAAAGCTATATTGCCTAATATCATAATAGGGATGACTAAGTACTTGACATTCTCCCTCTTAAGCACTGGCTTAACCTAAAGTGATTATTTTAAGAAACAACCTCCCCCTGCCCCATCCTCACCCCCTGTTATAATTACAACACAGATACTAATATTTTTACAAAGTATTCATTTGATCACGAAATGTAGACAGAGATAGGTAGATGCAATAGTATCAAAAAAAAAGAGCATATCAAAAACTTTTCACTTTTATTAAAGGTTTTGACAATGAGAACTTCATAAAATGTCATGAAATTCTATTTGCTATACAATAAACTGTCATGAAATTCTATTTGCTATACAATAAACATCTACTGCTAAGTAGGAAACATATGCCATATTATAACAACCATTTTAATGTGTAAAATAATTCTGAATTCCTTTTTTAAATTAATATGTAATTTATTATTTGTTTCAGAGGTTCAGGTCTGTAATTCTTACTGTAAAAATATTTGGCTAAAATATGAAACATCTTTGCAGTAAAACTTACAATGTAGCTTAAGTAAGATTTCAGAAGTGTCTCCTGGATAAAATGGGAATGTTTCCCTTCACCAGATAAACTCTGAATAGTTAAAGTTAAGGTGCCATAAACTAGACAAAGCTAGGAAGGAATATCTTGTTACTAGAAAAGGACAGCATGTAATATGGACTTCCTCCATGTCAAAGTGACAACCACTTAATGACAATGACTTATTATACATTTTAAAAAATAGAATATAAAAGATAATATATTTGTGTTGTTTTAAGCCATCAAATTTGTGGTAATTTGTTATAGCAACCATTGGAAACTAATACAACCACAGAGGTTTTTTTACATAAATGTTTGTTTTTAAATACTTTGACTCAGAAGAAGTAGCTGAATTGGTGCAGAAAATCCTCAAGTATACATCATTCACATCCCCCCAACAATAATATTTTATATAATTATAGTACATTATAACAACCATAAAATTGATTCAACCTGGTTGAACCAGGGCACAATACTATTAATTCAGGGAAGAAGTACCACTTCTCTGAGTGGACCTTTTTTTTTTTTTTTTTTAAGATTTTTTTTATTTATTTATTTGAGACAGAGAGAATGAGAGAGAGAGAGCACATGAGATGGGGGAGGGTCAGAGGCAGAAGCAGGCTCCCTGCCGAGCAGGGAGCCCGATGCGGGACTCGATCCAGGGACTCCAGAATCATGACCTGAGCCGAAGGCAGTCGCTTAACCAACTGAGCCACCCAGGCGCCCTGAGTGGACCTTTTTATATAGATTTAACTTCTGGAAGTATGTGTAGGTCTTACATACTCAGAAAATATACTAGATGAGTCATGATGGGAAGAAACAAAAAAATACTAAAACTGAAGCATACAGAAGCAAACTCAATCTTTTATTTATTTTTTTTAAAGATTTTATTTATTTAACAGAGAGAGACACAGTGAGAGAGGGAACACAAGCAGGGAGAGTGGGAGAGGGAGAAGCAGGCTTCCCGCTGAGCAGGGAGCCCAATGCGGGGCTCGATCCCAAGACCCTGGGATCATGACCTGAGCCCAAGGCAGACGCTTAACGACTGAGCCACCCAGGCGCCCCTCCACTGTCTTTTAGATGAAAAACCTAACCACACTGAAGAGGAAAAACTACTCAAAATAACTTATGTACACAGTATTTGACTAACCTCAGTTTTGAATAGGTTTGAGGAGAGAATTTCAAACAAATTGTGAGCTCCTTTTTAGTTGGTGTGGTGTTAAGTTAGAATGGCCAAAGAAATTTTATAACTATTTTGTATGTAGCATAAGATTTAGCAGATGGATGAATATGTGTATATTACTAGTATCCAGGGTTCTCACTGGAAGAAGGGACGCACACATATGTATTAGAATCACTGGGGAGAGACCCTATAGGAATAAAAAGTAATGGTGTAAAGATGCACCTGGGTGGCTCAGTCAGTTAAGTAGCTGATTCTTGATTTCAGCTCAGGTCATGATCTCAGGGTTGTGAGATCAAGCCCTGTTTCAGGCTCTGTGCTGAGCATGGAGCCTGCTTAAAATTCTCTCTCTCTCAATCTCTCTCCATCTGCTCCTCACCTCAACCACCTCCCCACCCCACTTGCACGCACTCTTTCTCTCTCTAAACCAAAACAAAACAAAAAATTGGGAAAGTAATGGTGTGAACCCAGGATTTCTCATATATATGTGTATGTATACTTCTATATGTGTCTGTTAATATGCATGTATATGTGTTCATATATTTGGATATATGTGTGTGTGTGTCGGTGTGTGTGTAGATGCATATATTTCTTATGTCTATCTACAGAAGTGACCCAGGAACAAAGACTCCCAGTAAAAATGATCTAACATTACCCTAATACTCAGAATCTTGGTCCTTTTTTTTTAAGTTTTTATTTAAATTCCAGTCAGTGAACATACAGTGTAATACTAATTTCAGGTGTACAATATAGTGACTCAGCACTTCCATAGGACACCTGGTGCTCATCACAGCAATGCACTCCTTAATCCCTACCACTAATTTCACCCATCTACCCCTTGGTAACCATTAGTTTGTTCTCTGTAGTTAAGAGTGTTTTTTTGGTTTGCCTCCCTCTCTCTCTTTTTTTCCCCCTTTGTTCATTTGTTTTGTTCTTAAATTCCACATATAGTGAAATCATATAGTATTTGTCTTTCTCTGACTGACTTGTTTTGCTTAACATAATACTCTCTAGCTTTATCTATGTCATTACAAGTGGCAAGATTTCATTCTTTTTGATGGCTGAGTAATATTCCATTTTGTGTGTGTGTGTATGTGTGTGTATGTGTGTGTGTGTGTGTGTGTGTGTGTGTATACACTACCTCTTCTTTATCCGTTCATCAGTCTATGGACAGTTGGGCTCTTTCCATAATTTGGCTATTGTTGATAATGCTGCTATAAACATCAGAGTGCATGTATCCCTTCAAATCAGTAATTTTGTATCCTTTGTGTAAATACCTAGTAGTACAATTGCTGGATCATAGGGTAGTTCTATTTTTAACTTTTTGAGGAAACTCCATACTCTTTTCCAGAGTGACTGCACCAGTCTGCATTTCCACCAACGTTGCAAGATGTTTCCCCTTTCTCTGTATCCTCACCAACACCTGTTATTTCCTGTGTTAATTTTAGCAATTCTGACTGGTGTGAGATGATATCTCATTGTAGGTTTGATTTGTATTTCCCTGATGATGACTGATGTTGAGCATCTTTTCATGTGTCTGTTAGCCATCTGGATGTCTTTTTTTGAAAAATATCTGTTCATGTCTTCTGCCCATTTCAGACTGGGTTATCCATTTTCTGGGTGTTGAATTTGATAAGTTCTTTGTAGATTTTGGATACTAACCCTTTATCAGATATGTCATTTGCAAATATCTTCTCCTATACTGTAGGTTGCCTTTTAGTTTTGTTGATTGTTTCCTCACCTGTGCAGAAACTTTTTATCTTGATGAAGTTCATTTTTGCTTTTTAATATAGCTTGAAGTCCAGAATTGTGATGTCTCCAGCTTTGCTTTTCTTCTTCAAGCTTGATTTGGCTATTTAGGGTCCTCTGTGGCTCCATACACATTTTAGGATTGTTTATTCTAGCTCTGCGAAAAATGTTGATATTTTGATAGGGGTTGCATTAAATGTGTAGATTGCTTTCGGTAGCATAGGCATTTTTAACAGCATTTGTTCTTCCAGTGGAAATGTCTTTCCATTTCTTTGTGTCCTCTTCAATTTATTTCATTAGTGTTCTGTAGTTTTCAGAGTACAGATCTTTTACCTCTTTGGTTAAGTTTATTCCTAGGTATTTTATTGTCTTTGGTGTAACTGTAAATGGGATTGATTCCTTAATTTCTCTTTCTGCTGCTTCATTATTGGTGTATAGAAATGCAACAGATTTCTGTACATTGATTTTATATTCTGTGACTTTGCTGAATTCGTGTATCAGTTCTAGCAATTTTTTTGGTGGAGTCTTTCACGTTTTCTACTTAGAGTATCATGTGATCTGCAAATAGTGAAAGTTTGACTTTTTCCCTGCCAATTTGAATGCGTTTTATTTCTTTTTGTTGTCAATTAATGTGGCTAGGACTTCCAGTACTATGTTAAATAACATGGTGAGAGTGGACATCCCTGTCTTGTTCCTGACTGTAGAGGAAGAGCTCTCAGTTTTTCACCATTGAGGATGATATTAGCTGTGGGTCTTTGGTATATGTCCTTTATGATGTTGAGGTATGTCCCCTCTGTTCCTACTTTGTTGAGGGTTTTTATCAAAAATGGATGCTGTATTTTGTCAAATGCTTTTTCTGTATTTATTGAATCATATGGTTCTTATCCTTTCTTTTATTAATGTGGTGTATCACATTGATTGATCTGTAAATATTAAACCACCCTCACAGCCCAGGAATAATTCCCACTTGATTGTGGTGAAGAATTGTTTTAATGTACTGTTGGATTCGATTTGCTAGTATCTTGTTGAAAATTTTTGTGGCCATGTTCATCAGGCATATTGACCTGTAATTCTCCTTTATACTGGGGCCTTCAGCTCAGGTCATGATCTCAGGGTCGTGGGATTGAGCCCAGCCTCGGGCTCTGCACAAGTCTGCTTGTCCCTCTCCCTCCCCCTCTCCCTCTCTGTCCCTCCCCCTGCTCTTTCATGTGCTTGCTTGTGCATGCTCTCTCTCTCACAAATAATTAAATAAGTAAAATCTAAAAAAAAAATTCATCAACATGTTAAAAGGTTCATATACCATAGTTAAGTGAGATTTATTCCTGGGATGCAGTGATGGTTCAACATAAGCAAATCAATAAGTTGTTCTCTTTAACATGGTTAATTTATGGTAGGTGAATTTTACCTCAGTAAAAAAATAAAAAATAAAAAAATAAAGTTGTAATAATGTTTCATATTGAATGAGACTAAAGAAACGCAACAACTAAATGGAGAATCTGATCCTAGAACAAATCTTGACTGTAGGAAAAAATTTCTAAAGAACAATATTGTGGCCAAAGCAATCTTGAGAAAGAACAAAGATGGAGGTATCATGCTTTCTGATTTCAAACTATACTACAAAGTAATCAAAATAGTATGGTACTGGCACAGAAACATATAGATCAATGGAATAAACTAGAGTCCAGAAATAAACCCATCCTTATTTGGTGAATTAATCTATAAAAATGGAGACAAGAATATACAATGGGAGAAGACAGTCTTTTCAATAAATAATGTTGGGAAAAGTGGACAACTTCATGCAAAGGAATGAAACTGGACCACTTTCTTATACAACACAGAAAAATAAACTCAGGTGGATTAAAGACTTAAACGTAAAACTGGAAACCATAGAACTCCTAGAAGAAAAATTAGGCAGGAAGCTCTTTCACTTGGTCTTAGCTGTATTGTTTTGGATTCATTTCCTTAGCCAAGGGCAACATATTTTAGATGATTATCCTTTTACATTTATATACTTTCTATGCAATTTCACTCAGTCTGAGACTTGTCCTCATTTTTTATGTTATTTTTTGACAGGAATTTTCAATTTAAAATAATTGAATTTATTAATCTTTTAATTTATGATCTGTGTATTTTACACTTTCCCTATCTGAATTTTTAAAGATATTCTCTGACATCTTTTAATGAAAGTTTTAATATTTGTTTATAGTGACTCATGTCAGCATTCAGACAGCTTGTCAGTTCACTGGAACATTTTTGAGTGCCTACTATATAGTCAGTGCTTGGCAGGGGAGGATACAGCAATGTATAAGGCCCAGTGTTATCTTTGAGGGATTCACATTTTAATGAAGGGGACATCAGGTACAGTGAAGGTGAACAAAAGAAGCAGAGTTATCAAACTGAAAGAAGTGTTCTAAGAACTCAGTTAGTTTACTATTGATCATACAAGTGTGGGAGGTAGCAGCTGGGTTGGAAATACGGATGTAAAACCATAAAGATATTTTGGCATGGCGCTCAGTCTTAATCTAGTAGTCAGGTGTCTTCAAACATTTTTAGCATCAGAACCCTGACTTAAAAGCAAATTAATGTTAGCAACTTCAATAATTACAATAATAATCATAATACCAGCTAATGTATCTTGATTATTTAACATGGTACCATACTGAGAATTCCATGCATTATCTCATTTCTTCTTTATAGGAACCCTCTAAGATAGGTTTTAAAATTATTCTCATTTTACCAACTGAGGCTCACAGCGATTAATATATAAACAGGTTGAAGCAAAGCTTCTCTTAATAAATTGCTTCTTTGGAACAGAATACATTTGAAAATAACTACCCAAAAGAATGGGAAGATACTGAAGTGTTTGAAGCATGAAAGTGGCATAATCAGATTTGTATTTTATGTCCATCATGCTAGACTGTGGAGAATAGATCTGAACTGAATAAGGACTGGATTAGAGAAACCAGTTATAAAACTCTTACATTATCCAAATGAGGTAAAATTAAAAACCTGAATTGTAAGTTCAGGTGTATCATGTGAGATAAGTTAGGAATCATAAAAGAGGATAGCAGTTAATAATGGACCAAGAAGAAATTTGCATGCCTCACGTGAAGGGACAAGCCATGGTAAAGGGAGTTATAGGAAGTATTTTACCTTAGAAGACTTTGATTTGGTGGGTCCATGTCATTAAGGTTCAACTAATATTTAAAAAAAAAAAAAAAAAGGCCCAGTAGTAAAAAGGAGAAGATAAGAAACAATATATTTATTTAACTTCAATTTATTAAGTATGAATGCTGTATTTTCTAGCATTTCTACTAGAAAAATAGAAACAGGACTTATAAATTCTGTACTAGCAGAGGGGATAAAAGAAGGTTTGGGATAATTATTAATCATTTAGAAAGGGGGAAAAAAGGTAGAACAAATAAAAAGTATTGAGTAAGATATTATATGTATGTATATATAGAAATAATCACCATAAGTCAATTAAATGATCTACTTAAAAGACAAAGGTTGTCAGACTAGATTTGTTAAAATGTCAACTGTATTTCCAAGAAGTAGAGAAAGGTTGAAATGAAAAGATGGAAAAAGACATACCAGGAAAATTTCAACAACAAAGTTGGCATGGTTATATTAACATCAGACAAATGGACTTTAAGGGGGGAAAAAAGTTATTTGAACAGTGCCAGCATCTAAAACAGGAATTTAAGTACAGTCCATGGAGATGAAGTTGAAAAGAAGGTAATAATGTATTTCCAAACAACTAATATGTTCAATGAGTGTTACATTGATTTGAAGAATAAAGACAAAATAAAGGTTTGGGAAAACAAATACTCATAGGTTACATGGAATTTATAGTTTAACCAAATAGTTTTCTTTAGAGATTTCAAAAATACTGGCTTTTTCATTCCATGTCATTCTTTGTCTGTTTGTTGGCAACACATATAAAATGAAATGCATTTGGTAAGCATTTGCTCTTGTGTTTTCAGGAATTCAAAATGTCCTCAGCCTCTTTTGTGCAGTTCTCACAGAAAATAAGGTTCTCTTCCATTCTGCAAGTTTCCAGAGACTTAGTGATGCTTGCAGAGCCCTGGAATCTTTAATGTTTCCTCTTAAATATAGGTGAGGTTTTTAACTTGGTACTTTAATTTGTTCCCAATTCTGCATTACTTATTGATGATTAGTTGAAATGTCATAGCACAATAGTTTTGAACCACAAGGGCATATTTTACAAAGTTATGCTGTACACATGATTCTGATGGAAATCTAACCTAGAATTTGGAAATTTTCCAAGTTGTTCATTACTGAGTGTTGATTAATTTAGTGCAAAAATAATTTGAATCATATTATCAGCAACATTTAATTCTCTTTGAATATAGTTAGTGATGAAAGTCTTAAGTTAGTTTTGTCTGATTATTTGATATTAAGGAGTTATTAATTTTTAGGGGTTATAATGGTATTATGGTTATATTAAAGAAGATCCCTTACTTTTTTTTAGATACCTACTAAAGTATTTATGTATAAATGATAAGATGTCTGGGATATGCTTCAAATAATACAGTAGGGAAGAGAACAGTTTTAAAATGGGTAGAAACATATATGAGACCTTGCATTGGTAATTGTCAAATCTGCATTGGCTACATGAGGCTTCATTTTCCTTTTTTCCTCCCTATTTTTTGGGGGTGTGGGGGAATGTTAAAATTTTCCATAGTAAAAAGTAAAAAACAAAACATCTAAACAATGATGCCCTGATAGTGTTCTGAATAAAATATTTTCTAATATACTGTTTTATCAATTTGATAATCATAACATTTTTGTAAAATTAAGTTCATACAAACTAGAAAAAAAATTTGGACTAGAAAAAAAATTTGGACTGTTTTATTTAAAAACTTTTTTCTTTTTTTTATCTATGTGCCTTTCTTAACCCCTAGATAAGAGCATTCTAGGCCTTAATTTTTGTACTTTGCCATTCTGAGTGAATTCAAACAACAAGTATAGAAAATGGAATTTGAATGATTGTTTTATTTAGACAAATCATCATTAGTATTAAGGGAGAGGGCCCATCAGGTAGTCATTGTTACCTCCTGATATCAGATTTTTATGTAATGAAAAATGCTTTCAAGCAAGATTGACAAACCTAAAGAGACTGCTTGCCTCCGAGGAATATGGGATAAGGAAGCTTCCCTGGGTTCCATTTACTTTATATCTTGTTATATCTGATCATCTCTTTCAAAACATGAAGATTTTTTTATCTTTCTTTTAAAAAATTTAATATTAACAGCCATGAGAATATTATTGATAATTTCTAAATGTAGGTATTCTGAAATTCATACCACATAAAGGTGAAAGAAAATATGTTCATATTATGGGAAAACAAATATAGCTCACATATGCTTTTATTATTTCCAGTTATCCTTATATTCCCATTCTCCCGGCTCAGCTTCTGGAAGTTCTGAGTTCCCCAACGCCTTTCATTATTGGAGTACATTCTATCTTTAAAACTGATATCCATGAACTTGTAAGTATTTATCTTTAAATTGCCAGTTATTGAGGCCAAAACCTTATCATATTTCTTTGAGTCCTATAACATTTCAACTAATTACTACTTTCAGATCTGTTGCATTCCCAATAGGAAAGATTGGCTGGAAGAAAAGCATCATTGAAAAATATAAATATACTAGTTTCTTCTTATAGCAAGTATGGAAGATCTTCAGAATGAATTTATTAATAGTTTTAAATGCCCGTCTTTTGGCATATTAATTTTATCTTTCTGTATTCTCCATCCTATATATGAGAAAGGAAGATGAAATAATCCATTAATTAGTATTCTATTTATACTTTTGTTATGAGTGCTGTAATATATTCATATTTTGAAATGAGGCTGTGTTAATCCTGAATGGCTGGTAGCTAAAAAGCAAGAAGCATTTGCAAAAGAGTGAAGGGTTTTAGTAGAATATGAACCCTTCAGTATGAATGCCACCAAATTATTCTTTTCTTAATGCCATATGAATAGAAATACCAAAGAAGAAAAGGAATGTTCTATATTTAAGCCAGTTCTGGAATAATGTGTTTACTTCTCTGTACTGAACTTATTTAAGAGGTACTGTCACAAAAAAATGAGTTTCAGAGAAGGACATGCAGGATTGTCAAAACTTTAGAAACTATATCCTGTGAGGCCCTTAAGGAAATTTTCTCGGATAATAACCTGATACTGTTTGATAGCTAAAGATAAATACTGAAGTGACTGTTGTAGGAAGGTTCATTTTTTGTAGCTCTGAAAAGCTGAAATAGAATCAGTGGCTATAGTGGATATAGAGACAAATTTCTCCTCAGTTGAAGAGCTTTCAACTATTAGAGCTGCCCAATGGTGAAAAATGGGTTGCCTTAGATAAGGAATGTACCCTCAAGAACTGTAAGTGGAGTACAAGGAACAAATTCCATGACACTTTTCAGGGAGTTTAAGAAAAATTCTTTACTGAAAGGTTGGGCTATATGACTTCTTCAATCCACAGATTCTTCAGATTTTGTAATTCTACTCTTGTTTTAGTTTTAAATGTCAACAGAGGTAACTCTGTTGTTACTTATATATAATTATAATTGTAATCAAATCATAGGTGTCATTAAAACTGACAAAAGACAATTCAACATTGTAAATTAGAAGCAAGACCCTCATTCATATATTAATTATTTTCCTACCTTTATATGTTGATATCTAGTTCCTATTTAACTTTGATATCACCACATAAAATATACATAAATCAATAAACATGCTTAGTAAAACCTAGTTAGTACTAATTAGAAGCATACCCATCTGGTTGACAGGTAATTTTTTACCACTAAGTATAAAGTTTCTGGAGGGTAGGACAAGCCAAATGTTTCCAAAAATAAGTTTCTTAATTTTTTTTTTTTTTTAAAGATTTTATTTATTTATTTGACAGAGAGAGACACAGCAAGAGAGGGAACACAAGCAGGGGGAGTGGAAGAGGGAGAAGCAGGCTCCCCGCAGAGCAGGGAGCCCGATGTGGGACTCGATCCCAGGACCCTGGGATCATGACCTGAGCCGAAGGCAGTCGCTTAACCTACTGAGCCACCCAGGCGCCCAAGTTTCTTAATTTTTAATGAATAAATTAGAATGAATTTTAAACCTAGTATCAACATTATAACTTCAGCAGTCCTGGCTGGTTTCTCTATTACATTTTTATGTAAGTTATTATTATTATTTTTTAAAGATTTTATTTATTTATTTGAGAGAGAATGAGATAGAGAGAGCACAGGAGAGGGGGGAGGGTCAGAGGGAGAAGCAGACTCCCTGCTGAGCAGGGAGCCCGATGCGGGACTCGATCCTGGGACTCCAGGATCATGACCTGAGCCGAAGGCAGTCGCTTAACCAACTGAGCCGCCCAGGCGCCCCTATGTAAGTTATTTTTAAGTAGGCTGTTGTAAAATGTTAAAAATCAATTTCTTTCTTAAGCACCCAAACAGTACCATTTTAATATATACCAGTTGCTTTGTTTGTTAACTCTTGTAATGAGTACTATATTATTTAGGATATGGCTAAACTACTATACCAAAGCATCCAAACTACAGTGGTTCAAACAAAATGAATTTTATTTAACACTCATGCAGCAGTCCATAGTGGTGTTCCATTATATCAGAATGGCTTACTCCATGAACTCATTCATGGTCCAAGCTTCTTTCCTTCTTGTTTCTCCACCAGAACTGCCTCAAGCATTGGCATCATCTGAATGTTCAAGGTTGGGTTGTTGTTAGTTCATAGTTTCAGCCTTAGGAAGAAGAGAACATAGGAAAGCCTTACATCCTCTCTATTTTGAATACCTGAAAGTGTACACATCACTTCTCACATTCCATTGGCAGAAACTTAGTCACATGCCACAGCTAATTTCAAAGAAAGCTAGGAAATACATGGTAGTTGCTATGGACAGCCAAGAGTCTTTTCCACACCTGCTTTCTCTCATTTTGAATTAATGAAGATCAGATTACTTTGCTTAGCAATAAATGCATTTTATTAATTATTGATTAATTTTTCTCTCCTTTAGCTAGATGTAATCATAGCAGATTTGGATGGAGGCACTATTAAAATTCCTGAATGTATTCACCTCTCTTCCCTCCCGGAACCACTTCTACATCAGACTCAAGCAGCTCTTTCTTTGGTATGACATTTTTAATAGTAATTTTCTTTTGATTTAACTATAAACTCAGGTAATTGGAATTAGATATCATTGGCAGTATAATTACTTTAAAAAGAGTTGTATGTTCTTAAAACATGAATATATTCTCACAGAATATTTAGAATAGGATTCTTTACTACATATTATCTGAAGAATATACTTTAAATTCTGACTGTTTATTTTTTCTACATTCACTCTTTCACTCAGCATATTTATTTAGTAGTTA
Organism: Leptonychotes weddellii; assembly: GCF_054177405.1. Classification (NCBI taxonomy): domain Eukaryota; kingdom Metazoa; phylum Chordata; class Mammalia; order Carnivora; family Phocidae; genus Leptonychotes; species Leptonychotes weddellii. The sequence continues at coordinate 41,793,916 of NC_138379.1, forward strand.
ATATATACCGAATACTGTGTTAAGTATTGGAAACATACCAACATACCTGTGAAAATAAGACCGGACTCTGCCTCAAAATCCCTGGTTTCCCTAACATCCCTTGCTGGAAGATAGTACCTGCTCCTTTTCCTTCAGCCTCCTTGTTGGCATCTCATTCCTTTTTGGTAGATGCTACTTGCAAATAGTGTGATACTATCTTGCCAATGTTTTTAAGTTACTACAGAAAACTGTAACTTATTGAGAGATTAAATATCTAACATTTTTTGGAGTAAAGTTTTAATGACTCTTGTAGTTTGGGTGTTTCTCACTGACACATTTAATGTTTTTATAGTTATTTTATCTTAGTTGGTTTTTTCTTTTTTATAATTTTTTTTAAAGTAGGCTCAATGCCCAGTATGGGGCTTGAACTCATAATCTTGAGCTCAAGAGTCACATGCTCTACCAACTGAGCCAGCCAGACACTCCTTACCTTAGTTGATTTTTAAAATTAGAGCATTGTATTTTACTGACAAAATTTTAGGTGCCAATTTATTCATCATCAGAAAATTGAAACTTAGAAATTATGCATTCCTTTTCAAGCTGTACTAGAACTAAAGCCTTCATATTCTTTTTTTTTTTTTTAGGGGATGGGAGGGGCAAAGGGAAGGGGAGAGAGAGAATCTTTTTTTTTTTTTTTTTTAAAGATTTTATTTATTTATTTGACAGAGAGATAGACAGAAGAGCACAAGCAGAGGGAGTGGCAGAGGGAGAAGCAGGCTCTGCACTGAGCAGGGAACCCGATGCGGGACTCGATCCCAGGACCCTGAGATCATGACCTGAGCCGAAGGCAGACGCTTAACCATCTGAGCCACCCAGGCGCCCGAGAGAGAGAATCTTAAGCAGCCTCCAACGTGGAGCCTGACATGGGGATGAGTCTCACAACCTTGAGATCATGACATAAACCAAAATCAAGAGTTGGACGCCTAACTGACTGAGCCACCCAGACACCCCAGCCTTCATATTCTTGAACAATATCCCAGTCTGAGCTGTTTAAAAGAATTTTCCCTTTATGGGGTGCCTGGCTGGCTCAGTTGGAAGAGCACTGATCTTGATCTTGATCTCAGGGCTATATGTTCAAGCCTCACATTGGGTGTAGAGATTAATAAATAAACCTAAAAAAATTAATTAAAAAATATTTCCCCCTTAAATAGTAACTTAAATAGGAACTCAGAAGTCTAGGATTACCAGGAAGGATTTTATTCTTAGAATATTTTCAAATTTGTATTAGTCCTTATATTGTTAATAGTGGTATCTATGGGATGTGAATATTTAGAGAAGACTGACTTTACCTAACATAATCTAGAATACAAGATGTGATAGAGTGGAAAGAATACTAGTGCAGGACTCAGGAGACCTAAATTCCAGTCTGCATCTTGCCACTTGATATTATTGAGCAACTCACATTCTATCTCTAGGCCTCTGTTTCCTGGACATTATCTATAGGATGAATGTTGAATGCATAGGATGACTAAAGGACTGTTTACCAAAGTGAAGTATGGAGATGATTTTGGGTCACATGTGAAACCTTTTTATTTTAATAATTATGTATTTATCATAATAAAAATAACATAAAAACCTAGGATTTCATAGATGATATCATCTACCAGATTTAAATAGGTGAGTTGATTTAAAGATAATTTAAAGGAAAATATTAACTAAATAACTACATTGGTAGTATATGGATATAGCAGAAGCTGAGAAGGTAGTATTTGAGTGATTGAAAAAATGTTTAATGTTTCTAGAAATCATAAGTTTCTAAATCTTATATATGATTACTTAATAATGATATCTATAGTTATTCAGGGATTAAGTATGAGAATGAACAAATATTAAGATTTTAGTTCTTAAGTCAATGTCTCCTGGTAGAGATTCTGCTGCACACTGGTATATCTTAACCTGCAACACCTGTGCCACCAAATTTGATCAATGAATTTGGTAAAACTGAGTATACCTGTTTTTGTAGTTGTCAAGCACAATGGCCAATTGTGGGGTATAGTATAGTGCTGTAAATAAGACATGAGAACAGGGGCGCCTGGGTGGCTCAGTTGTTAAGCGTCTGCCTTCGGCTCAGGTCATGATCCCAGGGTGCTGGGATCGAGCTCCACATCGGGCTCCCTGCTCGGTGGGAAGCCTGCTTCTCCCTCTCCCACTCCCCCTGCCTGTGTTCCCTCTCTCGCTGTGTGTCTCTCTGTCAAATAAATAAATAAAATCTTTAAAAAAAAAAAAAAAAAGACATGAGAACATAGTGTATTATCAAACTAGAACCAAAAAGAAATCATATTTGATGAACTGGGTGGGAGCTTTGATACACAATTATAGCAGCTTCATTTGGTTAGTAAATAATTGTGATCAAATGGCAACACAGTACTTGAACTGTGTAATAACCATGGACAATTTCTTAGACATGAATTATACTGCATTATTATCTTGTAATAATGATTGGGTGATTGGGTTATAAATATTGTCAATATTTTAGTGTCAATTTTAAGTATTGTTATGAAGCCATGTAAGTAAGGGTTAATATATAATAAAGGCCCCTTTAAAATTTTGTGCGATGCATTTCTTAGAGTGGAACTTTGTGGCCATTCAGGAGCCTTATAGGACTGGAAACCTTTGATAAGTTATTTAAGCATTCTTGAGCATTTCTTCATCCAGGGGTTAGCCAAAGTATTTTTGTCTATTATAAGTATACTACCCAAACCTGAGTATTTGAAAATAATTCTGCCAAGAGAAAAATTTGCTACTTACTGATGAAATTTCATCTTTTTCTCTGTGTTAAGTCTTGCATAGATCTTCTTTACCTACCTGCTCCCCAGCCTGCTCTTCTTCAAAACCTAACTCAGTTCTTACCTTTTTTTTTTAGCTTTCCCTAGGTTGAATTAATTATACTTGATGCTTCATTTATTATTCTTTATATATTTATATTACTTGCACATTGTTTTGTAGTTTTATCCCTCTAGACTGTGAGGCTCATAAGCTTATTCACTTGGTCCTCAGTATTTCAGTTAATTAATTAATTAATTTTTAATTACACTAATAAACATAAAAACAAATGCTTGTTTAACATTTTCAACTATATAGACAAATCATTCTGCCCTAGACTGTTCCCTTCCCAGAGGTAACTAGTATTTTATAGTTTAGTGTATATTCTTTCAGAACTTTACATTTTCATTTGTGTGTTTAGTGTGTGTAGGTAGGTAGATAGATCAACAGACCAAGAGAGAGATTTAAGGTTTGTTTTACTTTCAAATAAATGAGACCATACTTATGTGTGTTTTTCTAGCACATGTTTCTTCATTAAATATTTTGTCTTGGAGATCTTTCCCCAATAGTACATACAGAGCTGCCTCAGTTAATTGCATTGTTTCCTGGAGGAAATATATTGTTATTCGTGTACTGACACTTTTTCATCTTAGTATTCCAACTAGGTTAAATAATAGGTTTTATTGATATTAAGATTTTGTACATAACCAAACTTCTTTGCTTTAGATTCTACACCCAGATTTGGAAGTAGCAGATCATGCTTTTCCCCCTCCACGAACAGCTTTATCCCACTCAAAAATGCTGGTAAGAAGTTTAATATTTAAATTTGATGTTTTTAAATAGAGCTGTACTTTTATTTGTAGGGTTGTTGAAGAAGCTGAGTGTAGTGAGAGTCAGATGTACAGCCTAGTTTAATAAGTGTACCAGATTAGATGTTCTAATTGAACAGTCACTGACTGATCTTATGACCTGCTCTTGGAGGAGCCACAGGGCAGCACGCAGACTGGGAGGGGGTAGAGGTAAGACTGTTGCCCTGAGGAGGCAAGAGTAAGTGTGCGTTGTAGCCTGGAAAACTATGCCAAGTATCAAATCGAAAGGGCCAGGCAAGGATAAAAGGGGGAAGCTTACAAAAAATGGAAACGGATATTGTTGACAATGAGAGTCAAGTTTGACAGGTAGATGAAAATAGTTCCAGTTAGAAGCCATGTAAGTAAGAGTTAATATATAATAAAGGCCCCTTTAAAGTTTTCCCAGTGCAAGGAGGGCACGTATTGAATGGAGCACTGGGTGTTATACACAATCAATCATGGAACACTGCATCAAAAACTAATGATGTATGGTGACTAACATAACATAATAAAATAAAATTAAAAAAACAAGTTGAATGAAAATAATTATAAATTCAAAAGAAAAATAATTAAAATAAAAATCTAAATTTCACCTGAAAAAAAATTTTTTTGAATGCATTTCTTAGAGTTGATCTTTGTGGCCAGTCAGGAGCCTTACAGAACTGGATACCTTTGATAAGTTATTTAAGCATTCTTGAGCATTTCCTTGTCCAGGGTTGACCAAATAAACTTGTAAGTTTCCTTTCAGTTCCAAAACTATGATTTTTATTAAAACCTGAATTATCAAAACCAATTTTTAAGTCATACCTTATTAATATAGGAATAGATTTTTATAAGTTGGATAAACTTTGGAAGAATTTCATAAGCTTTTAAAATATAGTCTTTTGAGATTTTTTTCTTTTATATTTGTGACTGTACTTCTTTTGATGGAAGTAAAAATCAAATGACTTGGGAAAGATGTCCTTCTCTAACTTGGTGAAGGGGGAGACTCTGACTTTTTCTGAGAGGAAAATTGGATATACTATAGGCAAGTTTTGTTTGGTTCACTTGAAAAAAGAACTATTTAACAGCCTACCCCGTTCAATAATGGGACAGGCTAGATGCCCACCACTCAGGACTGCCACAAGTAAGACTTATGTGTAGAAAGTGCAGACAGATTGATTCAATAAACTCTCAGGTTCTTTTCAACTTTCTGTCTTTGTGATATTTTTTTTTTTTAAAGAAATTCAGTTACCTAACTTGTTTCTTTTTATATTTTCAGGATAAAGAAATACGTGCAATTTTTCTTAGATTATTTGCACAACTTTTCCAAGGATATAGATCCTGCCTACAACTTATAAGAATTCATGCAGAACCAGTAATACATTTTCACAAGGTAAGATGATACATTACCATGTTGTATGTGTCCAAAACATGGCCTCTAATTTAATAAAACAACTTGGTTGTCTTTTTTTTAGCTGTGTATTTTGACCTTAGTTTATCAAATGTGGTTATTTTTTAAGTCTCTGCTTTGTGATTAGGTAATAATTTTTAATGATACTGTGGAACTGACATGTTTTCTTTAGAGTTTGTTAATTTAATTTTAAATTGTTTTTTTTCTTTTTTTATGATTTATTTAGTTATTTTGGAGAAAACGAGAGTAATTAAAAGTACAAAAATTAAAATTTAATTCTAAATTGGTTTTTCTTTTTCTTTTTTTTTTAAATTTATTTAGTTATTTTCAAGAGAAAGAAAGTGCCCAGAGGGGAAGGAGAGAGGGAGAGGGAATCTCAAACAGTCCCCACTAAGTGCGGAGCCCAGCTACGTGGGGCTCCATCTCACCACCCTGAGAAAATGACCTGAGCTGAAATCAAGTCAGCTGCTTAACCAACTGGGCCACCCAGGCGTGCATAAATTGTTTTTTCTTTTAAAATTGAGTGTTAATTTTTAATTTCTTCTCCTGCTTTATGGACAGACTTATTGTTATTCTTTCTAACACTGTAATATTTCAGACATCAAAAGACCTTTTTGAGAGACTGTATTTTATAACAACACATTTATGCGTGAAGATATTTATTCAGGCTTTGATCTTTCTATTTTTGTTTTGACCATTCATCCATTACTAAGTGATAAATTATTCATTTCACTTTTTCTTTCTTTACAGACAGCTTTCTTGGGGCAGCGTGGTTTGGTTGAGAATGATTTCCTCACTAAAGTTCTCAATGGAATGGCATTTGCAGGTTTTGTTTCAGAAAGAGGTCCTCCCTATAGATCCTGTGATCTCTTTGATGAGGTATAGTTCTTATCAAATGAATGCATATTTACAGACAAAATTGGACTAGTGGTTAAAAGTAGAGAAGTAGTATTTTTTTAATGTAAATTTAATTAGCCAACATATAGTAGATCATTAATTTCAGATGTAGTGTTCAAGAATCCATCAGTTGCGTGTAACACCCAGTGCTCAAAATCCTAAATGTATTATAAATTGAATATCAAATAATCCAAATGTTACTTATTATTATGCTTATTAGATCTTGGTATTTATAATGTGGATTTGAAAAATTAGAAAAATACAGGATGTCACAGAAGTACATAAACATCTTGAACAACTGAATTTAAGTAGTTCATTAAAATCTTTTTGAAAAAGTGACAGTGATTATATAAATAAAACTTTTATTTTTGAAGGCAGTAATACAGTAATTCCTTTATCAGTTTCAGAGAAAGAGAAAGGTCTAGGTTTAATATATAGATATGTGATTTCAAACTACAGTTACATTTAGTCTATTAGTGTCATAGAGCCATAGTTGGGCTCAGTGGCATTCTTTTTTAAAAATTTTATTTTATTTAAATTCAATTAATTAACATATACTGTATTATTAGTTTCAGAGGTAGAGTTCAGTTATTCATCAGTTGCATGTAACACCCATGCTCATTACGTCATGTGCCCTCCTTAATGTCTATCACCCAGTTACCCCTTTCCACCACCCACCTCCTCTCCAGCAACCCTCAGTTTGTTTCCTATAGTTAAGAGTCTTTTATGGTTTGTCTCCCTTTCTGATTTTGTTTTATTTTATTTTTCCCTCTCGTCCCCTATGATCCTCGCTTAGTGGCATTCATACTAATCAATAATCAACATTTGTCTATATCCCGTAGGAGATCTTAAATATATGGAAGGCAGATTTCATTTCTATCTTCAAGGAACTGGCCATATAAAGGGAAAATTAGGACAAATGTGACTCCAAATAAGGATACTGTTTCATCTTAGTTGTGATTTATTTTAACACATCTTTCCATTTATCATTTAACTGCGTTTACAGCAGCTCATTCTGGTGGATAGAACAATGTGAATACTGTTCCCATTTCAGTTTCTGAAAGAGCACTGTATTGGAACCAATAAATCTAAAAGTTCTGTAGAGTGTATAAAAGGAAAACACTTAGCACCCAGGATAGTGGAGAATAGTAATAGTGATTATGTTTTGCTGCAGGTGGTTTTATTTTGTTTTTTGTTTGTTTGTTTTTATTTATTTATTTGACAGAGAGAGAGAGAGAGTGAGAGAGGGAACACAAGCAGGGGGAGTGGGAGAGGGAGAAGCAGGCTTCCCGCTGAGGAGGGAACCCGATGCTGGGCTCAATCCCAGGACTCTGGGATCATGACCTGAGCCAAAGGCAGATGCTTAACCAACTGAGCCACCCAAGTGCCCCTATGTAGTTTTGTTTTGTATAGAGAAAATAGGAATCAAGTTCTTAAAGATCTCGGTTCAGAGAAGGATCTTTTATTTTCCGCAAAGATTATTAAGTAATCACAGATAAGAATGAAAGAAGGGGCACATGCTGTAGTTCTGAGTATGGAGACCTGTACCAAAAACTTTAATTAATAACACAAAGCATATGAAAGTTTAGGAGAGATTGCCCTGTGGTGTAAGCAGTTCTTTCTGATGAATTACTAATCACTGATTCCCTAATACCAGCATTTAATATGATTGATCACTAACCATCTGATTTTTTTTAATAATTTTTTTATGTTAGTCACCATACAGTACATCATTAGTTTTTGATGTAGTGTTCCATGATTCATTGTTTGCGTATAACACCCAGTGCTCCATGCAATACGTGCCCTCCTTAATACCCATCACTGGGCTAATATGTATCAGTAATTGACACATAATGTTTAATGGAGTTACATTAGATGCTCCCCAAGGTCCTTTCTAGCTCTCACATTCTATTAGTTTCTGAAGCATTCTGAATAGTAACATTGGTTTATATACCCCTCATTTTTCCTATCTAAATTCTCTTAGTAACTCCTTCTGGCAGCTTCATCACAACTAGTAAGTCAGAGTGATTGCTTGCAGAAAACTTTCTTGCCATAGCCTCTGACTGTTTTTGTAAATCCTTCCCTTGCCTGGAGTGTCGACCCTCTACCTTTCAGTCTAACCATGGCTTCCTATTTTTCATGCTCTGCTCTTATCTCACCACTTCCTCCAAACTTTCCCAGAGTAAATGACTCTGAGAGCCACTTGGTCTGTATTAAGCTTCATGTTAGGTCTCTAGCTTTATGTGGCAACTTATCATTTATTATCTACATTTATGTACATAGGATATACATATAGCCTCTTGATTGGAAATGATGATAAAGCAAGGACTAAGTCCTATTGAGTCTCCCCTTAGCGTTCATCCAGTTCTGTGTTCTCCCTACAGTTACGATTTTTCCTGTCTAATTGATGTTGTTACTTGAAAGCTAGTTGTTCATATGCGTATTTCAGTCAAAGGCCTAAAAGGAATGAGATGCCAGACCTAAGTAATTTCTCTTGGGTCATTTAATTTGCTTGAATGCGCTTTTAAAGAAAAATAGCACTTGCTCCTGGAAAAGGGATCCTTGTTTTCATCTAACCTAGGGCAGCCTACCACACTGAAGATTTTAGAGGCTTTGAGAAGCAGCCTGCTTTGTGTGTTGCCTTGTCCCCATACTCCCATCACGTAGGCCTGTTAGAAGGAAAGATATATTTGCCTTTGTTTGACAGTCTTTCTGATTTCTGGCCTAGAATAGGTGGAGTCAGAGTTTTATATGTTTGTCTGCTCCAGTGAATCTGTTAGTTTCTAGAAGGAAAAACTCTATATTATACCCTTTTTTAAAAAAATCATCTTTTTACCCTTCTTTCCCATACTCACTTTTTTTCTTGTTAGTATTCTTCTCTCTGCTTCAAATGGATATACTGTTCTCCCAGTAAATTAGTTTTGTAGGGAAATGGATTAGAGTTAAATAATTTGATAACTGGAAGGAGGTCAAAGGTCATTTTGTTTTTCCATCTGATTGTAGAGATGAAGAGACTGAAGCTCAGGAGTTTTAGTGACTTGTTCCAAATCATAGTGTCAGCAGAGCTAAGACTAAAGTCTGAGTCACCTGACTTGAACATTTGGTTCATGTTTTGTAAGTTAGGGAAATGTTTGGAGACTTTCTGACCATCTGAAATTCTCTTGAGTGAGAGAATTCTCCGAATGAGGCCTGAAGAATGAGAGGGTCTCTCTCAGTTCCAGAAATGATTTTTTCCAAGAAGAAATAGGGCCCTAAATTATCAGGGATAGACCACCAGACTATCCAAGGACTCGACTGACTCTGTAACTCTAGAATAAAGATGAAACCCAGTAAAAATGTAAAATATTTTGTCTTAATAATAAGATATATTTTAGATGCTTTTTGGTTTGCAAATTGTAAGAAATTATCACACAGTTTTCTAATTTAGCATATTTTGGAGTTGATGTTTTGCCATTTGATTCTTTTTCCAAGTTGGTAGCTTTTGAAGTAGAGCGAATTAAAGTTGAAGAAAATAACCCATTGAAGATAATAAAGCATGTCAGAGAACTTGCCGAGCAACTATTCAAAAATGTAAGTAAATATGTTTTAGACAGTCATTAATTTTATTTTATTTTATTTTTTAAAAAGATTTATTTGAGAGAGAAAGAGAGTGGGTGTGTGTGCAAGTTGGGGGAGGGGCAGAGGGAGAGATTCTTTCTGGCAGATTCCCGCTAAGCATGGAGGAGCCCCACTGGGGCCCCCATCCCAGAACCCATGAGATCATGACCTGAGCCAAAATCAAGAGTCAAATGCTTAACCAACTGAGTTACTCAGGCACCTCAGACAGTCATTAATTTTAAAACTATGTAATTATTTTGTTTAAAAAACTAAGAAGTGTCATCTTTCTAGTTGTCTTTTTGCTCTGACTTAAAACCTTTGGGATTATAAATTACAAGATACTACAGTTGGTACTGTGCATCAAAACAGACCTCATTTTTCAAAGTGATTTTCCTGTCAATCAACTATGTTATGAAAACATCTTAGTCACAGTTTTCCCGTTTGTTTTGTGCCCTCATTGTGATTTTCATTTAGGACCCTGTGTTCTTGAGAGCAAACTGTTCATTTTTAAGACATAAAGATTAGACTCATTGGAGACCAGAACTAGAACTGACCAATGTGTCCGCTTTAGTGTGGTGCAGTGACTGTCAGCTGGATCAGGAAAATTGTTTGAGCTGTATTGTTTAGAGCAGACAGGGAGTAAAAAGCTGAAAGAAAGAGAGCAGGTTGCCAAGTGACCACAGAAACTCAAGGGTAGAAATATTCCTTTTATAGAAGGAATGCAATTAAGTTATAAAGATTGGGATGTGATAAAGTGTGAAATAATCATTTGGATGCCAAGACAGAAGAGAACCTAAGGTGACAGGGAGATTACATACATGCAGAAAAATGGATTTTGGCTAATGATTGCTAGTCATACTTCCTACCTGTAAAGCTTTTCAGAGTTGAAACTTGTACTAAGAAAAGGAAAGTAAATGGCAAGTATGGTTTCCCAGGGGAAAGTTGAAGGAAGGTGCATTTCAGGAAATATATTTAAGAAGGATTTGGGGTCAGTATTGCAGTATCATTTAACTTAATTATTCGAATAGGTGGAACTTTTTGGACATTGGGTCATAAGTCAGTGCTTTGTCACATCCATTTGAAATCTGAGACCCAATTGGATAAAAACAGGAATGCTAAGTTGTGTTTGTTTCATGTTATTCAGTTATTTATGGATTTTATTTCTGAAGTTATTTTAAAATTTATCCCTTTGACTAATACCCTGCACTCCACATACAACTGTGTCCAATATAATAAATCTATTTCTTGATTAGTGTGCTGACAGTTTTAAAAAAAAGAGTCCTGTCAGAAGGAAAATGTGTGTTCTGTGGTGGTCTTCGGCATTTATGATGGCTGTGTAGAACTACTGTAGAGCATGACCACATGAGAAGTTTCTGTTGATGTATTGTAATAATAATAACAAATATTGAGTGTGGCACAATGTACCAGGCATGGGATTAAGCACTTTACATGCATCATCTGTAATCTTCACAACCACAGTGTTAAGATAGGTGTCATTATCCCTATTTTACTGGGGATAATTGGCTCAGGATCATATGGCTATGAAGTGATTGAATCCAGATTTTAAATTCAGAAACTTTCATCTGTCCAGTTCCTAAGCCTATTTTCTTTCCCCACATTAGGCTGGCTCATCTCTAGCTGGAAAAATAGTGATATTTCCAATGACTGACTTTTATACTTTGTTCTTTATAAAGCACTTTAACATACTTTCTCATTTGATCTTGTAAATGACCATAGGACATAAATAGGGCAGATGTTGATATGTGAGGAAACTGAAGATGGAAGTTTTTTTTCTTGCCCACTAGGAGTGATTTACTGATGGATTTCAAAAAAAATAGCGAAACATCAAATGGGAATCAGTGTTTGAGATTTTGGGACTGATCCCTTGAATAACTGAATGTTTATTTCTTAGATCTTTACAGGACTATTCCAAAACTGTAAAATTTTATAGCCTGTAAGTGATCAGAGCTGGGGTTCTGACACAGGTTTGTCTCTGTTACATGACTGAGTACATAGTGTATGTAAGGGAGTGTGCCAAGCCACTTTGATGCAAAAACAAAGTAATTTCCTTTTTTGCCATCCTAGAACTTAAGTTTTATGAGAGCTTACACTACATACTACGCACTCTACTATATTACATAGTTTACACTAAGCTGACACAAAACTGAAAACTGCAGTAAAATAAATAATAATTATACATTCTTTTTTTTTCTCTTTAAATAGACACTTTATTATATCTACAGGTGATAAAATCCCAGAGCTACTGTTAGGCACATAAATACAGACCCTGCTAAATATTTAATGTTATCGAGCTTGTGCGACTCCAGCATGGTTTTGAGGCCAGTGACCTCAGTGTCTATCTTCCTGTTTGTTTGGGTGACAGCCTGATCTTGCTGGGCATGCAATGACACCATTTCTGTCCTCATTTCCAGCAGCTTCCTTTCATTCAATGAATACAATTCTTGCACTGTGCTCTTTTCTAGATTGAAGTCTAATTTGATACCTGTTTGGACTTTGATTACTTCATCCATAACTTGTTTTAACTGATGTAGTTTAGGGTTTATTTTCTCATTTTCTGCTCTGAGGGCTGAAAATTCACTCTTCTCCAAAATAATACCTTTTTTCACATTAGCAATCTGCGGCATTATTTGCTGAACAGCGATCTCCTGCTGCATCTTGGTGACCATATCCTGGTAGACAGTATCCATGTTGGTGTCCATGATCTTGACCAGTGCAGAGGCAGTGATTCCTGCTTGCTGGGTTGGGAACCCATTTTCTTCGAGTAAACACACTAAGGCATGGGTGTCAAAGTAGAGCTTCTTGTTCCCACAAGAGGTGAAATCTCTCCTTTTGTGCTCCAGATCTCTCCTGTACTCCAGCTGCAGGCTCCCAGCAGAAGGGCTTAGTTCTGTCCTGGAGGAAGCAAGGGCGGTCACTTGGCTGTGGCACAGGTGGAGGGCGCCGATGGCCCAGGCACCTCCAGACAGTCACCTCCCCACGGGCTTCAGCAGCCTGCCTGGATTTGGAGGGAAGGGATGGAGGGTCCTGGGCATTAGCACTCCCGGTGGGCAAGAGGCCGGCACAGGAAGGGCATGAGCAGCTAAAAATTATAGCTTCTTAAAGGTAAATATAAAACATATATAACATGCACCACACCTATCCTTTAAAAACAACACTTTTAAAGTGATCACCATGAGGGACTGTATTACTAGGTAGGAGACGTAAATCGCCCTTCAAATGTACTCTATATTTTTTAACCCTTATTGGGCTTTTTCCCCCCAGTCTAATTCTATTCCATTTAGTTTAATCAATTCCATTCTTTCAGTATGTATTTATTAAGCATATGCTAGTGCCAGGCATTTTCTAGGTACATGATTCCCCTAATATCCTTCAAAAGAGGATACATGTACACGATGAGTAAGAATTTCAGAATATCCCCATGGATTGTCATCAGACTTTCTGAGATTCCTTCTAGTTGTAAGATTCTAAATTCCACATGGTCCCAACATTTCTGAAGTGAATACATTACAAAGTTAAAAAGGAGAGCATGATGGTAAAGTTACTTTCTTGGGTTATGCAGGAAGTCTAGGGGAGGGAGGATGGTCTCAATGCAAAGAAAATAATCTAGATGGTTCTATTTTTAACTAGCCAGTTTTTTTTTTTTTTAATCACATTCTAAAATTCCCTTTTGGTAAGCAGGAACCAACCATATAATTTGACTGTTTCCTTATTATTGGGTTAGAATTGAGACCTGGTGATTCCACTTAGATGTTTGTAAATACTTTGTTGCAGTAAAGTCTGGTATGTGTACCTAGTCTTTCTGCTTCACTTATCTTTGAAGTACTCAAAAATGAACCTTAATTTCTCAGTTTCTTCTCACCACTCCTTTATATTGCTTTTTAATGAGTCAGAATGTGAGGAGACATGAGTAGGATGTTGTTAACCGGGTTTAGGTGCTCTTTTAACTTTCTGGAGCTTCCTAAATAACTAAGGAAAGAATTTGGTGACTTAAGTAGAGGAGGGGAATCGTAAGGGGACATGAAGGAGAAGGAAGGGAATAACTCCATTTGAGACAAATTGTGTAAGCGTTGATAAGGTTTATACCATGAAGATTATCAATCATTCATTATAAAGCTTTTCTTTCCATTCTCACTGGATAATGCTGGATCTGGATCTGCTCACTTTGGCTTTCAGAATCTTCATGTCTGTATGACAGACAGCACATTTATGTACTTAATGGCTCTATCTCTATGATTCTCCATACACACTTACAAAGGACCACTAACTACACACAAAATGGGAATGTTAAGATAGGCCCAGATAAGAGCTTTATAAAACCTCCATTCGAAGGCATCAAGAAATCAGTTGGACATGTGTTTTACTGTTTTACATAGTACCATTTTTCTAATTTGTTTTGCATCTGCAATAGTACATAAATATTTGCTAGACTGTGTAATTTGTCTGACAGCTTTCTTAAAAGAAAAATGAGAAGACTTGGACTTTCTTAGAGAATAATATGAGATTTCTATTTGTGCTTTAAGAGTATTTCATTGCCCAGGATTGCAGTGAATTGATTTTAAAATCCTAATGGGAGAACAAAGCCCACATACAGGAATAGCCTTTGTAAATCGCATAAGGTCTATAGCGTTTACATTTCTGCATAAAATTAATTTCACTACCAGGCAAATTTAATCTACACTGTTGATATTTGTACTCTTTGCCAACTGTGAATTAAAGGATTTTGTTGTTGTTATAGGAAGGAAGTAAAATACTGTGATCATCTTTAGCTTAAAAAATCAAACCATAAACAACTTACTTAGATTATTGTGGTGAAATGAAGCCCCTAACCCAAGCATAAAAATCACACTTCTTCCCTTATCTTATCTGATTTATTTGTTCATTTTTAAGTCAGGTTTAGTATGATACAATTTACGTATAGTAAGATTTACCTTTTTTAAATGTTCTCTAGATTTTGACGAATGAAGCTATACAACCATCACCACTAAAATAAGGACATAGAACATTTTTGTCACCCCTCCAAAGTTCCTTAATTTGTTATAATCACTTCCTCCTACCATCTCAAACTTAGTAACTGATCTGTTTTCTGTCTCTGAAGTTTTTGCCTTTTCTGTAGTGTCAGTATGTAGCTTTTGAGTTTGGTTTCTTTCACTTAGCATAATGCATTTCAGATTCCTCTATGTTGCTACCTGTATCAGTTGTTTACTCCTTTTCATTGGTGAGTAGTATTCCATTGTGTGGATGTATCAAACTTGTATTTCTCTGTTAATGAACTGAAAGGCAATTTTGGCAATTATGAACAAAACCACTGTAAACATTTGCGCTGGTTTTTGTGTGAACATAAATTTTCCTTTTTCTTGGATAAATATTTAGAAGTAGGATGCTGGGATATATGGTATCAAAATATTAACTTTATAAGAAACTGCCAGACTGTTTTCCCAAATGTCTATACCATTTAGTATTACTACCAGCCATATATGAGTTCCATTTGTTCCACATCTTTAACAAAGTTTGGTATCCTCAGTTGTCTTTTTGTTTTGTTTTGTTTTGTTTTGTTCTTAGCCATCCTCATAGGTGTGTGGTGGTATCTTATGGTTTTAATTTGCATGTCAGCAGGTCAGTGAAAGTATAGGTCTCTTTCCTAGTCACTACATGCTCCCTTGGCACTTGTGAAAAGAGTACTTGTCTTAGAATATAAAGCCTTCATCTTGAATCATAAATTAGAGCAGTGGTTCTCTACAGGAGAAACCCTCCCCTCCAGAAATTTGTCTGTGTCTGGAGACATTTCTGTTTGTCACAGCTGGAGAGGGTGTGCTACTGGCATCTGGTACGTGGAAGCCAGGGTTGCTTCTAAACATCTTACAATATACAAGATACACACTACCCCCCCCCCCACCCAAAGAATTATCTAGGTCAAAATGTTAATAGTACCATGGTACAGAAACCCTGAATTAGGGCAACCAGCACATTAGATATTAAAGTCATACATCAAATTTATTTATATTAAGGATGCAACTTTAATTCAGTTGGGTGATCATTGAAAGTCCTGTGAGGATGGAAAATTGAGAATGTTTCCTTCCATCAATATTGTATTCATAGCTAGGCAACCCTAAAAAGTCCAGTTACATTTTGTCAGTGTTTAATGACTTAGTCCAGTGATAGTATTGATTTCAGCTATATTTGTAAAACTTGCTATCCCATACAGCCCTATGAATAATTGGTGCACATTAAATAATTATTAAATAACCTAAATTAATATGGGAAATTTTGCAGCTGCTAACAAGGTCACATCGATTTGTCATTCACTGCTGAGACCAACATGTAGGAAGAAATTTTTTTCCCCAATGTTGCCTACTTTGGATTTCCAGGAGGGTTTGGGGCTTTTGTTTTATTTTGTTTGCTTTGCTTTTATTTGAAGTGCATTCTCAGCCTTATTTTCCGTAAGCCCTAGGCATATTCTCATTTGGCTTGCCAAAAAAAAGAAAGAAAGAAAGAAAAGAAAAATCCATGTTTCCAGACCAGATGGTATGTGTGTCATTTTTTCAAGTCTGAGAAATTCACTGTACTTCCCAGTACTATCATATATTCTCAAAGCAGGATTACAGAGCCCATTTCTTGAAAATCATTATCTAATTGTAAAATTCCCTCTAAACAATAGTGCATTTTGCTGGCTTTTTTGGGCAGTTTATCTTGGTTGCCTTGGACAAAATTGTTACCGTGTTCTCTATAAGTGTTTAGTTGCCTGAATTCTTTGTTAGTAATTTATAATTGCATTTCTCTACAATCAAAGATGAAAATTTGGCAGCTTCTTTATTCTATTGAAAATAATGAATTTCCTTGTTTCTACAAGGATGTTCAACAACAAAATTGGGCTGAAGTTTTTAATGAGCTCAGTAATCTTCAAGGGACTTGCCCAAATGCAGTTGAAGTTCCAAGTAAGAGCAGATGTTTCTAAGAATATGCAGAGTTCACTGAGCCTTAAACTTCTCATTTCTTGTCTTCTCAAAAGTCATTATGTGAGTGATTAACATAACATAATAAAAAAAAAAAGTCATTATGTGACCAAGTTGGGTGTAAGGTAGCAAATGTGTTTCTTTATATTTACCACACTGCCCGTTAGAGGGCAGCAATGTACAGACACAGTGGCCAGAAAACCAAATACTTGTGTTTCAGGGGCATGAGCCCTTTTTGCATCTTCTAAACACAACTGAATATAATTTAGTAACTATCCCATAATCTGAATTTTTATGAGGAATATCTATACAGCTACAGGATAGCCTCATTTTGAACTTTGTTTTAAAGTGATTAAAAAATGCTTTTTAGTCTTAATTGTGTATAGATTTGGTTTATAATATTTCAAATGGCTTATGAGAAGAAAAACACTATTAATGACTAATAGCAATATCTTTTCTTTAATAAGTAATTTCTGTTTTAAGCCTTACTGACTACAATTATTATTGTTGTTAAAATATAAGTAGCTGGTGATATGATGGGATTCCTGGGAGAACAATATAGTTTAAGTTTTAGAGGCATGGTGTCATACCATAATATATGCAGTGAATAAATATTTTTTTCAAATGAATGTACTCTAAATTTTTGGAAAACAGCTTTCATATTTATTCTGGGGAATAAATATGTGTGTATGTGAGTGTTCTAAAAGCCTTCCTATAACAACTCATTTTGGCCTCAGAAGAACCTTATGAAGTAGGTACTGTAGTATTATCTAGATTACAGATGAGGAAACTAAAACACAAGTGGTGAGTGAATGGACGCAGCACCAGGTCACATGACTAGTAAGTGGCTGAGCTGGAATTGGACCCAGAGGTCTGACATCAGAGACCAGGCACTAAAATACTTTGTTGTACTACTCTCTCATTGAATTGTCTAACCTCTCCCTCTGAAGTGTAGTGCCACCTGTCTCACTTTCTTACACAGAGTCCTGTTTGGGGGCTCTTCACTCCATTAGCCTTTTTAATCTTTCACTGGTACCAATTGCCATACTATATTAATTATTACAGGCTTATATAAGTTTTGATATCTGGGAAGTGTGACTTTTCCACTTACTCTTCTTGAGAATTATCTTGACTATTTTGGGATCTTTATTCTTCCTTATAAAGTTTAGGTGAACTTAGCACATTGCAGGATTTTGATTAGAAATAATATGTGTATCCTTATTTTTCTAAATGACCTTAAGTCATTCTTGGAACAATATAGAAGAATATACAGTAAGAGAGTTAGATAAGATATAGTTAGAAAGGATACTAGCATCACTAAGATTCATTTTCTACTTTTATTTTTCCATGTTTTAAAATTTGTTACAATAAATATTATTTACATCATGGAAAATAAGTTGAAAATTTTAATTCTTATTACAAAGAAAATAAATGTAAATAGAAGCAGGAGTAATAAAGAATGTACTTTAAATGATTCTGATCCAGACCTCAAAATCCACATGAATTACCTTTCCAGCCTGAAAAAAAATCTGCCAATGGGTTTTAGAAAATTGATATTTGTAACTTTGAGAAGGTATCTTAGACATTGTGCCTAAAGAACAGAGAAAAACAAACATACTACTTTTGAAAAGGACAGGTTCAGAAACTACAGAGAAGTGATACTGGTGTTAATCCAGGCATAATTTTAGAGGAGTTTTTTCAGCATATAGTTTAGAAAGTGGTGATCATGAAGACTTGGAGAGAAATTGATTTATTTATTGTCCCCTGCCTTTGCTAAAGATGCAAAGGAAAAATACAAAGTAATAAGGGTTACTTTGGCAAGAACAAGTTTTATATCTGACTTCACCCTCTCAGGAACCTTGTTAAGAGAAGCATAAGTATATCTCTTAGGCAAAGTTATTTACCCAGTATCACGTAATGAGTAGAACAAAAACTAGAACCCAGGCTTTTTTACACTTAGAAGAGTATTAATTCCATTGTGTTGCTGAGATATGCTGCCTATATCATCTTCCATGACCCAGCTGTTTATCTGGGTCTGGCCAAATAACCATAAAGAATTGTGGGGAACAGCTCTCATAGAGGATGACGATGTCCATTTTAACTGTCTGAAGAACATATACAGTAGTACTGAGCTTAATCTACAACATGAATAATAGGTTCAGGGGGAAAGGGGAATTTTCTGGTTGCAAAGGATAATGGTGGTAAAGCAGCCTTCCCTGTAGAATGGTATTGAAGGATGGATTCCATTCTGCCTGTAGTATTTGAAATATAATCCTACTTAACTAGGTGACTAGATAAAAATTTATGCCAGCCTTAAGGGTCTATGAAAATATTAACTGACACATTTAATTCAATTACTGCCAGCCTAACATGTGTTCAACATTGTGTCCCACTCATTAGGAAATAGTTTAGGGTGCCTGCTATGTGCCAGGCAGTTTCTGGGTGCAACAGATGTATAGCAGAGGACAAAAAATATTTTTTTGATTGGCTGAAATGTTGGCCCTCATGGAGCTTCATTTTAGTAAGAGAAGGGTAGACAATAAACGAGTTAAATAGAATTTATAATATGTGAGAAGATGATAAGTTCTAAGGAGAAAAATATAGTAAGAGGAATAGGGAGTGTGTTAGGGGGTATAATTTTAGATAGGGTGGCCAAGAAAGGTGGCATTTGAGCTAAGAAATGCAGAAAGGGATAGAGGATGCTGTTCAAATTGTAGGGGGATAGGCAGAAGGAACAGTTAAGTGCAAAGGCCTTGAGGTGGGAACAAGAAGGCCTATGTGGCTAGAGCAGAATGAAGGAAAACAGTAGCAGGACACAGTCCTATAGGAAAGCCAGATTTTGTAGGGCCTTGTAATTATATTAGGAACTTTGGATTTTACTCTCAGTGAGATGAAGAGCCATTTGAATGAATATAGTTAGGTGATGGTTTGACATACTTTTAACTAGATCACTCTGTCTGCAGTGTTAAGAATAGAGTAAGGGAAGGAGCGAGGGTGGAAGCAAAGAGACCAGTCAGGAGACTATTCTTCTGTGGTAATATAGAGATGTTGGCTTGAACCACAGTGTTGATGTAAAGTGGTCAGATTATGGACATATTTGAAAGGCAAAATCCAAAAGGTTTGCAGAGGAATGGATAATTGGGTTTTAGAGGAAGGCATTAAGATGACTAAGCTTTTCACCTGAGTAGAAAAATAAATATGGCATTTACTGAAGTGAGGAAGGTATAGAAAACAGATTTGGAAGAGATGAAGAGTAAGTGCTCCATTTTGGACATATATTTAAGATGTTATTTTAAATCCAAATGGAAATACTATGTGTGGACAGTTGAATATATGGGTATGGCATTCAGGAGAAAGCTCAGTGGGGGATAAAAATTTATGAATTCTTGGTGTTTCTATGGTTTAAATATTGAGAATGGAAGCTGTCACCAAGGAAATAAGTATAAATAGAAAAGAGGCCCAAACTCTGAGCCCTGGGGTTTTCACATAATTAAGAGATAAGGAAGATGAAAAGTAGACAAAGATGTAGCAAGAAGACCTAGAAACCAAGTGAAGAAAGCCTTCGTGGAGAAGGAGTAAGAGTGATAAGCTATATCAGATGCTGCTGATAGATCACGTAAGAAGTAAGATTCTGGTACTCTCTTTTATGGCATGTATCTGAGTTATGTGTAATCACTCATCTGTCTGATTTCAGTTTGTGGTCATCTGAGCTCCCACTCTCTGCCTGGCAATCTGCCATTGTTATTTTAGCTTTTGACTCATTTTACCTGTTTGATGTTGCAGGAGAATCCCAACCCTCATATGGCATTCCAGAAAGTTCCACGCCCGACAGAAGGATCCCACTTGCGAGTTCATATTCTTCCTTTCCCAAAGATTAATGAAACTCGGGTACAGGAATTAATACAGGAAAATCTTGCTAAGAACCAGAACGCACCTCCTGCTTCACGGGTGGAAAAGAAATGTGTTGTGCCAGCAGGTCCACCTGTTGGTATGTATTTGTCTGTTCTTTTGTTTTAAAAGTAAACCTTTCATCAAGATATAAGACACAAAAATGAAAGTGTACCACTTGACAAATTTTTACAAAGTAAACAAACTTGCATAACCTGAATTGGAGCATTGTTAGCACTCAAAACACTGTTCCATTCACTGTCTCTCACAAATGGTAACCATTAACCTATCTGCTACCACTACAGTATCTTTTCTTTTTAAAAAACAGCTATATTGAGATAGAAGTCACACACAATAAAGCTCACTCTTTAAAGTGCACAATTCAATTGTTTTTAGTATATCCCAGAGTTGTGCGCCCATTTTCACTATCTAATTTCAGAATATTTTCATTATGCCAAGTAGAAATACCCATACCTAGTAGCAGTACTCCCATTTTCCCCCAAAACTACTCCTTCCCTAGCATGAGGCAATAATCTACGTTCTATCTTTATAGATTTTTACCTATCTTAACATTTTATATACATGGAGTTGT
Source organism: Leptonychotes weddellii (assembly GCF_054177405.1). Taxonomy (NCBI): domain Eukaryota; kingdom Metazoa; phylum Chordata; class Mammalia; order Carnivora; family Phocidae; genus Leptonychotes; species Leptonychotes weddellii. The sequence goes on from NC_138379.1 coordinate 41,814,904, forward strand.
ACAGTATGATCTTTTGTAACTGGCTTCTTTCATTTAGCATAATATTTTCTTTCCTTTTTTTTTTTTGCTTAAAATTTTTATTATTTATTTTTATTTAAATTCAATTAATTCACATATAAATGTATTATTAGTTTCAGACATAGAGGTCAGTGATTCATTAGTGTTATATAATACCCAGTGCTCATTACATCACGTGCCCTCCTTAATGTCTATCATCCAGTTACCCCATCCCCCACCTCCCCTTTCCTCCAGCAACCCTCATTTTGTTTCTTATGCTTAAGAGTCTCCTATGGTTTGTCTCCCTCTCTGATTTCATCTTGTTTTATTTTTTCCTCTCTTCCCCTATGATCCTCTGTTTTGTTTCTTAAATTTTACATGTGAGTGAGATCGTATGATAATTGTCTTTCTCTGATTAACTTATTTCCCTTAGCATAATACCCTCTAGTTCCATCCAAATCATTGCAGATGGGAAGATTTCATTTTTTTCATGGCTAAGTAGTATTCCGTTGTATGTGTATATACCACATACTCTTTATCCATTCATCTGTCAGTGGACATCTGGGCTCTTTCCATAGTTTGGCTGTTGTGGATATTGCTGCTATAAACATTGAGATGCAGGTGCCCCCTCAAATCACTACATTTGTATCTTTGCAGTAAATACCCAGTAAGTGCAATTGCTGGGTCATAGGGTAGCTATGAGGAACCTCCATACTGTTTTCCAGAATGGCTGCACCAGCTTGCATTCCCACCAACAGTGTAAGACGGTTCCCCTTTGTCCACATCCTTGCCAACATCTGTCATTTCCTGACTTGTTAATTTTAACCATTCTGACTGGTGTGAGGTGGTATCTCATTGTCATTTTGATTTGTATTTCCCTGATGATGAGTGATATTGAGCATTTTTTTCATGTGTCTGTTGGCCATTTAGATGTCTTCTTTAGAGAAATGTCTGTTCATGTCTCCTGCCCATTTCTTAATTGGATTATTTATTCTTTGGGTGTTGAGTTTGATAAATTCTTTATAGATTTTGGATACTGGCCCCTTATCTGATATGTCATTTGCAAATATTTTCTCCCATTCTGTGAGTTGTCTTTTGGTTTTGTTGACTGTTTCCTTTGCTGTGCAAAAGCTTTTTATTTTTTATTTATTTTTTTTAAAAGATTTTATTTATTTATTCATGAGAGACAGAGAGAGAGAGGCAGAGGGAGAAGCAGGCTCCCAAGGAGCAGCGAGCCCGATGCGGGACTGGATCCCAGGACCCTGGGATCATGACCTGAGCCGAAGGCAGACGCTTAACCATCTGAGCCACCCAGGCGCCCTGCAAAAGCTTTTTATCTTGATGAAGTCCCAATAGTTCATTTTTGTCTTTGTTTCCCTTGCCTTTGGAGATGTGTCTAGCAAGAAGTCATTGCGGCTGAGGTCACAGAGGTTGCTGCCTGTGTTCTCCTCTAGGCTTTTGATAGATTCCTGTCTCACTTTTAGGTCGTTCATCCCTTTTGAGTCTATTTTGATGTATGGTATAAGGAAATGGTCCAGTTTCATCCTTCTGCATGTGGCTGTACAATTTTCCCAACACCCATTTGTTGAAGAGACTTTTGTCCATTGGATATTCTTTCCTGCTTTGTCGAAAATTAGTTGACCATAGAGTTGAGGGTCCATTTCTGGGGTCTCTATTCTGTTCCATTGATCTCTGTGTCTGTTTTTATGCTAATACCATACTGTCTTGATGATTATAGCTTTGTAATAGAGCTTGAAGTCTGGAATTGTGATGCCTCCAGCTTTGGTTTTCTTTCTCAAATTTCTTTGGCTATTTGGGGTCTTCTCTGGTTCCATACAAATTTTAAGATTATTTGTTTCATTTCTTTGAAAAAAGTTGATGGTATTTTGATAGGGATTGCATTAAATGTGTAGATTGCTCTAGGTAGCATAGACTTTTTTTTAAGTTTTGATTTTTTTTTAAGATTTTATTTATTTATTTGACAGAGAGAGAGAGTGCACAAGCAAGGGGAGTGACAGGCAGAGGCAGAGGGAGAAACAGACTCCCCACTGAGCAGGGAGCCTGATGCGGGACTCAATCCCAGGACCGCAGGATCATGACCTGAGACGAAGGCAGCCACTTAACCAACTGAACCACCCAGGCATCCCGGTAGCATAGACATTTTAACAACATTTGTTCTTCCAATCCATGAGAATGGGACGTATTTCCATTTCTTTGTGTCTTCCTCAATTTCTTTCATGAGTGTTCTATAGTTTTCTGAATACAAATCCTTTGCCTCTTTGGTTAGGTTTATTCCTAGGTATCTTAGGTTTTGGGTGCAATTATAAATGGGATCAACTCCTTAATTTCTCTTTCTTCTGTCTCATTGTTAGTGTACAGAAATGCAACTGACTTCTGGGCATTGATTTTATATCCTGCCACTTAGCTGAATTCCTATGTGAGTTTTAGCAGTTTTGGGGTGGTGTCTTTTGGGTTTTCCACATAGAGCATCATGTCATCTGTGGAGAGTGCGAGTTTGACTTCTTTTTTGCCAATTTGGATTCCTTTGATTTCTTTTTGTTGTCTGATTGCTGAGGCTAGGACTTCTAGCAGTGGTCAAAGTGGACATCCCTGCTGTGTTCCTGACCTTAGGGGAAAAACTCTCAATTTTTCCCCATTGAGGATGATATTCACTGTGGGCCTTTCCTATATGGCTTTTATGATATTGAGATATGTTCCCTCTACCTCTACACTATGAAGAATTTTAATCAAGAAAGGATGCTGTACTTTGTCAAATGCTTTTTCTGCATCTGTTGAGAGGATCGTATGGTTCTTGTCCTTTCTTTTATTAATGTAGTGTATCACATTGATTTGCAGATGTTGAACCACCTTTGCAACCCAGGAATAAATCCCGCTTGGTTGTGGTGAATAATCCTTTTAATGTACTGTTGGATCCTATTGGCTAGTATCTTGGTGAGAATTTTTGCATCCATACTCATCGGGGTTATTGGTCTGTAATTCTCCTTTTTGGTGGGGTCTTTCTCTGGCTCTGGGATCAAGATAATGCTGGCCTCATTCCTTCCATTTTTATTTTTTGAAACAGCTTCAAAAGAATAGGTATTAATTCTTCTTTAAATGTTTGGTAGAATTCCCCTGGGAAGCCATCTGGCCCTGGACTCTTGTTTGTTGGGAGATTTTTGATTACTGCTTCAATTTCCTTGCTGGTTATAGGTCTGTTCAGAGTTTCTATTTCTTCGTGTTTCAGTTTTGGTAGTTATACGTCTCTAGGAATGTATCCATTTCTTCCAGATTTAGTTGCTCATAATGTGTTCTTATAATTGTTGGTATTTCTTCAGTGTTGGTTGTTATCTCTCCTCTTTCATTCATGATTTTATTTATTTGGGTCCTTCCTCTATTCTTTTTGATAAGTCTGGCCATAGGTTTATCAATCTTTTTTTTTTTTTTTAAAGATTTTATTTCTTTATTTGAGAGAGAGACACAGCGAGAGAGGGAACACAAGCAAGGGGAGTGGGAGAGGGAGAAGCAGGCTTCTTGCCGAGCAGGGAGCCCAATGTGGGACTCGATCCCAGGACCCTGGGATCATGACCTGAGCCGAAGGCAGATGCTTAACGACTGAGCCACCCAGGCGCCCCAGGTTTATCAATCTTATTCTTTCAAAGAACCAGCTCCTAGTTTTGTTGATCTCTTCTCCTGTTCTTTTGGTTTCTATTTCATTGATTTCTGCTCTAATCTTTATTAACTCTCTTCTCCTGCTGGGTTTAGGCTTTATTTGCAGTCTTTCTCCATCTCCTTTAGGTGTAAGGTTAGGTTGTGTATTTGAGACCTTTCTTGTTTCTTGAGAAGGGTGTGTATTGCTATATACTTTCCTCTTAGGACTGCCTTTGCTGCATCCCAAAGATTTTGAACAGTTGCATTTTCATTTTCATTTGTTTCCATGAATTTTTAAAATTCCTCTTTAATTTCCTGGTTGACCCATTCATTCTTTAGTAGGATGCTCTTTAGCCTCCATGTATTTGAGTTCTTTCCAAATTTCCTCTTGTGATTGAGTTCCAGTTTCAAAACATTGTGGTCTGAAAATACACAGGGAATGATCCCAATCTTTTGGTACCAGTTGAGACCTGATTTGTGACCCAGTATGTGATCTGTCCTGAAGAATGTTCCATGTGCACTTGAGAAGAATGTGTATTCTGTTGCTTTAGGATAAAATGCTCTGAATATATCTCTGAAGTCCATCTGGTCCAGTATGTCATTCAAAGCCCTTGTTTCCATGGTGATCTTCTACTTTGATGATCTGTCAATTGCAGTGAGTGGGGTGTTAAAGTCCCCTACTATTATTGTATTATTATCAGTGTGTTTCTTTGATTTTGTTATTAATTGGCTTATATAATTGGCTGCTCCCATGTTAGGAGCATAAATACTACAATTTTTAGATCTTGTTGGATAGACACTTTAATTATGATATAGTGTCCTTCCTTATCTCTTATTAGTCTTTGGTTTAAAATCTAATTTGTCTGATATAAGGATTGCCACCCTAGCTTTCTTTTGATGTCCATTAGCATGGTAAATGGTTTTCCACCCCCATACTTCCCATCTGGAGGTGTCTTTGAGTCTAAAATGTGTCTCTTGCAGACAGCATATCAATGGGTTTTGCTTTTTTATCCAGTCTGATAGCCTGTGTCTTTTGATTGGGGCATTTAGCCCATTTACATTCGGGGTAACTATTTGAAAGATAAGAATTTAGTGCCATTGTATTACCTGTAAAGTCACTGTTTCTGTATATTGTCTGTGTTCCTTTCTGGTCTATGTTACTTTGGGACTCTCTCTTTGCTTAAAGCTCCCTTTTAAATATTTCTTGCAGGGCTGGTTTAGTAATCACAAATTCTTTTAGTTGCTGTTTGTTCTCGAAGCTTTTTTTTAATTTTTTTTTTTTTTAAGATTTTATTTATTTGTGAGAGAGAGAATGAGAGACAGAGAGCATGAGAGGGAGGAGGGTCAGAGGGAGAAGCAGACTCCCTGCTGAGCAGGGAGCCTGATGTGGGACTTGATCCCGGGACTCCAGGATCATGACCTGAGCCGAAGGCAGTCGCTTAACCAACTGAGCCACCCAGGCGCCCCATGTTCTGGAAGCTTTTTATCTCTACTATTTTGAATGACATCCTAGCTGGATAAAGTATTCTTGGCTGCATATTCTTCCCATGTAGCACCCTGAATATATCATGCCAGTCCTTTCTTGCCTACCAGGTCTCTGTGAATAGCTCTGCTGCCAGTCTAATGTTTCTACTCTTGTAAGTTATGGACCTCTTGTCCCCAGGTGCTTTCAGGATTTTCTCTTTGTCTCTGAGATTTGCAAGTTTCACTATAATATGTCAGGGTGTTGACCTATTTTTATTATTTTGTAGGGGTTCTCTGTGCCTCTTGGACTTGAATGCCTGTTTCCTTCCCCAGATTAGGGAAGTTCTCTGCTATAATTTGCTCCAGTATATCTTCTGCCTGCCCCCACCCCTCTCTCTTTCCTCTTCTTCTGGGATCCCAGTTATTCTAATGGTGTTTCACTTCATGGTATCACTTATCTCTCGAATTCTCCCCTCGTGATCCAGTAGTTGTTTATCCCTCTTTTTCTCAGCTTCTTTATTTTCCATCATTTTGTCTTTTATATCACTAATTCTCTTTTGCCTCATTTATCCTAGCAGTTAGAGACTCCATTTTTTATTGTACCTCATTAATAGCTTTTTTGATTTTGACTTGATTAGATTTTAGTTCTTTTATTACTCCAGAAAGGAATTCTCTTGTGTCTTCTATGCTATTTCAAGCCCAGGTAGTATCTTTATAATCGTTCTTCTGAACTCTAGTTCTGACATCTTACTTATGTCCATACTGATTAGGTCTCTGGCAGTCAGTACTGCCTCTTGTTCTCTTTTTTGAGGTGAGTTTTTCTGTCTTGTGATTCTGTCCAGAGAAGAATAGATGAACAAGAGAACAAAATACTAAAATGGCAACAATAACCCCAGAGAAATGTACACTATACAAATAAGAAGAGACCTGAAACCAAAAAATAAAAAAGAATTAAAAAAAAAAAGGGAATACAATCAGACAGTTGAACAGAACAGAGCAACACACTGGATCCTGTGTGTATTTTGGTCTGTTTGTTAGAAAACTAAATCCCCAAATTGTAAAGAAAGAAAAACTTACATATGTACAAAAATAAAATTAAATACAATTAATTGGTAGAATGTAACTGTAAAAATGAAAATTAAAAGACAGAAAACAAAAAAGAAGTAATATAAACAGGTGAACAGAACACAGCAATACAGGATATCCTGAGTATATTTTGGTCAGTTTGTTAGAAGAAACTACATCTCAAAATTGTAAAAAAAGAAAAACTTATATATATACAAAAATAAAATTAAGTACATTGAAAGGATAAAATATAACTGTAAAGACAAATTATTTATTTGACAGAGAGATAGAGAGAACAAGTAGGCAGAGAGGCAGGCAGAGGGAGAGGGAGAAGCAGGCTCCCTGCCGAGCAGGGAGCCCTATGCGGGGCTCGATCCCGGGACCCTGGGATCACGACCTGAGCCGAAGGCAGCCGCTTAACCAACTGAGCCACCCAGGCACCCCTGTAAAGACAAATTAAAAAAGACTTTCACAAAAAAAAGAAAAGGAAAGAAAAAAAGAGAGAACATGATCAGACAGGTGATCAGACAGATTCTGGGTGTATTTTGGTCTGTGAGAAGAAACTGCATTCCAAAATGGTAAAGAAAAAAAAAATACATATATGTATATATATGAAATTAATTATATATATGAGATAGTATATATTATATATAATATATATATGAGACATGATATATAATATATATGAACATATATATGAAAGTAAATACAATGAAAGGATAAAATGTAACTGTAAAATTGAAAATTTTTAAATATTTTTTTAAAAGTTGATAAAATAAGACATTGGTTGAAAAAGGAGAGAAAAAAAATTAAAATTGAAAGACTAAAGAGGGTCGCCTGGTTGACTGACTAGTCATTAGGCATATGCCTTTGGCTTGGGTCATGGTCCCAGGTCCTGGGATCGAGCCCCACATTGGGCTCCCTGCTCTGCGGGAAGCCTGCTTCTCCCTCTCCCACTCCCTCTGCTTGTGTTTCCTCTCTCACTGTGTCTCTGTCAAATAAATAAATAAAATCTTTTTTAAAAAATGAAAGACTAAAGAATCGTGGGAAAAAAACCATGAATTCTTATACTATTTTCCCCTAGTTCTAGAGTTTTGCAGTTCTTTATGATTGGTAAACTTTGTCTTAGCTGGATGTTCTTGTGGATCTTCTTGCGGAGGGGCATGTTGTGTTGATTCTCAAGCATCTTTGCCCCTGGTGGAATTGCACTGCCCTTGCTAGGGGGCCAGGCTAAGTAAGGGGATCTGATTGCTCTGTGTGACTTTTGTTCCCTGAAGGCATTCTGTGCCACTTTAGAGGATGAGAATGAAAATGGTGACCTCCTAATCTCCAGCCCTGGAGCTGAAAGCTCAGGGCCCCACTCCTCAGTGCCCTCAGGGAAAAGCAGGCAATCACTCCTGTCTCCCTGGTCTCCATCTGCACTCATGCTCACCCAGTCTGTAACCTTGTGTTTCTGTCTCAGGCACATGACCCCGTTTTGTGTCTCCAAACCCTGTAGACTCCTGCAGTGTGCACCTGTGTTGCTCCTCCCAGAGGAAGAAACGGGGTCTTAGTGTGGTTCTGCCACTCTCTGGGCCCCTGCTCAGAGAGCTGTTGCCCAACCATGCCATGGTTCGTCATATATGGCAACCCCGAGCTGAGAGCCCACTCCTGGGCTCACTGATTGCTGCCGGTTTCCGCGCTCCGATGCCTGGGAACTCTGACACACTCAGGCACTCCCAGTCTTCCTGTGATCCTGGGGATGCTGAGACCACACTGTCCCACCAAGGATTACGTCCCACTTCTGTATCACTTTCTGGTGCCAGCTTATAGAGGCTCCCTCCCCCGCCACAGCTTATCTTCCCTTATCAGAGAACATAATTTGCACATATTTTTTCCCGTTTTATGGGTTGTCTTTACTGATTTTTATCTCTTCTTCCTTCTTCAGCTATTGAGGGAGATGTGTTCAAGTCTCCTGTGATAATAATAAAATTGCCTATTTTTCTTCATATATTTTGAAGATGATTTATTGGATGCAAATATGTTTATAAATGTTGTAGCATCCCAGTGATTGATCTTTTTATCATTATGAAATATTCATCTTTGTCTCTAGTAATGCTTCTTGCCTTAAAATATACTTAGATGAAA
>NC_138379.1:41823304-41854082 GCF_054177405.1 Leptonychotes weddellii
TGAGAGAAGATGGACTCTGAAAAACAAACTGAGGGTTCTAGAGGGGAGGGGGGTGGGAGGATGGGTTGGCCTGGTGGTGGGTGTTGAGGAGGGCACGTTCTGCATGGAGCACTGGGTGTTGTGCACGAACAATGAATCATGGAACACTTCATCTAGAACTAATGATGTAATGTATGGGGATTAACATAAGAATAAAAATAAATAAATAAATAAATAAATAAAATCTTTAAAAAAAATAAATAAAAAATAAAATAAAATAAAATATACTTAGATGTTTATATAGCTATGCCAGATTTCCTTTGCTTAGTGTTGGTATGGTTTATCTTTTTTTATCCTTTTATTTTCAAACTTTCTAGGGCCTTATACTTTATGAATGCCTCTTGTAAACAGCATGTGGTGGGGTTTTTTTTAACCAGTCTCTTACTATACTTATTATGTTATTTAATAATATTATTAATATTTACATAAATATAATTACTGGTATATTAATGGCTTTAATGTTATTTACTGGGTTGTTTTTTCTATTTAATCTTCCTGTTTTATGTTCCCCCTGCTTTCTTGCTTTCTTTTAGATTAATAAACTATTTTTCTTATTCCATAATTTATCTCTGTTAACTTGTTTATACATTTGTTTGTTGTTCTTTTAGTGGTTTACCTAGGGGCCGTAGCACACATCTACTTTTGCCAGTTTAGCTTTCACCAGAAACTTTGCAGGTCAGCCTAGCCATCTGCCAGAATCAAGCCTGGATTCTCAGCCTCCTGTCTATACCCAATATTGGAAAACCTCCTAGGGAAAAAGTAGATGTGTGTGTTAACTCACCTCTCTAGCTTCTTTTCCCTTCTCTGGAATTTTAGGTCCTCCAGTCCTTGTGCTTCTGTAGCAATCTGATATATTTAAGTAGATCAATTTGCATTTTATCTGACTTTTGTAATTATTCCTGGTAGGAATTTTAGTTTGCTACAAACTGCTCCATCATACCTAGAAGTAAGTGTGATTTTATTATCAATGGATAACAGTATAGTCATTGTATATTTACATAGTCATGTTAATTTGCCATTATTTTCCAAAGAATTAATAGCTTTTTCTTAAATGTTGATTGGACTTTCACATAGAGAAGAGGATGAAGAAGGTAGACATGTTAGGGTAAATAGTTATCTTTTGACAGAGTTAGGTAATTTTAATATTCATAAGCTAGTTGAGTACTTTCTTTAAATACCCACATGAACAGATGAGAAGTTTGTTTAAAATTTAATTTGCTTGAATTGTCGCCTTAATTGTCTCAGTATTATCTTTGTATAATCTCTTTACTTTCCTTATTTTCAATCCACATTGAATTCTTTCTTTAGATATGTGTAGAGTATCTCACTATAATCAGTGAGAGAGATACACATGACTCAGTATTTAGCCCTGCGTGTAAAACCTGAATGAATGAATGAATGAGTGAATGAATGAATACAGGAGGCTCTGTCCAACTTTCTGGTTCATTTGGGTTGATCAGAATCAGGATTTTCTTTGTACTAAAATTAAAAGGTATGAATGTTTCATTTTACATGATACTCATTTAATATGAGTGTAAAATTGCTCTGTCACCTTATGAGGCATTCACATTTTGAGAGGTTAATTAGTTTCCACCCATTTCTCAGAGGAGCCAGAGTAATGGTGATTGACTGGAACTAGCATTGGAAAGCTAAAGCCTTAGAAGGGAGGCCCTGGGAAGTCAAGTACTCATAAGCCAGAGTTGTCATCAGATGTTAGAAAGTATTAGAATGCCACAGCTGGGCATTTGGCCAATCTGAAGTATCAGTAACTCTAAGTGAAGAATTTTCTTCTGGGAGTGAACTAAGTCGTAGTCTCAAATAATTCTCAAATAAGTAAACAGACTTAACTACCAGAAAATGTGGGTTGTTTTTTTTTAACTGCTTGCCCTAAAGAAAATTTAAAATACTGCTGAAGAGATTTTAGAATTAAAAGTTTATAAACACAGGTTAAAGATGTTGCTCAATAAAATATGTGGGATTATTTGGAGACTCTAAGAAGTTTCCTACTCTAAATATAGATCGATTTCTATTTCAGTCTATTCCACTGACCTTCATGTGGGGGAAGCCCCAGAGCATGCAAATTAAGAATGAGCATTTCGTACAGAAGTCATGTGAAATAATCTATTTAACCATCATGGTCATGCAGAATATCAGTGTTGCATGATTAAATCATTAAAAATGATTTGGGGGTGCCTGGGTGGCTCTGTCGTTAAGCGTCTGCCTTCGGCTCAGGTCATGATCCCAGGGTCCTGGGATCGAGCACCACATCGGGCTCCCTGCTCCACGGGAAGCCTGCTTCTCCCTCTCCCACTCCCTCTGCTTGTGTTCCCTCTCTCGCTGTGTCTTTCTCTGTCAAATAAATAAATCTTAAAAAAAAAATGATTTGAAGAAAACTGGTAAAATTTGAGTTCTATTGTCTAGTTAATTATATGGTGCCAATTGATTTCCTGATTCTGATAAAGCGCTATAGTTAGGTAAGATGTCACCATTGGGGGAAGCTAAAGTGATGAATGCATGAGTCTTCTCTGTACTATTTTGTAACTTTTCGTGAGCTTAAAATTATTCAAAATAAGAAAGTTTTAAAAATGATTTGAAGGATATAAGATTTTGTATTGATGAAATGAAAGGGATGTTAATAAGTAAGATATGATAGTCTTTCTTCTTAGGTATGAGGGGAAGTGAAGGGATTATGCTTTTAGATTCCAAGAGCAGCCATAAAATATAAGGGGTCTTAAAAAGCAGAATCAGACCTATAAATATAGAGAACAAACTGATGGTTGCCAGGGGAGGGGGGGTTTGGGCAAAATGGGTCCAGGGGAGTGGGAGATACATGCTTCTAGTTATGGAATGAATAAGTAACAGAAATAAAAGACACAGCATGGGGGCGCCTGGGTGGCTCAGTTGGGTAAGCATCTGCCTTTGGTTCAGGTCATGATCTGGTCCTGCAGTCAAGCCCCAGGTCAGGCTCCCTGCTCAGTAGGGAGCCTGCTTCTCCTTCTCCCTATACCCCTCTCCCTACTTGTGCTCTCTCCCTCTTGCTCTCTCTCATTCTCTCAAATAAATAAATAAAATCTTAAAGAAAAGACAGCATAAGGAATACAGGCAATGATATTGTAATCGCTATATAACGGGACAGATGGTAGCTACACTTGTGGTGAACAAAGCATAATGTATAAACTTGTCAAATCACCAAGTTGTACACCTGAAACTAATGTAACGTTGTGTGTCAACTACACTCAAATAAAAAGAAAAAATATATATAAGGGGTCTTTCTTTTTGGCTTAAGAACTATTGATACTACATCTTTTGTACCAATGATACAGTATAGGTGTTAGTGAAATTATACTTTTATTTAACGAATACTACTTTTATTTATATCCTTCTAATATTCTTTTAGTAAGGTAAATTTATTTTAAGTAATTTTAGCCTGTGTATTAGACTAGAATTATTCAATCTTATGCTAAAGGTGACTGGTACGTAATTCATAGGACTAAAAAACCACTCCCAAGTTCATATAGCAATTCTTGAGCCATAATCATTTCTCTTTTTGTATAGTGCTTTCTCAATTCGTCTCTACTCAAATTTGTAGAATCTGATTTTTTGTGGTATGTGGTTTTTCTTTGGTAATATTTTAGAAATACCAGCTTTTTTGTTAGTGGTCCTCTCACATATAAGTATTACCTACTTTTGTCATGATACTGTACCCCAAACATTTATCAATTTGTTTACAATTGAAGTTAAAAGAGGATGTTTACTTCTGATTAATAAAGTTTTACTGGGCAATATGAATTAATTTGCGTGAGTTCGTTTTATCATTGGAATCTCTCTTGTGAAATTATCCTCAATAAGTCATTGACTAGCCTGACATTTCAAAACCTAAATATGTAATCAAGGTAATGAAATGGAATACCTTCAATGCCATGTAACCAGGGAAAAGGATAAATCCTAAATGTTGGTCATGTAAATAGTTACAGCCATATAAACTGTAAACAGTAATATTCCTTTTGCTTTTGTAATTGCCAAAGGAGTTTAACTTATTTATGTTGTCTTTACATTCCTCTGCTAGTTTCGATAATGGATAAGGTGACAACAGTTTTCAACAGTGCACAGAGATTGGAAGTTGTTAGAAACTGCATCTCATTCATATTTGAAAATAAAACATTGGAGACTGAAAAGGTAATAAAATGCCTTCTTTCCCAAGTAAGCGTTCATCATTTCCCTTTCAGATTTACATGTTTAGCTTGCCAAATGACCTCTCCTCTAATTCCATCTCTTTTCCTTATCAAGTGTCCTTTCATTGTTTAGATCATTTTATTTTTTTTATTTTTTTAAAGATTTTATTTATTTATTTGACAGAGAGAGAGCACAAGCAGGCAGAGGGAGAAGCAGGCTCCCCGTTGAGCAGGGACCCCAACATGGGGCTTGATCCCAGGACTCCGGGATCATGACCTGAGCTGAAGGCAGCCACTTAACCAACTGAGCCACCCAGGCGCCCCTGTTTTGATCATTTTAAAAGAATTGTCTCTAAGATTTAAAATCTTTGCCATGCCTAGTTATATGGCTACCAGAGAAATATTGATAAGTGATTTTTTTCCTTAAACTTTTAAACATTGTTCTTTAAATCCTATTTTGACATATTACTTAGAAATTTAACCTTTTTTTAAAGATTTTATTTATTTATTTGACAGAGAGAGACACAGTGAGAGAGGGAACACAAGCAGGGGGAGTGGGAGAGGGAGAAGCAGGCTTCCCACAGAGCAGGGAGCCCGATGCAGGACTCGATCCCAGGACCCTGGGATCATGACCCAAGCCAAAGGCAGACGCTTAATGACTGAGCCACCCAGGCACCCCAAAATTTAACATTTTAAATAAAATTTTATTTATTGTAAAGAATCTAGTCAGAATAAGAAATGAATTGTAAAAACAGTGATATTCAACTTAAATGTGCCTCATTAAAGCACATTCTCTTGCCTTCTTTAAGAAAACATGTTAAACATAATGTAATCTTAGTGACTCATCATAGCTCTGAACATCTATTACAAGAGGCTAAAGCATGAAAAGAGTAACATTTTTACCCTTATAGTAAATGACCCCAAGCCTTTTTAGGTTTTGACTTTTTTTTGGTTTCCATTTTCTCTTTTGCTTGAAGTGTTATAATAGACTTCCTTTTGCTTTTCTTGCTTTCAGGTTTTACATCCTGTTTCTTGTACCTGCCTATAATATTGTTATACTCTCAGACTTTTTCCCTTCCTTCTTATTTGCTCCTTTATTCTATATTTTTTAGGTTTTCAAAGTTAAATAAGCCTATTATTATTTTATATAAAGTACATTAACTAGGCTCTAAATGGTGAACTGGGAGAGACATTCTTCTGGGTGATAAAGTGAAAGAATTTTAGTGCATAAATCTAGACATTTCTGTTTGTTGATCTGAGTCCTTTTCCCTTCTTTATTATGATACTGAAATGAGGAGAGGAGATGTAGAATTTTCTAGTCATAAATTAAAACTGACTAGTGATTAAATAACTTACCAATTTAAAAGAATAAAATCACCTGTGTTTCTTGTCATTTTAGTTTTTCCTTCTATTTTTGCCACAGAGATGTGGCCAGTTATTCGAAGAAGGTATCTAAGTGTCATGAGTGTTTTGGTAACCAAAGTTTTGTTGAGTTTTTTTATTAAGTGAAGTTAATGTTTTTTAACTTATTACATAAATCAGTTCTACTTATTTTTCATGCTGGCTTACAAATAAAAATAACGATAAACCCATCTATTTTATAATTGTTCTTAATAGCAAATCCACTCTTTTCTGGAAGTTTAATTCTAATATCTTTGTTAAATGGTTTATAGGGTGCACTTGAATTTTCTGTGATTGAATGTTGTTTTTTTCCATTGATACCTTTTGTTCATTTCTGCCTCTCTTGCCTTAGACCCTTCCAGCTGCATTGAGAGCCCTTAAAGGAAAGGCAGCAAGACAGTGTCTCACTGATGAGCTGGGTTTACATGTCCAGCAAAATCGGGCTATATTAGACCATCAACAGTTTGACTATATAATAAGGATGATGAACTGTACTCTACAGGTAATTTTTATTTCTTTCAGATTATTCCTAATATTTGAGAATACTTTTTATTTTTCCAGGAGATTCTGTAATTACTGATATGTCAAGTTCTTGTGCCTTCCACAGTGAATAGGATGAAGAACCAGTATCCATACCATTTCTGTCAGAAACACTTATTTATTACTTGGCATAAATACTGAGTTTTTCATACTACTGTTGTTTTCTCTTGAAAAATACTAGGGTAGAGGAGCCTGGGTGACTCAGTCAGTTAAGCGTCTGCTTTGGCTCAGGACATGATCTCGGGGTCCTGGGATTGAGCCCCACATCGGGCTCTCTGCTTAGCGGGGAGTCTCCTTTTCCCTCTCACTCTCCCTCTGTGCTCTGTCTCTCTGTCTCTCAAATAAAATAAAATCTTAAAAAAAAAAAAGAAAAATACTAGGTTATTTTGTTTTTTAAGCAAACTTTTTGAAAATGAAAAATGAAAAGTCATCTTTATGACATTCAGTCGTATGTTACTTAATGTTAGATTTTAATAATAATTTTAATTATTCATTTCAATCAGTTTTTAGTTGTACTATTAAGGTAGAGAGTAATGAGTGATGGATAATTCAAGTTATAAATGAATTACTTGATCAAGTATTTGCTAAGCATCATGCATAAAGGTCAAAAAATACTTCTACTTGGCATCAAAATATATATATTATCTTACAGAAATAAACTTCCCATAAAATAGTGAAGACAATTTAGGAGAAGCAAATAATCTGATTTCTCCATCCTGTCTCACATGTTAGATATTTTATGACATTGGCATCATATTCTTTACAGGTGATACAAATACTGTTTCTCAAACTTTTTGCACAAGGAGAAGAATGTAATTAAATATTAAGAATTCAAAGACTATCTGTGAGACTCTAGAGAAAGTAAACAAAATGCATGTTAAATTCTGTTAGATTGGAAAATGAGAATTACTAGGTATAATTAATAATAAAATTTATGGGTGAAAGAAGGCCTAATTAAATGGAAAGATACACCATGTCCATGAGTTGGAAAACTCAGTATTGTGAAGATATCAGTTCTCCCCAAAATAATAATTAGAGGCAATGCAATTTCCATCAGAATCCCAACTAGAAGAGCAAAAGCCTAAGAATTACCAACATATTCCTAAAACAATGACAAACTTGGGAATTGGTCCTGTCAGATATCAAAAATTAGTTTAAAAGAAGACATATAAGTAAGTAAAGAAAGAAAGAAAAAAAGAAAAGAAAAGAAAGAAAAAGAATACATACAAATGGCCAAAAGGTACCTGAAAATGTGTTCAGCATCACTAATCATCAGGGAAATACAAATCAAAATCACCATGAGGTACCACCTCACATTTGTTAGAATGGCTATTAACCAAAAAGATAAAAGATAAGTGTTGTGAAGGATGTGGAAAAAAGGGAACCCTTGTGCACTGTTGGTAGGAATGTAAATTGATACAACGTCTATGAAAAACACAAAATTAAAACCAGAACAAG
Organism: Leptonychotes weddellii; assembly: GCF_054177405.1. NCBI lineage: Eukaryota > Metazoa > Chordata > Mammalia > Carnivora > Phocidae > Leptonychotes > Leptonychotes weddellii. Next base: position 41,830,915 of record NC_138379.1, read on the forward strand.
TATATGATACAACAATCCCACTTCTGAGTATATCCAAAGGAAAACAGGATATTGAAAAGGTATCTGCACCCCCATGTTCACTGCATTTTTAACAATAGCCAAGATATGAAAACAACCTAAGTGTCTATCAGCAGATGAATAGGAAAAGGAGATGTGGTATATATAAGCAATAAAAGTATTCAACCATGAGAAAGAAGGAAGTCCTGCCATTTGCAATAACATGGATAGATATTGAAGGCATCATGATAAGTGAAATAAGCCAGACAGAGAAAAATAAATACTACATGGTATCACAGATATGTAGAGTCTTTAAAAAAAAAAAAAAGTCAAACTCTTAGAAACAGAGTGAAAAAGTGGTTGCCAGGGCCTGAGGGGTGGGGGAAATAGGGAGAAGTTGGTAAGAGGTGCATACTTTTAGCTATTTGATGGCTAAGGCCTGAGGATCTAATTTAAAATGTGGTGACTGTAGTTGATAAAACTGTATTATGTACTTGAAATTTGCCAAGAGAGTAGAACTTAAATGTTTGTACCAACCATCAACAACAACAACAACAAAACAAATAAATATGGAAATCCTTTCACGATGTATGCTTAAATCATCACCAGGTACACTTGAAATATTTTAGCATTTTATTTCTAAATTATACCTCAACAAAACTTAAAACAATTTTTAATTAGTTTAAAACTGTAGTAATTAAGACAGTGTGGTATTGGCACAATCATAAAGAGATTGACCAAAAGAACAGAATATAGAACAGAGTTCATAAACGGATGATGACAGATAATACACAGAGGTACACATATATGGGAATGTGACTTATGACAAAATTGTCATTTCAGATCAGTGACAAGAGGATAAAAAACTCAGTAAATAGTGCTGGGACAATTAGGTGACCATGTACACAAAAAATGTACAGATTTCTCACTGGTGTACGTATACCACACTATACATTAAAAGCAGTTTCATGTGGACTAAAGACTTAAATATTGAAAAGCCAACCTTTACAGTTTTTCAGACAATTTTTAAAGGAGATATCCTTGACTTTGGGGTAGGGATAGATTTGTTAAACAAGTCACAAATAGTGCTGATCTTAAAAGAAAAGATTGATAAATTTGACTACATTAAAATTAAGAATATAGTCTGTGACCCAGTGATTCCACTCTTAGATGAGCTCTTACCCATATACCAAGAGACATGCACAAAAATGTTCATAGGAACATTGTTTGAAATAGCAGAAAACAAAACAGCTAATATGCCAACCAGCATTAGAATGGATAAATAAATTGTGGTATCTTTTTATATTAGAATATTTTTTAGTAGAGAAAATGAATTGTAGCTACAAGGAACAATGTAGATGAATCTTAAAGAAGATACTTTTGCACAAAAATAAAAGGACAATCCAATTACAATATGGTTCCATTAGTATAAAATTTAAAGCATGTAATATATTATTTAGAAATATAATTTCTAATTATATGTAATTTAGGGATACAACATATATGGTAAAACTATAAAGAAAAGCAAGGCAATGTATACATATATTAAATCATCACATTGTACACTACAATTTTATTTCTCAATTACACCTCAATAAAACTAGGAAAAAACGAAATCAAGGAAATAATAAAGAAAATTACCTCAGAGGAACAGAGAGGAAGGGCAGGTGAACATAGAGATCTTCAATGGTAATGGTAATACTTGATTTCTTAAACTAGATATATGAGTATTCATTGTGTCATTGACCTTCAGGTCTTAGGGTACTGCTATTAGATTTTTTTTGCAGGGCTTATTTTTCTCTTCAAACTCATTTCAAAGGATATTTTTCTCTGAAATTCTAACTTAAAATCTAGCATCAAAAATGCAATCTTGTAACAAGTACTCTGTAGTTTGTTTAAGCAAATTGACAAGATAGGAGATGATTCACCTTTACTGGAAGACATTCTTATTTTAAAAGGTATTTTATACTAGCTATAATAGTTTATAATAATAGCAATAATTAAAAGCAACCTAAATGTTTACCATTTGGATATTGATTAATTTAATTATGTATAACTATTTGGAATACTGCTCAGCTACAACATAAAAAGAGTAGATCTGTAATAAGTGCCCATATGGAAAACTTCTATTATATATTGCTAGGTAGGCAAAACGGAAGTTACATAAAGTAGATCTAATATGATTCTATTTTTGACCTAAAATTACACATCTGTATTATAACATACTAAAAATTTAGAAGCATATTTGCAGTAAATCCTAAATAATAGTTACTTCTGGTGTATGGATTAGGCGTACACACACACACACGCATAGTTAAATTATATAAAACATAAGCATATATTTTATAAATTAAAAAAAGATTCTTTTTGTAGGAAGGACATCATTGAGCACCTTTGTGAGAAGAATAAAACATAATAAATTTGACCTAAATAAAGCCACGTCTTTTGTTACTTTGCTGCCCTTACTTTGCTGCTATATTTATAGAGAACAAACGAATTTAATTAACAGATGAAGGTCTCTAGAAACCCTAAAGTACTTAGGTAGTTTCTTGGTACCCTATGACTGCTGATAAAACTACAAAAACTATTTTAGGAAGCTTTTTTTTCATTAGTACTTTCTGTGCTGTTTATTAACTTAGGAATTAAGTTTTAAGGTTTTTTTAAATTTAATTTTAGCATACACCAATTAATCACAGAAGAGCCAGGTACCCTCAGACTATGAATATTTTCCTTTTTCATTTGAATAATCATATTTCTGGGGAGAAAAAGGCATGGATGTTTTTTTCTGCTTTCAAATACACCTGGGCTAGGGTGCTTAATATTTTTTAATTCAGTATTTCATAAGTACATAAAAATGGATCCTGTCTTTATTCCAGCACATGCTGTTGTTTAACATTATATAGAGGCTCTTCTCAGTTATAAATGGGCTCACATGTGATATTTTTATTTTAATGGGTTATTTATTACTAACTTGGGATTTGTTAGTATTTATATTCTTGTTGCAACAATGTTACTTGTGGGGATTTAACGTGACATTCTGAACATTTTTTACAAAAGCGTAGAGTTTCAAGGCAGAGAGGCCAAACATCTGTGTTGGTATTTTAAGAAAGAAACCTCAACTAAGTGAACTAATTTTTAGCTAGTGATTCAAAAACTTTAGTAATTTTTGCTTTTCGTGATTTTGAAGTTATTCTGTCCTTCCCTGTCCTCAAGGGAAAATAAAGTGGAACATGAGTACTATAGGGGACTATTTTATTTATTAGGTTCTTTCAATGCCAAGGAAATTTTTTAAAGGACTGGTTTATAGAGGTTATAGATTATTCCTATGTATCATCTCATTTCAAATAACATCATATTTTGGGTGTTTTTATAACTGAGATTATTATAAATCTCTCCAAAAATATTATGGCCTTAACTTTTCATCTTTAGCAGAGACATGATTAAAACTTTAGCAGATACATGATGGCAAGATTGTAGCTAAAATTTTTTAAAGATTTTTATTTATTTATTTGTCAGAAAGAGAGAGAGAGCACAAGAAGGGGGGACAGCAGGCAGAGGGAGAAGCAGGCTCCCCAATGAGCATGGAGCCCATTGCAGGACTCAATTCCAGGACCCTGGGATCATGACCTGAGCCAAAGGCAGACACTTAACCCACTGAGCCACCCAGGCGTCCCATTGCTAAAATTTTTTAACAATAAATTATGATTTAAAAACCCAATGAAGGGTGTTATGCACACACAATGAATCATGGAACACTACATCTAAAACTAATGATGTAATGTATGGGGATTAACATAACAATAAAAAAATTAAAAAAAAAAAACCCAACTCAGTGAAGTCCTCCATTTTCAGCATCATAAACAACCGCGTGCTAGAGGAACCCTCTCACTAATGTAGTAGAAATAGATCTTAGAAAATTTGTAAAAAGAAAAAAATTTTAAAAAGAAAAATACCCATGTGATTTTGATACATTGTTTCTTCTAAGAAGAAAAGGAAATTTCTAACAAGCCCTTCTTCTATTCTCAAGAAAAGGACAAATAGGGAAAACCAAATTCTGAGCAGTTAGCAGTTGGGAAAACCAAATTTGTGAGCACAATTAAGCATTGGCCTCTATAGGAGAGCTGTTTAAACCTGAGAGTTTTGCATTAGTCTGGGACATTAGAAGAGAAATAAAATAATCCCTATTCAATAGTAACATGCCCCTCACCCTTGCCTCTAAAAGAATCAATTGTAAATCCTTTCTGGAAGAATGCAGCCCCAAATTAGGTAGTCAGGATTCCCACAGATTAAATTCAATAAAATATGAACTCATTATTTAAAAATGATTGAATACCAAGGAAGTGAGCCAGTATGAATTAATGTCAACAGATACAACCAACAACAGATTTGCACTCTCCAAGACTATATTTTGGGATTATCCAACTTGAATATATAATTAAAATATTTAAATAAAAGATGGAGTACAAAATAAGCCAATAACCAGAAACTAACAAAAATGGACAGCTGAGTTTATATAATCACTTAAAATAAAAATTCAGAGGATGTGGAAAACTCAGTATTGTTAAGATGTCTGTTCTCAGCAAATTGATCTATAAGTTGAATGCAATCCCAATCAAAATTGCAACAGACTTTTCTATAGAGATTGACAGGTGGACTCTGCAATATATGTGGAAATGCAGAGGACTTAGAATGGCCAAAAAATCTTGAAAAAGAACAAAATTGGATGACTTACACTACCTGATTTCAAGACTTGTTATCAACCCACAATAATCAATACACTGTGGTACTGACATAAGCACCAACAAATAAATCAGTGGAAAGAGCACCCAGAAATAGACCCACATTTATGGGATTTTTGACAAAAGCACCAAAGTAACCCAATAGGGAAAGGGAAATTTTTTCCACAAATAGTAGTGGAATAACTGAATATCCATATGGAAAAAAATGAATCTCAACCTTTATGTCACGTCAAACACAAGGATAACTTTGAGTTGTAGAGTATAGATCTAAACATAAAATTTTAGGGGAAAACACTGAATAGTTTCATGACTTAGGAATAGGCAACAGTTTCTTAGATCACAGAAAGTGATCACCAAAAAAGGAAAAAAAAAATATCATTATACTTTATCAAAATTAAAACTTATGCTCATCAAAAGACCCCATTATGAAAATGAATAGGCCAAACTGGGAAAAAGTATTCCCCAAATACATATATATAGCAAAGAACTGGTATCGTGTTTATATAAAGAACTACAACTTAAGAAGCTGAACAAATCAATTTTAAAAAATGGAAAATTTAAACAGATACTTCACAAAATAATATGTGACTGGTCAATAGCCACATGAAAAAGGTCTCAATATCATTAGTCATCAGAGAAATGCAAATTAAAATCACTGTGAGAGACTACTATATAACCCACCCATATGCTAAGATTAGACTGACAATGCCAAATATTGGCAATGTTGTAAAGTAACTGGAAATCTTATACTTTATTGTTGAGAATGTAAACTGGTACAGTCACTTCAGAAAGAGAGTCTGAGAGAGTCTTTTAAAACTAAGCATATACATAATAAAATAAAATTAAAAAAAAAACTAAGCATATACCTATCCTATGATCCAACAATTTCATAATAATTGATGTCTGCTATTTACTTTGAAATGTACTAAAATAATATGGATTAATGAATAGATAGATGGATAGATAAATAATAAAGCAAGCCTAGTAAACTGTTCATGATACACTGTAAGGGGAAATGTACAGGTGTTCAGTGTAAAATTCTTTCAACTTTGATATATGTTTGAAATTTATTGGTATTAAATAAGTAAACAAAGAAATACGTAATTACAAAAAACTCAGTGGATAGGTTAAACATCAGTCTAGACACAGTGAAAGAATTCTAGTGAACTGGAATATACACGTGAAGCAATTACACATAGTGGAGCAGAGAGAAACAGGAAGATAGAATATGTGGAAGAGAAGATACAAGGAGGGGAGAGTGAAGTGGTCTAATACAAATACTGTTCAAAGTGCTATTCTGGGACAAGATAAGGAACTTGTGCTGGGATGCAAATCAGTGACTTTGTTTTCATTGAGAAAGTCTTATTATGAAAAAAAAAAAAAGTAAGCTACTAAACATTGGGCTTAGTGTGACTTCAGCTCACGGTGGTCAGTATCTCAGAAAGTAACCAAAGATCCTGCCTTATTAAAGAGGAGAGGCTTCAAAGTCTAAGCCTCAGATTTTGTCAAGGCTGAGAATTTCAGACACCAAGAAAATGTTTTCATAAAAATTCATTGGTTGCTGGGTAGATTCTTATATTGGGCTCTTAGGCTGAGGACTCAGAATATAGGAAACCACAGAGGAGTTTAAAAGTATGAGAAAAAAGGCTTCTATTCTGCAACCCCAAACTTCCACATCAGATTGACTTAATCTAAATTTTTTTTCTGAGGTGGTTGGTATCTTTATTGCTTTGGAGGTGGAGGGCAGGTGCTCAGGAGCTCTTGGGGTGGTTCCGGTTCTTCACCATTGTAGGCTTCTGGCTGTGCAGGATGGTGCTGGCTCTGTGAATGGCATCCATGCACAGATCTGGGCAGTACTTGTTCTTGAAGATCACGTGCATGATGCTGCTGAGGGTGGCCCAGGCATTCTTGTTAATGGCGGCTTGCACATAGGAGGTGGCGGGTTTTCGCCGGTATCTCTACCACATGACCACCACTACGCCTTTGCCCTTGGCCACGGGCCCACAGTCTTGTGGTGAATCAGCCTGTTGTAGCAGAAGGAGTTGTGAGCCTTCAGGTTATTGGGCTCGGTGCTGTATGTCTGCTTGTTCCTCTTGATCCAGAAGCTGGAGCAGTTCCCCACAACCATACATTCTGGTTGGGTGGGTGGACACGGTGCAGCTCCACTCACTAGCATGGCTGGTGGTAGAAAGAGCAATCTACATATTTTTAAGGACACTCATGCACTGTTTGTATGTATGAAGTAGCAAATTTGGGGATTTTGTTAAGTGCTGTAGTCTGAATATGTTCTCCCAGATTCGTATGTTGGAGACTTAAGCCCTAAGGTGACGGTATTAGGAGGTGGGGATTTGGGGAGGTGATAAGATCATTAAGATGGAGCCCTCATGAATGAGATTAATACCCTTATAAAAGAGAGTCAACAGAGCTCCCTTTGTCCCTTCCACCATGAAAGGATATAAAAAGTCTACAACCTGGAAGAGGGCCCTCAGCTGACCATGCCAGCATCCTGATCTTGAACTTCCAACCTCCTGAACATGAGAACTAAATTTCCATTGTATAAACCACTCAGTCTGTGGTATTTTGTTAGAGCAACCCAAAACAGACTAACACATTAAGAGTATATTAATCAGTAGAATACATTTTACTTACCAAGGTAAGTTTTTTACTTCCTTCCTCTCTTCTCTTCCTTCATTTACTGATTTCTACTCTATACTAGTCTCTATACTAGATATGGAGATACACTTCATACTGAAGTGATTAAGATATCCTGGTTCTTAAGGAGTTCACAATCCAGAAGGAAAATCTCACAGGTAAATATATATAGTATAGCGGGATATGCACTGATAGAGATTTGTGTAAAACTCTGAATGCTGTTAAAGGATTACTGGATTTTGAGTGGGAAGGACATGGTCACAGAAGGCGTTTGTCAGACAAGAATTGAAAGGGAAAGTATTCCAGATAGAGGAAGTTGTTAGTAGGAAAACAAATATAGAAAGGGCCTGTGTTTTTGAAAATTGAAAAATATTTCTGTGTTGCCAAATGTAGGGTAGAAAGATGGTGGGAGATGAGAGAAGTAGGTAGAGTAATTTCTGGTTAAAGTGAACAGATTGAATATGGACATTTAACCTCAGCCACTACCCAAAACTCCAGTAAAACAAAAGTAAAGGATTTTTTTAAATGTAGAAACCCGCAGGCAAAGCAGGAAAGGAGACAAGAGCAATGACATTTTGGATACTGGAAAGCTGCTGTTGAATGACTTTATTTAGCAGACTCAAGACCGCCTTTTCCTAACTGATGGTTGTAAAAACCTTGAAGCAGCCCAATTTGCAGAACTGCAAAAGGCTTAGGGATTGGGGACATCAAGTAATCTCTGAAAACAGGAGGTTTAGGTGGGGCTAAAACATTAAAAAGAGGATTGGTTGAAAGTCCCCTTAAGATGCAGTTGGATTGGGGCGCCTGGGTGGCTCAGTCGTTAAGCGTCTGCCTTCGGCTCAGGTCATGATCCCGGGATCCTAGGATCGAGCCCCGCATCAGGCTCCCTGTTTGGCAGGGAGTCTGCTTCTCCCTCACCCACTCCCCCTGTTTGTGCTCCCTCCCTCGCTGTGTCTCTCTCTGTCAAATAAATAAATAAAATCTTAAAAAAAAGATGCAGTTGGATTGCCCGCCTAGATAATTTTTCAATTCTGTGTAAACAACCAGCTGCTCCTCCTTTACCCTCGTAGAAGATTAGAGGTTTGTTTGTTTGTTTGTTTGTGTATTTATTTTTAAGAGAGAGGACATCACTACCCTGGGAGACACTAAGTCTGGCTGAGGGAAATTCTGGTTTTCTGCAAACAAGAGAGTTAAGTGAATGCCAAATATTGAGAATACCAGTAGACTTTCTGCCTTCAGCTCCCAGAACTCTGACAACTTGTTCTCAAGTCAGGAAATTGGAAAACAGTTCTTTGAGAAATGTGAACAGCCAGAGAAAAAGATTTTACTAAAGATACTGAGATTAGGAGTTTCTCATCCAAATAGCTCAACCAGATCATGCTAAAATGGAGCTTAAAGTCAGCAGGCTTCACCATGTACACATTCTTTTTATTTTGTCATTCTTTGCTTTACTTTGTGTGGAGTATGACCTAAGCAGAAGGACCCCTAAAACAAAGTCAGTACCTACCATTGTTCCCCAACTCTGCTTTCATTCCCCACTCTCCCTTGTGAGAGAACCATCTAGTCATCATCCGTAATTGTCCTGTCCTTCTTCTTGGGTACATGTATCACTCTGATGGCCTCCAACAACCTCAGCTTTCTTCTGGCTCTGAAACTGGGTTAGCCACAGTCACTACTACCCTCTAGAAATAGGCCCAAAGAAATTAAATAGTTTTTCCAAATCACAGAGCTCATAAATCAAAGAGGTGAGTTCTGAATCTAGTTTTTGTTTTTTGTTTTTATTCACTCTGTGCCTTTAGCTCACCGATGCTGTGTTCTTCAGAACACAATACGTGGCAATTAGGTGCTCTACAGCTAAATTTAAATTTAGATCAGAAGCCTGTATTCTGGAAACTTGTGGATCTTTTTTTTTTTCCTTCCATTTTTTAAAATAACAGTTGCTATAGACAAACTCAACCTGGGCGCCTGGGTGGCTCAGTTGGTTAAGCAGCTGCCTTCGGCTCAGGTCATGATTCCAGGGTCTGGGGATCGAGTCCCACGTCGGGCTCCCTGCTCGGCGGGGAGCCTGCTTCTCCCTCTCCCTCTGCCTGCCTCTCTACCTACTTGTGCTCTCTATCTCTCTGACAAATGATTAAATAATAAAAGTAGTGTTGTACTAGAACACAAGTAGACTAATAAACCGTTAAATAGAGTACATAGAGACTTAACTGGTGTTTATGGGAACTTAATGGGTATCACAAATCAGTGGAGAAAGAACTTATTTAATAAACAGTATTGGGAGAAGTGGATCACTATGTGAAGAGAAAGCATTCCTAGATAGTGACACTTATAAAGATATTCTTCAGATAGCTTAAACATCTATAAGTAATGATAGAACTCCAAAGTTAATAGAAATGAAGAGGAATATCTTTGTGACCTAAGGGCAGGGAAGAAATTCTTAAAATTTAAAATTTAAAACATCGATGCAGTAATACAAAGTAAATGTAAATGTAAATACAGGCAATAGAAAACCAGATGGATTTCTTAAGTTATTAAAACATTTTTTTAGGGGCGCCTGGGTGGCTCAGTCATTAAGCATCTGCCTTCGGCTCAGGTCATGATCCCAGGGTCCTGGGATTTAGCCCTGTGTCGAAGATTTATTTATTTTAGAGACAGCACTCATGCATGAGTTGGGGGAGAGACAGAGGGAGAGAATCTCAAGCAGACTCCATGCTGAGTGTGGAGCTCAGTCCACAACCCATGAGATCATGACCTGAGCCAAAATCACAAGTTAGACGCTTAACCAACTGAGCCATCCAGGTGCCCCTAAAACCTTTTAATCAATGAAGGACAGCATGAATGAAGTTAATATACAGATAATAGACCAGAATTCTTACTTGTTTTACTATCTAAAATTAACAAGGAAATAATATCTGGAATACACAAAAAATTTCTCTAAATCACCAAGAGTTAAACAGCAACCCCAGTGAAAATTGAAAAATGTGGGTCACCTGGGTGGCTCAGTTGGTTGGGTGCCTGCCTTCATCTCAGGTCATGATCCCAGGTCCTGGGATTGAGCCCCACATTGGGCTCCCCGCTGAACTTCTCCCTCTCCCTCTGCCTTTCCCTGCCCCTCATGCTTTCTCTCATGTGCACTTTCTCTCTCTCTCTCTCAAATAAATAAAATCTTAAAAAAAAAAAATTGAAAAAAGATATGAATAGGCTCTTTATAAAAGAGAGAACTCGAAAAGCTATAAGGATATATAAATTAAAATAATAGCTTTATCTTCTTACTTAAGACTGGCAAAAATTAGAAAGTAGAATAATGCAAAGTGTTGGTAAGGATGTGGCAATATAGGAATCCTCATTCCTCATGCATTGCTGGTGAAGAACAGAGATAGGTGTAGTTATTTTGGAGAGCAATCAGGTGGTACTTAGTCAAAAGGAGACTATGTACATACCCTCTAACACAGCAAAGTCCTGGATAGATGATTGAGGGAGAGGGGGGAGGAGGGGGATATTAAAAGAATTATTAGTAATCCTTTGTGATAAAGTACAATGTTTAGATTTGCCCTTGTCTAATATGTGAATTAAAATAAGGATTTATTATATATCTGTAATTAATTGATGCTTGTAGATTCTTTAGTCCATATATTTACTTATTTTTGAAGAGAGGAAGAGTAAGGACAAATTTGGAGGCCCTGCTAATCTGTCACTGCCTTTAAACCTTCAACTTTGATGATGCAGTTGACTTGCAGAAAAAGCTAAATTCCATTTACTACAGAGCTGCACATACACCAGCTCAGAATGCAGAGAAGCTGAAAGGAAATCCAGCAAGAGCTTGGAGGAGCGGCAGACTTGACTGACAAGATAAGCCAGAAGATTGATGACACTATGCTGACCTCTAAACACAAACATGGGTGCTGTTCCACTCCCACTTTTCAAGTCTCTGGCAACGCTAACTCAGAACCATCTAGAGAAAGGGATTCTAGAACACATGGTTCCAGTGTAGTTAAATTGACTCTTCTTCCCAGTCAGTACCCTAATTTAACATGAGATCCTTTGAGGCTGGGAATTCCAGTTGTATTGTAATTCACCTACAGGATTACACTTTGTTATGATATTTAGACATCTCAACCCTGCAGCTACAGGATCTTACTTATTTTTAAGAACAATCACAGAAACTGGTTCCTTACCTGACCTTATGATAGAAATTTAACAACCTGAGCTTATTACAACCTTTCTCCAAATTCTCTAGTACATTTTGAAACAACGGACTAGCCTCATTGTTCCTCTTATATGAATTAAAATATTTATGGCAACAATTACTTGGTTATCTATAGGCACTTGATTATAGTTGTCTATTGGTGATAATTTAATTGTTTTGCCATTGAGTGTCATGGACTACCAGTTTCTCATTAATTACTGACAAAAGACTAATAATGCTTTTTGTCTTTAATAACTATTTTTATTAATACTTTTAGAAGAGTTTTAGTTTCACAGCAAAATTGAGGGGAAAGTATAGAGATTTCTCATATACCCTTTACCCCACATATACATAGCTTCCCCCATTATCAGCATTCCCCACCTGAGTGGTACATTTGTTACAATTAATGAACCTATATTGACACATCATAATCATCTGAAGTCCATAGTTTACATTGTTTCACTCTTGGTGTTTAGACAACCGTATAATGAGATATATCCATTACTGTGGTATTATATGGAGTATTTTTACTACACTAAAAATCCTCTGTGCTCTGCTTATTCATCCCCCCTTCCAATTATTAATGCTTTTGAATTTCATCGGATCTAAAAACCAATTCCAGATTTCCATCCTTAAGTTGCGTTACTTCTGAAACAATTATTGGTACAGATCAGGAAAATCCTCAAGTAGCACTCTTCATTTTCTGCAAGTTTGTTGTATTATACTTCTCTCAGTTACATCTGTCTAAATGTGTAGAAAAGACCAACAATAATTTCCAAATATTCTGGGCAGTAAAATAATTGCTTTTACAAAAGGAATTTAAAATACTGTCTTAGCTAGTTATATCAGATTGCATTGAGTGTTTACTGTAATATCTAAGGGATATTTAATGGAGATTTAACAGACTGCTGACAGTCATGGATTTGATGTTCTTTGTGTTGACCATTTGAGAACAATTTATGATAAATAGTAATTTGTATTTTTGGTGAGGCAGAAATTTGAGCTGTGCATGTAATGCTATTATGTGTTAGTCAAACAGTAGCTAGTATGTAAACCTTGCTAATCATGATTCATTCTGCATCTGAACTTGACCTTGTTTTCAAGTAGTCATTGTGTGACTCATGAAATTCTGTTTGTGAAATATATAATATTTATGACATATGTATTGTTTAAAGAATAGTAATAAAATAAATACACATGTACCCAACACCCAGTTCAATATATAAGATTAACACTGAAGTCCTTGGGAGCTCCACCTCAACTTTTCCCGCTCTTAGCACCATTCTCCTAAATGTGATATTATTCATTCCTTTGCTTTTCTTCATGGTTTTACCCAACATGTGTACTTTTAAAATATAATTCAGTTGAGTTTTGCCTGTTTTGACCTTCGTATAATTGCAATCATCCTGTTTTTTTCATCGATACAATCAGTATTTGTTGAGCAGCTGCTCATAAAGCTCATCCATCTTGACATATAAAACTACGGTTTGTTTACATTCATTGCTGTATGAGTCCATGCTACTGTTGAAGGCTATTTAACTCTGGTAATGAAAGCAGTGTTGTAACTGAAAACACTGTTGTTGACCATTCTTATCCACTGATGCACTTGTACAGGAATTTCTCTTGAATAAACACATAGAAATGGAATTGCTGAGTCAAGAATGTGTACAACTTCAACTTTACTAGATTATGACAAATTGTTTTCTAAAATATCTTTACAAACTTACACCCTTACAACAGTGTATGAGAGTTACTGTGACTTTATTAATTTTAAATTCTACCGGTCTGGTGATTGTTAAAGGGTATATCACTGTAGTTATAATTTGCATTTCCTTAATAACTAATAAAATGGAACAGTTTTTCATGTTTATTAGCTTTGTATATTTTCTACGTAAGGAAATGCCTATTTGCTTCTTTTGCCCTTTTCTTCTTTTGCATTATCTTTTTCTCATTGATTTATGAATCTGAATTTATGAATCTGAATGCCAAGCTTTTCATGTTGCAGGTATTGCTTCCTAGTTTGTGGTTTTCTTTCTGATAATTTTTGGTGAATGTAAGTTTTTTATTTTAATATAGTCAGTTTCATTAATTGTTTCCTTTATGGTTTGTACTTTTTTATGTCTTGTGCAAGAAAACCTTTCCTACTGTGAGGTCATAAAGATATTCTTATATCCTCATAAAAAATTTAATAATTTTACCTTTCATATTTAAGTCCTTAATCTATCTAAAATTGATTTTTTTTTGTGAACCTGTATGAAGTAGAGATCCAGTTTATTTTTTTCCAAATGTATAATCAATTACCTGCAGAACTATTTATATAGTAGTATATCCTTTTTCCAATGATTTGGTGTGACCCCCTTTTCATACATCACATTTCTATAAATATTGGGTCTGTTCAGAATTTCTGCTTTGTAAATCTGTTTGCCTATTTTCACAAAAGCATTGTATAGTCTTTTTTTAAAAAATATTTTATTTATTTTGAGAGAGAGAGCGCATGAGAGAGAGAGCATGAGCAGGGGGAGGGGCAAAGGGAGAAACAGACTCCCCACTGAGCAGGGAGCCCTATTGGGACTCATTCCCAGGACCCCCGAATCATGACCTGAGCCAAAGGCAGACATTTAACAGACTGAGCCACCCAGGTGCCCAAAAGCATCATATAGCCTTAAAGTTTTATAATGAAAATGAATTTAAAATCTGTGAGACAAGTCCCCATGCTTTATCTTCCTAAGGAATATCTTGCCTATTCTTTGCCCTTTGTTTTTCTGTATAATTTTAAGAATCATCTTATTGAATTCCATGAGAAACTCTAGTGGGACTTTGATTAAAATTATGTTGAATTTGTAGGCTAATTTAGGGAGGAACTAACATATTCACAAGTCTTTCTCTCCATAAATATAGTATATTTCTTAATGTATATAGGCCTTTACTGTGTTTTAGTAACTTTTTTGCATTTTATTTTATAGTTAAATGCTTCTTTTAAAAGTTTTAATTTTAATTCCAGTTAGTTAACATACAGTGTAATATTAGTTTCACTTGTACAATATAGTGATTCAGCAATTCCAACATCACCCAGTGTTCATCACAAGTTCACTCCTTAATCCCTGTCACCTATTTAACCCATCTCCCCACCCACTTCCCTTCTGGTGACCATCAGTTTGTTCTCCATAATTAAGAGTCAGTTTCTTCATTGCTCTCTCTCTGTCTCTGCCTCTGTCTCTCTTTCCCCTGTGCTCATTTGTTTTGGTTCTTAAATTCCACATAAGAGTGAAATCATATGGTGCTTGTCTTTCTCGGACTTACTTCACTTAGCATTATACTCTCTAGCTCCATCCATGTTGTTGCAAATGGCAAGATGTCATTCTTTTTTAATAGCTGAATAATATTCCATTGTATAAATATACCATGTTTTCTTTATCCATTCATCTATGAATGGACACAGGCTGCTTCCATTGTAAATAATGCTGATATAAGCATAGAGGTGCATGTATCCCTTTGAATTAGTGTTTTTGCATCCTTTGGGTAAATACCCAGGAGTGCAATTGTTAAATCATAGAGTAATTCTATTTTTAACTTTTTGAGGAAATTCCATACTGTTTTCCAGCGTGGCTGCACCAGTTTGCATTCTCACCAACAGTGCACAAGGGTTCCTTTTTCTCCACATCCTGGTCAACACCTCTTGTTTCTTGTGTATTTGATTTTAGCCATTCTTACAGGTGTGAGGTGATACCTCGTTGTGGTTTTGGTTTACATTTCCCTGATGGAAAGTGATGGTGAACATCTTTTTCATGTCTGTTGGTCATCTATATGTCTTCTTTGGAGAAATGTCTGTTCATGTCTTGTGCCCATTTTTTAATTGAATTATTTGGGCGGGGTGTTGAGTTTTGTGAGTTATTTATATATTTTGAATGGTAACCCTTTATCAGATATATCATTTGCAAATATCTTCTCCTACTCTGTAGTTGGCCTTTCAATTTTGATTGATCTGTTTTAATAACATTTTATTATTTTCTCCATGACAGTCTTTATACATCTTTTGTTAGATCTATTCCTGGTTACACTATCATTTTGTTTTTACTGTTGTTGCTATCGTAAATGGTATCTTTAAAAATTACATATCCTAATTGCTTTTGTCTGATGTATAGAAATATAGTAAGTTTATTAATGTTGCAGACTTCATTGTATATAATAATTTGTCTGCATATTCTTTGTAGTTCTTTATACTGATAATTATATCATCCGGTATCATCCATGTCATCTAGTAGTGCTTTTCACCTTGTTTTCCAAACTTTATTCGGTTCTTTCTTTTTTTTATCGTGTAGCAAGCATTTGTAGTGTAACATTAAATAGAAGTGATAGAACCTTTCTTTTAAAGTTTAATCATTGAACTTTATCTTTGCTAAAGGTTTTTTTTAACAGCATTTAATATTTTATTGTATTTTTAATTTATCGCTATTATTTTTAACATACAGTGTTATATTAGTTTCAGGTGTACAATACAGTGATTCAACACTTACATACAACACCTGGTGCTCATCAAGTTTTGTTAGATGTCATATATCAGGTTAAAAAGTCCTCTTCCAAAACAAACAAAAATACCTAATTAAAGATCATACAGCATGGAAAAAAGTCCTCTTCCTTTCTTGGTTTGTTAAGAGTTTTTCTCATTAATACATGTTGAGTTTCATGAAATACTTTCTCTGCAAATATCAATTGTTTTCATGAATTATTGAATTTGATATGTTAGGAATTTTTCCCATGATTGTTTCCATCATTTGAGATTAGCCTATTATTTCTCATAATGTTTTTGACTGGTATTGGAGCAAGCTTATACTTAGTGTCAGAAAATGAAGTAGAGGGGCACCTAGGTGGCTCAGTCTGTTAAGTATCTGACTTTGGCTCAGTTCATGATCTCAGGGTCCTGGGATCGAGCTCTGCCTCAGCTCCCCACTTAGCAGGGGGTCTGCTTCTCTCTCTTCCTCTGCCCCTACCCTCCCTCTTGCACCCACTCTCTCGCTCTCTCTCAAATAAATAAATAAAATCTTTTTTAAAAAAAGAAAATGAGGGCGCCTGGGTGGCTCAGTTGTTAAGCGTCTGCCTTCGGCTCAGGTCATGATCCCGGGGTCCTGGGATCGAGTCCCACATCGGGCTCCCTGCTCAGCAGGAAGCCTGCTTCTCCCTCTCCCACTCCCCCTGCTTGTGTTCCCTCTCTCGCTGTGTCTCTCTCTGTCAAATAAATAAATAAAAATCTTTAAAAAAAAAAAAAAAAGAAAAGAAAATGAGGTAGAGATTGTTCCTCTGTGTCTCCTATCTGAAAGGGTGAAGGTTAGATTGAAATAGTATGTTCCTTAAAAGTTTGTTAGAACTCAGCAGTAAAGCCATCTAAACCTAGTGTTCTCTTTGTAGGAATACTTTAAATTTCCAATTATAGACTATTCAGATTAGTAATTTTTCCTTGAGTTTATTTGGTAATTTTTTCCTAGGAATTTGTCTGTTGTGGATTTCTTCCTTTTTAAAATTGGTTTTGCCAATTTTATTACTCTAGAAACCCTTTGCTTTTTAAAAAAATTTTAATTCCAATATAGTTAACGTATAGTTATATTAGTTTCAGGTGTACAATATAGTGATTCATCAATTCTATACATTACTCAGTGCTCATCATGATAAATGTACTCTTAATCTCCATCACCTATTTCACCCATCCCCCCACTCACCTCCCCTCTGATATGCTTTATTTTAAACAAGTACCCTCAGTTAAAGTTATTATTTTTTTTCAACAAGAACATTTTTTACTTGAAGTATGTTCAGAATACATGGTTCTAAAAGATATATAAAAAACATTCCAGCCAAGAAAATAGAATACACATTTTCTTCTAGTACACACAAAAGAATCCCTTGGTTAAATCACATAAAAAGAGACATAACAAATATTACAAATTTAAAAAGATTGAAATCTTTTATGTTTTCCAACCACAAGGGTACAAAACTAAAGATCAATGATAAAGCTGGAAAATATACAACATAAATACTAAATATTTAATATGTAAATATTAAAGAACATACTACTGCATAAGCAATGGGCCAAATAAGAAATCAAGCAGCAAATCAAAATAATCTCAAATGAAGAAGAAAACACAATATTCTAAAACCTGGGATGCAGCAAAAGCAGATGTTAGACTGAAATTCATGCTATAAATTCTTGTATTAAGAATAAAAGTAGGGCGCCTGGGTGGCTCAGATGGTTAAGCGTCTGCCTTCGGCTCAGGTCATGGTCCCGGAGTCCTGGGATCGAGTCCCACATCGGGCTCCCCGCTCTGTGGGAAGTCTCCTTCTCCCTCTGCCTCTCTCTCTCTCATGAATATATAAACAAAATCTTAAAAAAAAAAAAAAGAATAAAAGTAAAAATAAACAGCTTAACACTACACCACAAGGAACTAGAAAAAAGAAAGGTGAAATTTAGTAGAGGAAGGAAATAACAAAAATCAGAAATAAATAAAATAGAGACCAGAATAAACAATAACCTAACATTGAAAGTAATGACAATTTTTCCAAGAAACTAAACAAAATTGGTAATGCTTTAACTACATTAACTAAGAAAAAAGAGGAAGAGGACTCAAAAACCAAAGTGAGAAATGGAAGAGTAAATAATACAACAGATAACCACAGAAATACATAGTGTGATAAAAGATTACTATAAATAGGGCACCTGGGTGGCTCAGTTGTTAAGCATCTGCCTTTGGCTCAGGTCATGATCCCAGGGTCCTGGGATCAAGCCCCACATCAGGCTTCCGGCTCAGCGGGAAGCCTGCTTCTCCCTCTCCCACTCCCCCTGCTTGTGTTCCCTCTCTCGCTGTCTCTCTCTGTCAAATAAATAAACAAAATCTTTAAAAAAAAAAAGATTACTATAAATAATTATATACCAACAAATCAGATAACTTAGGAACAAAAAAAACAGTTCCTAAAAATGCACAAGTTACCAAGATTGAATCATAAATCTTAAATCTTCTAGGAAATCTTCTTAGACCAATAACTAGAATGAAAAGCAGATTAGGAATCAAAAATCTCATAGCACAGAAAAGCCCAAGACCACATGGTTTCACTGGTAAATTCTACCAAACATTTCAAAGAAATAATGACAATCTTTATTGGAATCTTACAAATAATGGAATAGAGGGAAGACACTCAAAATCATTGCATCAGGCCAGTACTACCCTGATACCACAGCAAGATAAAAACAATACAAGAACAAAAAAGTTTAGTTTGTCTGATAGAAGTATGCTATTCTGGCCTTCATTTGACATCCATTTGCGTGATAAATGTTTCTCCACCCCCTCAGTTTCAATCTGCAGGTATCTTAAGGTCTAATATGAGTCTCTTATAGGCAGAATAGATGGGTCTTGTTTTTTAATCCCTGTTTTAAACCCTGTGTCTTTTGATTGGAGCATTTAGTCCATTTACAGTAAAAGTAATTATTGTTATATATGTATGTATTGTCATTTTATTACTTGTTTTGTTGTTTCTGGAGATTTTCTCTGATCCTGTCTTGCCTTTGTCATTTTTTTTCTCTCTTTTGCACTCAAAGTGTCCCCTTTAATATTTCTTGCAGGGTTGGTTTAATGGTCATGAATTCCTTTAGTTCTTGTTAGTCTGGGAAACTCTTCTCGTTTCTTCTATTCTGAATGATAGCCTTTCTGGATAGAGTATTCTTGGCTGCAGATTTTTCCCACTCAGCACTTTGAATATATCATGCCACTCTTTCTGTGACCCCGAGGGTCCTGAGACCACACTGTCCCGGTGAGGGTTCCACCCTGTTTAGCCACTGGAGTGACATCCCTCAGCAGAGCCAACTTCTAAAAGTTCTGATTTTTGTGATCTGCTGCTCTATCACTTGCTAGTAGTGGCAGATGGAGGCCCCCTCCCCGCTGTCTATCTTCCTGAATATCGCCTTGGATTCTCTTCTCCGCATGTCCTACCTTCCAGAAAGTGGTCACTTTTCAGAGAGTTGCTGCTATTCTTTTCTTCAATCTCCTGTTGAGTTCATAGGTGTTCAGAATGGTTTAATCCCTATCTAGCTGAATTCCTGGGACCAGACGAAATTTAGGTCTCCTACTCCTCTGCCATCTTGCTCCCAACCAGACCATGTTTTGACTTTATTCCTTTGTTCACCCAGGATTCTTGTTCTGGAATGCCCATTACCCTCTGATTTCCCCCAAATCTGGTGAACATATCATTTAAGCCTCAGCTCAACTTGTATCTTTCATGCCATGCTCAGATAGAAATGGCTGCTATCCTCGTCTCCTTTATACTCTTAACATAGCACTGATAATACTCTTTTGTAACATTTTAAACATATAATAAACTGAACTCTTGGTACATAATAAATGGAACATGTTTCAAGTGTCCAACTTGATAACATTTTTAACATGTGTGTACACCTATGAAACCATTACTACACTAAAGATAATGAACTTCACCCCCAAGTTTGTTGGTACCTCTTTGTAACTCTTCTGTCTTCTCTTTTCTAAACCCTACCTCCCA
Organism: Leptonychotes weddellii; assembly: GCF_054177405.1. Classification (NCBI taxonomy): domain Eukaryota; kingdom Metazoa; phylum Chordata; class Mammalia; order Carnivora; family Phocidae; genus Leptonychotes; species Leptonychotes weddellii. The sequence goes on from NC_138379.1 coordinate 41,851,024, forward strand.
CCCATCCTCAGGCAACCACTAATCTTTTTGTCACTATGGATTAGTAAGCATTTTCTAAATTTTATATAAATGGGATCATGGTATGGAATTATGCAGTCTTTTCTTGTCTGCTTTTTTTTACTCAAATAATCATTTTGAGATTCATCTGCTTTGTATCATGTATCAGTAATTCATTCCTTTTTTATTAGTGAGTAGTACTCCATTACATAGATATACCACATTTTTTAATCCATCCACCTATTGATGAGTACTTGGTTTGTTTCCACTTGGAGGCTTTTATAAATAAAGGTACTCTGAACATTCATGTACAAGTCTTTAATGGACATATACATTCATTTATATTGGGTAAAATCACAGTAGTAGAATGGCTGGATTTTGTAGTTGGTGTATGTTTAACTTTTTAAGAAATGGCCAAGCTGTTTTTCAAGTGTCTACATCATTTTTCATTTCCACCACAAGTGTAGGAGAGGTCCATTGTCTCCATATCCTTTCTAACTCTTAAAATGGTCAATCTTTTTAGTTGTAGTCATCCTAATAGGTGTGTAGTGGTATCTCACGTGGTTTTAATTTGTATTTCCCTAATGACTAATAATACTGACCATCTTTACTTGTTATCTGTTATATCTTCTTTGTCAAGTGTCTATTCAAATTTTTTGTCCATTTTTAATTGAGTTGTTAGTTTTCTTATTGCTGAGTTTGGAAAGATTTTTCTCCATTCTGGATACAAGTCCTTTATCAGATATATGATTTTAAATATTTTCTTTCAGATACTTTTTATTCTCTGAGCAGTGTCTTTTGAAAATCAGAATTTTAGTTTTGGGTTTTTGTTTTTCATGAAGTCCATTTTATCACTTTGTTCTTTATAGATATATATGCTTTCAGTATTCCTAAGAAGTCTTTTCTAAACCCCAGGTGACAAAAGTTTTTTCCTTTTTTTTTTTTTTTCTAAAAATAGATACAGGTTTTATATTTAGGTCTGTGATTTGTTTTGAGTTTATTGTCTTAAATGGTACAAGATGTGGAATCCAAGTTCAGTTTTTAACAAAGAGATATCAAATTGTAGGATTATTTGTTGAAAACATTATCCTTTTTTATTGAATTGGCTTTGCACTTTTGGGAAAAACCAGTTATTCATATTTGTGTGAGTCTATCTCTGAACTCCCTATTCTGTTGCACTGGTGTATTTTCTACTTTATGTCAATATCATGCTGTTTTTATTTTTTTATTTATTTATTTATTTATTTTTAAGATTTTATTTATTTATTTGAGACAGAATGAGAGAGACAGAGAGCACATGAGAGGGGGGAGGGTCAGAGGGAGAAGCAGGCTCCCCGCCGAGCAGGGAGCCCGATGCGGGACTCGATCCCGGGACTCCAGGATCATGACCTGAGCCGAAGGCAATCGCTTAACCAACTGAGCCACCCAGGCGCCCAATATCACGCTGTTTTTAATCCTTGTAGCTTTATAATGCATCTTGAAATAAGGTATAGTTAGTCCTCCAACTTTGTCTTTTACAGAGTTGTTTTGGTTATACTGTCTTTTGCATTTTCCTATGACTTTTAAAATGAGCTTTTCAATTTGTACAAAGAAAGCCTACTCTAATTCTGATTTGAGATTTATTAAATCTTTATATCAACTTAGGGAAATTAATGCCTATATTCTCTTCTAGGATTTTTATGTTTTAAGGTCTCACATTTAGGTCCTTAATCCATTTTTTTAAAAATATTTTATTTATTTATTGGGGTGCCTGGGTGGCTCAGTCATTAAGCATCTGCCTTTGGCTCAGGTCATGATCCCAGGGTCCTGGGATTGAGCCCCACATTGGACTCCCTACTCCACAGGAAGCCTACTTCTCCCTCTCCCACTCCCTCTGCTTGTGTTCCCTCTTTCGCTGTGTCTCTCTCTGTCAAATAAATAAATAAATAAATAAATCTTAAAAAAAAAAGATTTATTTATTTGAGAGGGAGCAAGTGAGCATGAGTGGGGCTTTTTATTAATACTCTGTTTTAGAAAGAATCCTTTGATTCCTACAATGGTGAGTGAGTTTTATCGAGAATGGATGTTGCATTGTCATATGCCTTTTTCTATATTTATTAAGTGGTCATATGTTTTTTTCTAAGTTTTTTAACATGATGAATTATATTGGTTTTCTAATGTGGAAACCAATTCTCCATTCTACTTGGTCATGACATATTAACTTTTAAAATATATTGTTGGATTTGATTTGCTAAAATTGTGTTTAGAAGTTTTCTGTTTATGTTTATGAGGGATATTAATTCACAGTTTTCTTTTTATGTCTTTGTTCATTTTGGAAACAGAGTGTTGCCTGTCTTATAAAGTGACTGGGAAAGTGTATCCTTATATTCAGTTTTCTAGTAGAGGTTGTCTAGAATTGGTATTGTTTCTTCCTTAAATATCTGGTATAATTTATTCATCCATCCAGCCCTGAATTTTTCTTTATGGGGAGGTTTATAACTACAAGTTTAATTATTTCATAGATGTAGTACTATTCAGGTTGTCTTTTTTTTTTAAGAACTTTGGCAGCTTTTGCCTTACAAGGAATTTGTCTGTTTCATCTGAGTTGTTGTATTTATAAGCACAAAGTTGCTAATCACATTTTCATATCCTTCTAATATCTGTAGAATCTGTAGTAATGTTATTTCTCATAGCAATAATATGTTGTCTTTTCTGTCTTTCATGTTTAGTCTGACTAGAGATTTATCTATTTTATTGAATTTCTCAAAGAACCAGTTTTGGGGATGCAGAAAAAGCTATTCTAAGAGGGAAGTTTATAGCAATACAGGCCTATCTCATGAAGCAAGAAAAATCTCTTTTGTTGTTGGTTTTTGTTTTGTTTTGGTTTTTTTTTTCTTTCTTTCTTTCTTCCTTCCTTCCTTTCTTAACATATAATGTACTATTTGTTTCATGGGTACAGGTCTGTGATTCATCAGTCTTACACAATTCACAGCGCTCACCATAACACATACCCTCCCCAATGTCCATCACTCAGCCACCCCATCCCTCCCACCCCCGTCCACTCCAGCAACCCTCAGTTTGTT
>NC_138379.1:41854582-41889676 GCF_054177405.1 Leptonychotes weddellii
TACAAAAATAAGAGTTGATATGATGAAGGGATGGAATATGACTGTAAAGATGAAAATTACAAAAAAATTTATAAAAGGATTTGATAAGAAGTTGTTTGAAAAAAGAAAAAAGAGGATTAAAAAAAAAAGGGAGAGAATGTGATCAGGCAGGAGAGTATAAAAAAACCATACACTAGAGATTTAGGGTATATTTTGATGTGTTAGAAGAAACTATCTCAAAATTTTAAAGAGAGAACAACTTATATTATATATGCCAAAAATACGGGTAACTATTATGAAGGGATAGAATATGACTCTAAAAATGAAAAATAAAAATGTTTTTTATTAAAAAAGGGATTGATAAGATGTTGGTTGAAAAAGGGAAAAAGAAAAATTAAAAAAAAGACAGTTTAAAAAAAAATTAACTTTGAAAGACTAAAGAATCATGGTAAAAAAGCCATGGATTCTATGTGCAGTATTCCCCTAGCGCTGGAGTTCTGCCCTTCTCATTGATCGGTAAACTTGGTCTTAGCTTGCTGTTCTCGCTGATCTTCTGGGGGAGAGGCCTGTTGCCGTGGTTCCCAAATGTCTTTGCCGGAGGCGGAACTGCCCCGCCCTTGTCCGTCCGGGCTAAGTAATCTGCTTGGGTTTGCTCTCAGGAGCTTTTGTTCCTTGCAAGTTTTCTGTACAGCTTTGGAGGCGGAGAGTGAAAATGGCGGCCTCCCAATCTCCGCCCCGGAGGAGCCGAGAACTCAGGGCCCCGCTCCTCAGTGAGCCCCCAGAGAAAAGCAGTCACTCACTCCCGTCTCCCCGGTCTCCAGCTGCACTCCGTGCTCACCTGGCCTGTGACCGAGCGTTTCTATCTCTGGCACCCGACCCCGGGTGGAGTCTCCAAACCCAGCAGATCCCTGCGGTGCACTTCCGCGCCGCTCCTCCCGGGGGAGGAAGGGAGGTCTCCCCGGATCTGCCGCTTGTTGGGTCCCTGCTGGAGGAGCAGTGGCCCGACTGTGCCACAGATCACAGTTTATGGCAACCCCAAGCTGAGAGGCTGCGCCTCAGCTCCGTCTCTGCAGCCGGCTTCCCGGCTCCGATACCTGGGAGCTCTGCTGCACTCAGGCACCCCTGGTCTTTCTGTGACCCCGAGGGTCCTAAGACCACACTGTCCCATGAGGGTTCCACCCCCCGCTTAGCCACCAGAGTGAGGTCCCTCAGTGAAGCTGACTTCTAAAAGTTCCGATTTTGTGCTCCGCGGCTCTATCACTTGCGGGAAGCGCCCGATGAGGCCCCTCCCCCGCTGTCTATCCTCCCAAATATTGCCTTGGATTCACTTCTCCACATGTCCTACCTTCCAGAAAGTGGTCGCTTTTCTGTTCAGAGAGTTGTTGCTATTCTTTTCTTCAATCTCCTGTTGAGTTTGTAGGTGTTCAGAATGGTTTGATCCCTATCCAGCTGAATTCCCGAGACCAGACGAAATCCAGGTCTCCTATTCCTCCACCATCTTGCTCCCCCCCTCACCCCCCCCCCGTTATGAGTATTCTTAAGTTAAGGTAGTATTCTTTTAAACAACAAATATTTGGACCCTAGCTTTTTATTCAATGACAATCTTTGCCTTGTAGCCAGAATATTCAGTTTATTTTGGCTATTACAATTTTTTTTTATTTCTATCATCTTATTTTGTTCTTTTCTGATTGTTTCTCCTTGGGGGTTTCTTTTCCTCTTTCTGGCTTTCCTTCGGGTTATAAGTTTTCATGTTTGTTTTCCTCTCCATTTTTTTCTCCATTAGATTAGAAGTTGTAACCCATTCTATATTCCTTTGGCAATAATATAGAAAATTTTAAATGCTCACTTTATCAAAATCCAATTCCAGACTACCACCTCACAATTTCTGTGCTACTGTGGTTGATTTTGTTACTTGTATCTTAATTTTCTTTAATACCAAAAGACATAATTGTCATTGTTTTAGGTCACTGTATGTTTTGGTTTACCCACATATTTATCAGTTTCCTTGCGGAATTATCTTTTTTATATCTCAGACTTTTTATCTGGTGTCCTAGGTGGCTCTAGGTGTTCCAGCTTTATGGTAGCTCTCCTAATGGACTTCCTACAAGCCCAGCAAGCACTGGGCTTTGTTTCCTATCCCTTGAGTCCTTTAGTTGTTCAAAACTAATATTCAAATTCACTTTGTTCAAAAGCTGCTTCTGAGGTAAAATTTTACTTCAGTGCTCTGTTTACCACTCCAGGTTCCACTTAACTTACATTTTGGTCTGAGTGTTCATTAGTTTCTTGCCAGTTCATTGCTTTGCATTAAAATTTTTAAAATATTTTATCTAGCATTTTTTAATTATTCAACAAAAGTGTCAAATATGAAATTAACCAAAGTTAAGAAAAAGTCCAAGAATAAAAGTGTTGGTAGGGATGTGGAAGAGAGGAAACCCTCTTATACTGTTAGTGGGAAATGGAACCATTATGGAAAACAGTATGGAGGTTCCTGAAAAAATTAAAAATAGAACCTACATATGAGCCAACAGTTCTGCTGCTGGGTATTTATCCAAAGAAAGCGAAAACACCAATCTGAAGAGATATATGCACTCCTCTGTTCATAGCAGCATTATTTACAATAGGTAGGATATGGAAGCAGCCTAAGTGTCCCTCAATAGATTAACGGATAAAGAAGATGTGGTGTGTGTGAGAAAGAGAAAATAATGAAATTTTGCCATTTGTGACAAGGATTGGACCTAGAGCATATTATGCTAAGTGAAATAAATCAGGCAGAGAAAGACAAATACTGTATGATTTCACTTATATGTAGAATCTAAAAAACAGTACCAATGAACAAACAAAACAGAAACAGACTCAGATACATGAAACAAATTGTTGGTTACTAGAGGGGAGATTGGTTGGCTTGTAGGCAAAATAGGTGAAGGGGGGATTAAGAGATATATCAACATCCAGTTATAAAATAAGTCATGGGGATATAATATACATCATGAGGAATTTAGTCAATATTATAATAACTTCTTTGGTGACACTAACTAGCCTCATCATAGGAATCATTTGGTAATGTAGAACAATATTGAATCACTATGATACCCCTGAAAGTGATAGGATATTTTATGTTAGTTATATTTAAATCTAAAAAAAAAAAGAAGTAAAAGTCCATAACCCCCCTCGCCCTGCTCTCTCTCTAACAAATAAATCTTTAAAATAAATAAATAAATAAAAATAAATAAATAAAAGTCCATAACAAGTTTTAAAGTGATCTTTTGTTTGGAATTCTCTCAGATTTTTGATGATATTGAATCATCATTTTTCCAAAATATATTTTCAACTGCTTTCTTAAAAAATATTCTTAGTCAAATTCGGTTTGGAAATGCTGCCAACCAAATTTTCTCCATACAGTCACAGTTTAAAAACCCTGAGAAGTCCTACAGTTTTTTAAAAAACAAACAAGAAGGGCACCTGGGTGGCTCAGTCGGTTAAGCGTCGGCCTTTCGCTCAGGTCATGATCCCTGGTTCCTGGGATCCTTGCTCAGTGGGGAGTCTGCTTCTCCCTTTGCCCCCCCCCCATGCCTTCTCTTTTTCTCTCTCTTTCTCAAATAAATAAATAAAATCTTTAAAAATAAAAAATAAAAAAACAAGGGCATCTCATTTAATTTTGTTTACCCAGCATTTTCCCAATTTCCAACTCCCCACAAATAACAGCTATCAATACTCTGTAAAACTAGTGTTTGTGGAAGTTTGAGTACACTCCCCTTACCATTCCTGTGGAAACCTTTTAGGTATGTTTCCTTGCAGAACCAAGGAGTCTTCCTTGCAGAACTAAGGATTGGGTTGCTTTCACCTTTTGGCTATTGTGAATAATGCCTCTGTGAACATGAATGTATAAATATCTGTTCAAGTCATTGTTGTTTTGGATATATAGTTGGATCATATGGTAATTCTGTTTTTCAATTTTTGAGGAAATGACATACTGTTTTCCTAGCAGCTCCACCATTTTACATTCCCACTGAGATTTTCTGATATCCCATTCCCCAACATTTCAAAACCCAATGAGTTTTGGCATTGGTAACATTTCTTGCCTGATCACTAACAAATTACCCTTTGTATTCAACACTAAGACAGAAAAAACATTTCCAGTCAGTTATAAGATGGATTCCAGTCTTGGAGAAGTTAAAGTGTGAAAAAAAAAATGTGTATCTTAGAGTCAGTGAAATATAGTAAATGCACTAAAACCCCCTCCAAAAGTTTTTTTTTTTTTTTTTATAAATTACACAGCTTTTAACACAATCTTTATAAAACAGGAAAGTAAAGGTAGCTGCTCACCAGTAGTGTATGAAAATAGTTCCTACAAACATATAAACTACCAAAACTGAAACATGAAGAAATAGAAAACATGAACAGACCAATAACCAGCAACGAAATTTGATCAATAATCAAAAAACTCCCAACAAACTAAAGTCCAGGGCCAGAGGCTTCAGTGGTGAATTCTACCAAATATTTAAAGAATAGTTAATGCCTATTCTGCTCAAACTATTCCAAAACATAGAAAAGGAAGAAAAACTTTCAAATTCATTCTATGAAGCCAGCATTACCCTGATACCAAAACCAGATATATACTCCACTAAAAGAGAGAACTACAAGCCAATCCCTGATGAAGTTGGATGCAAGAATTCTCAGTAAAATATTAGCAAACTGAATCCAGCAATACATTAAAGAAATCATTCACCATGATCAAGTGGGATTTATTCCTGGGTTGCGAGGGCAGTTCAATATTCGCAAATCAATGTGATACACCACATTAATAAAAGAAGGGATAAGAACCATATGATCATTTCAATAGATGGAGAAAAAGCATTTAACAAAGTACAACATCCATCATCCATTCATGATAAAAACCCTCAACAAAGTAGGTTTAGAGGGAAAATACCTCGATGTAATGAAGGACATATATGAAAAACCCACAGTTTATATCATCCTCAGTGGGAAAAACTGATCACTTTTCCTGTATGGTCAGGAACAAGAGAGGGATGTCCACTCTCACCACTGTTATTTAACATAGTACTGGAAGTCCTAGCCACAGAAATCAGACAACAAAAAGAAATAAAAGGCATCCACACTGATAAGGAAGAAGTAAAACTTTCACTATTTGCAGATGACATGATACTCTATATAGAAAACCCAAAAGACTCCACCAAAAAAACTGCTAGAACTGATACACAAATTCAGTAAAGTCAGAGGATACAAAATCAATTGTACAGAAATCTGTTGCATTTCTATGCACCAATAATGAAGCAGCAGAAAAAGAAATTAAGGAATCAATCCCATTTACAATTGCACCAAAAACAATAAGATACATAGGAATAAACCTAACCAAAGAGGTGAAAGATCAGTACTCTGAAGACTATAGAGCACTGATGAAAGAAATTGAAGAGAACACAAAGAAATGGAAAGACAGTCCATGCTCATGGATTGGAAGAACAAATATTGTTAAAGTGTCTATGCTACCCAAAGCAATCTACACATTTAATTGCAATCCCTGTAAAATACCATCAGCATTTTTCGCAGAACTAGAATAAACAATCCTAAAATTTGTATGGAACCACAGAAGACCCCAAGTAGCCAAAGCAGCCTTAAAGAAGAAAAGAAAAGAAAAAAAGCAAAGCTGGAGGCATCACAATTTTGAACTTCAAGCTATATTACAAAGCTATAGTCATCAGGACAGTATGGTACTGGCACAAAAATAGCCACCTAGATGAATAGAACAGAATAGAAAACCCATAAATGAACCCACAACTATATGTGGTCAGTTAATCTTCCACAAAGCAGGAAAGAATATCCAATGGGAAAAAGAGTCTCTTCAACAAATGGTGTTGGGAAAACTGGACAGTGACATGCAGAAGAATGAAACTGGACCACTCTCTTACACCATACACAAAAATAAATTCAAAATGGATTAAAGACCTAAATATGAGACTTGAAACCATAAAAGTCATAGAGGACAGCGGAGGCAGTAACCTTTTTGACGTTGGCTGTAGCACCTTCTTCCTAGTTATGTCTCTGGAGGCAAGGGAAACAAAAGCAAAAATAAACTATTGGGAGGGACTTCATCAAAATAAAACACTTCTGCACAGCGAAGGAAACAACAAAACTAAAAGGCAACCTTCAGAATGGGAGAAGATAGTTGCAAATCAATATCTGATAAAAGGTAAGTATCCACAGTATATAAAGAACTTGTGAAACTTGACCCCTAGAAAATGAATAAACCAATTAAAAAATGGTCAAAAGACATGAACAGACATTTTTCCAGAGAATACATACAGCTGGCCAACAGCCACATGAAAAGATGCTCAACATCACTTATCATCAGGGAAATACAAATTAAAACTACAATGAGAATCACTTCACACCAGTCAGAAGGGCTAAAATATAAAACCCAAAAATAACAGGTGCTGGCAAGGATGTGGAGAAAGGGGAACCCTCTTGCACTGTTGGTGGGAATGCAAACTGGTGCAACCACTCTGGAAAACAGTATGGAGGTTCCTCAGAAAGTTAAAAATAGAACTACCCTGTGATCCAGCAATTGCACTACTTAGTTATTTATCCAAAGAATACAAAAATACTAATTCAAAGGGATACATGCACCCGATGTTTATAGCAGCATTATTTTTAATAACCAAATTATGGAAGGAACCCGTGTCCATTGACTGATGAATGGATAAAGAAGAAGTGGGGTGTGTGTATGTGTGTGTACATACATACACATGCATGCACACATGCATTGGAACATTACTCAGCCATAAAAAAGAATGAAATCTTGCCATTTGCAATAACATGGATGGAGCTAGACAGTATTATGCTAAGTAAAATAAGTCAGTCAGAGAAAAACAAATACCATATGAGTTCATTCATGTGGAATTGAAGAAACAAAATAAGCAAACAAACAAAGGAAAAGAGAGAGGGAGAGAAACCAAGAAACAGACTCTTACTTAACTTTAGAGAACAAATGAATGGTTACCAGAGGGGAGGTAGGTGGTGAGATGGGTGAAATAGGTGATGGGGATTAAGGAGTGCACTTGCTGTAATGAGCACCTGGCATTGTATAGAAGTGGTGAATCACGACATTGTACACCTGAAACTAATATTGCACTGTATATTAACTAACTGGAATTTAAATAAAAACTTTAAAAAAAGTCTTTCTGAAATGTATTTTTATCTCATTTCTAAAATGAATGTGCTTCAAGGACAGTCATTTTTTCAAATTTACTTAAGAATTAGCGACAATTTGGAATAAGAGTAAAAACCCCATAAGACAGTAAACAGTGTATCCTGGATTTTTGCTTCCATATTTTTGTGATTTCTGGTAAATGTCCTAATTATGCTCATTTCTCTTTGTTTTGTTTAAGGATTGTTCAAGTTTAGAAGAATATAATATTGCTGCAGCATTGCTCCCTTTGACCAGTGCTTTCTACAGGGTAAGTTTCATTGGTCTATACATAAGCTTATTATGATTTATATAAATATATGCAGTTTGATCTATCATGGAAATACATGAAATCTTTTCCCCTTGTATATATAAGATATATCTGTGGTTATGTTTATTATAATATTTGTTGCATACAGTTGACCCTTGAACAACACAGATTTGAACTGTACAGGTCCACTTATTTGTGGCTTTTTTCCAGTACTGTACTGCAAATGTATTTTCTCTTATGATTTTCTCAATAGCATTTTTCTCTGGTTTATTGTAAAAATATAGTATATGATACATATAACATACAAAATATATGTTAATCAACTGTTCATGTTATCAGTAAGGATTCCAATCAACTCTAAGGTATGAATAGCTAAGTTGTGGGGGAGTAACAGTTATATACAGATTATTGACTGCACAGGGAGTCAGTGCCCCTAACCCCCGCATTTTCAAGAGCCAATTGTACTGTGTGTAGAAAATTTAATATATAATATTAAATCATCTCCTAAGATAGAACCCGACCCATCCCATCCCTTCTTTTTCTTTTTTTGTTTTATTTTTCTTTACAGCATTTTGTAACACCCGAAATTACATATTCATTTGTTTACATTTGCATATCTTCCCCTACCACAGAAAATAAATTCCATGAGGCTAGGATATTGTCTCATAAATATTTATTGATAAGGCCAGTTTGTTTTTTTTTTTTAACTTTACTTCAGTCTGTCCACAGTTAAAGGTCTTAACCCAAAGGTTCTCCATAATCAGAAGCTCTTTCTCTGCTAAGTCACTGCATATCCCTCTTTCTTCCTATTTATCCTCCCTCCCTCTTTTAAAACAGAAAGTGGAATTTATGACATTCACACTTCTAAGAACTGGCAAGTCATACTGACCATGCTCAGGAAACAGGACAAATTTCAGAAATGTCAAACAAATGAATTTTAGGTTTAGAAACTAATGACAACTAACTGGAGCTTGAGCATCATCTTTTGGTCTTCCCTCCCCAGCTTCACCCTAGCTCCAGGCCTACTCCATTTTTCCTTCAGTGCATACATACTAACCTTCTCTGAACTCCCTGATCCCTTCATCTCATTCCCCTGCTAGCATGGAGAACACTTACAAAAATTGGCCAGGCTGTCCTGGATCCTAAGGCACCTAAGAAATTTGTCTCTATATCTCAGAGCAGCTAGAAAACTTAGTCCACTGTCTAACTAGCCTTCATATAAGCCCTCACCTGGCATTTGTTAAAGAAAATGGCATTTTAAATCTTTCCCACTTTCAACATCTAAAATATTTTTTAAACTTAAATATTATGTAGAAATAAATAAGAAACACAGGGAAAATAAGAATTGACAATAGAAACTCAATTGCTTAAGTGACCCATTGCTTATGATTTTTTTTTTTAAGGAGAATCATTTAACCATTTTACAGTGTATATTAGTGAGGGTTTGATCATGATAGCAGAAGCACCATGAATGATATAATTAAATAACTTATTATAAGGGACCAGCCCTTATATTGTTATAGAAACTGGGGGGAAAGTTTATGGAAGGCTCTACTTGTGGGCCTGAAGTCTCTGTAGGTCATGACACCATGAAGAACAAGGACAAACTGGAATCTCTGTATAGCTCTTACTTATTCTAACCTCAGTAATGCAAATGACCCGCAAAAGAAGCAGCACTGTTAGCCATAGCACTGCAAGCCACACTTGCATCTGGCCCTGGGCTAGGAGAAGCTGAAGGAGATGTGGCAGGAACTGGAGGAACTGTGAGCTCAGTCCCTTCCCCGTATCGACATGAGCCAGCAGGGCAGTGACAAAGCGTATGAGCTGTATCAGTGCATCCTATATTGCCTTCAGAGTGTAATGACTGCTGCTTCATTTTTGTCCAAATCTCAGAGAAATTTCTCTTCTGGCCAACCCGAACCCTCGAATCAGAGAGGAAAGAGAATTCTGGGAAACGTTGTCCTAGCTTAGCTTAGTTTACACAGTGCATAACCATCATACTGGTTTTAGTTTTGTGGGAGTTTTTATGAAGTTAATAAGTTGGGCTAAATGCCATACTGTTTCTCTGTGTTATCAAACAATAATTCAAACTTATGTTTTAGGGGTGGGTTTATGAATTTAATTTATTCTTGTTGGCTTGGTTTGATTTGATTTGGTTCGGGCATGAATTAGGAGCCAGAAACCACGCCAGTAATATGAACAGGAAAAATTTAATAAGTTATTAAGTAGTAACAGGGGATTAACTGCTAAGAAGTAAAGATAATTCTGAAGAATAGAGGAATATCAGAAACAGAGAGCAGCTACTACCTTTGGGCTTAGGCAGAGTCCCCAAGAAAGGAACAAACTTGGAAGAGGGCTCCTCCCCAACAAGACTTGTGATTCAGACCTTGCTGGAGCAGTGTTGATTTGGCCACTGGATGGCATAGAAATTCACTGAGGTGCCACAGACCAGAGCTGGCAAGCAGGAAACTACCTCCTGGAGTTCTGGCAAAACTTGCTGGGAATCCCCCTCAGTCGAGAGCCAGTGAAACTTGATAGGAAGCCACTGTCTGGAGTACCACTGAAACTCCATAAATAGCAAGCACTTTGGGGTGTCCACCTCTAGCAGGTGCATGCCATAGGAGCACACCAGAACCAGGAAAAGAAACCACTTTCTACTGCTGTGTCCCTTCAGCCTTTATACTGACAAAACAGTATTGTGCCAGCTGCGAAAGGAGAAGCGTTTACATATCCAGCTCCAGTAACACAAAACAGGGCAAAGAAAGGTCAGTTTGGAGGAAAGAGACATTGCATTGGTAACTGACACAGTGGGGTTAGGGAGAGTGAGAGGTAAGGGTGGATCATACCAATTCTTAGATACTTCCTAAATTTCTAACTTATGGGAAATTATTTCTGGTGTATAATTCAGGAAAATTCTGTAGATGTAAATTGTATTATCCTGGCCACAGATTGCAAATGAGCCATGCTCATAGTGTTCAGCCAGTATAAACTCCTGGGCCTTGCTCAGCATGCTTCAGGGAGTGGACTCAGCTGTTTGTCTTATTTTAACTTATTTGAAAATATTTTTAATATTATTTGTCTTTTTTTTCAATGGATCAAAAGTTTATTGAACATCTCAATATACAGAGTTACTATGCCAGGCAACATCATGGACAGCCACGTGAGTGAAACACTGACATGGCCACTAGGAGCTTATATTAGTCTTTCTGATACCATAAATAATAAACAAGAAATCAAACTGTTCCACAGTTGTATCAACTGGATGGACATTTCCTTAAATAAAATATATGTGTGTGGTTAGAAAATTCAAATACTACAGAAACATATAAAATGCAAAACAAAAGTTTTCTTTCCCACTTCTACCCATATCCTCTGACAGTTGACTTCTTGGGGGGAAAAGAGTCACTCGTTATTGCCAGCGGATAAAATACAGATAAAATTACTTTTTTAAACTAATCAAACCATTCACAGTTTCTCACCTTGTTTTGTTCACTTAGTTGTATGTCTTGGAGATCTTTCCATATACCCAATTAGGTATATAACAGTAATGCCTAATTATTTTTAATGACTGCATATATATTTTCTTAATAAAAAGATATACCTCTGTGTGTGTGTCTGGATTTACCATAAGCATAAGCGCAGAATATTTCATTGACCCAGATGAAATATGCTGTTCATCTTTTACCATTTTCCTTTGTGTAAAAATATCCCAAGATGTTTCATTTGTATCATATATCTTAGATTCTTGGGAATTTTTTATGCCACAACCACCACAAATTTGAGGGATTTTTTTTCCCTTACAGTTCTCTCACTTTTCTCTACTTTTAATGAGTTATATGTAACTCATGCTTTAACTTATGAAGCCTTTCTTGAAGGTGGTGTTTTAACAGCCAGGTTTAAATTGTTAAGGATTACTGGGGCACCTGGGTGGCTCAGTTGGTTAAGCATCTGCCTTTGGCTCCAGTCCTGATTCCAGCGTCCTGGGATCGAGCCCCTAATCAGGCTTACTGCTCAGCAGGGAGTCTGTTTGTGCTTTTCCCCCTGCCCCTACCCCCCACTCATGCTCTCTCTCTCAAATAAAATGTTTTTTAAAAATTGTTAAGGATTAGTTTAATGGTGGAAAACGATGTAATCATTTACATTTATACTATGCTTATCATTTATATGATGCTTTAATTCTTAGTTGAGCAAACAGTTATTAGGAATGGCAAGCCCTGTGCTTACATTTGTTGCAGAGTTGCAGGTGAATAGCACATGGTCCTTACCCTGAAGAAACATACTGTCTAATGGCCTTTCATATTCATTAATCAGCTATTGATAGAGGAACATTTCACAGTTACTGAATAACATTGGGTCACCCTTTGTTTACTTAGGTATTCAAAAATCATGTTTGTTAAATTAAGAACTGAAATATATGCTCAAAGTTTAAAGCAGGGGTTCTTGTGTAAATGTCACTTTTTTGGAATAAAAAGAATTAAAGAGTAAGCTAAAACCCAATAGAGCAGAAATAGAACCAAAATAGGATACCCTTGGGTAACAGTGAAGGCCATGGGTCCCTTCATCATGAGCCATTGTGTAATGCCCTTTCCTCCATGATCCATATCTCTTAGAGTCACCTTGTTGTAGTTCTTAATCACCCAAGTAATCTAGAGAGTATCCTAGAATCTATCAAAATATGACAGGTCCCTTCTTTTACTTCTTTGAGGCGCGCTGGTTACTGATGCTCAAAATGATGCCCTGAAGAACGGAAGCTTTCTCCCCTGGTACTCATTGTAGTTCATGTTTACCCTGGGAAGAAATAGAAATACCCTATTTATCTTAAATTCAAGCACCCTGAAGTGATGCATTCCCTTCCCAGATTCCAAAGATCCCCCATACCCAGGTGGCACTTTGTGGATGATTTATTGTTCAGGATAGGTCTTACTTCATAAGACATCATTCAGCCTCTCATTCTCAATAGAAGTGGATTTATTTCCTCTTTAAAATTCTCATTTCATTAAACATGTAAAAAAAATCTTCTCTAGTATCCAGACACACAGAGGATCCATTCTTATTAACAGGTTTGTTGAGGTATAATTTATATACCATAAAATTCACTCATTTCAAGTGTACATTTTAGCAATTTTTAGTATATTTACAGATTTGCACAACTATCACACTATCTAATCTTAGAACATTTCCATCACTCCAAAAAGAAAACTCATGCCCATTTGCAGTCACTTCTCATTCCGAGGCAACCACAAATATACTTTCTGTCCCTGTAAATTTGCCTTTTCTGGACATTTCATATAAATGGAATCATAAAATATATGTTCTTTTATGCCTGGCTTCTCACACTGAGTAAAATATATTTGAAGTTTGCCCATTTTGTTAGAAGATTTCTTTAGGACTGTTAATTATTAATTAAGATTTCTCCATACCCAGAGTGCTTAAATCACCTTTTGTATTGTTTCAAATTGTATCTAATTCAAGATGTAATGTATAATTAAACTAATTCTTTTTTTTTAATTTTTTTTATTCTTATGTTAATCCCCATACATTACATCATTAGTTTTAGATGAAGTGTTCCATGATTCATTGTTTGTGCATAACACCCAGTGCTCCATGCAGAATGTGCCCTCCACAATACCCCCCACCAGGCTAACCCATCCTCCCACTAAACTAATTCTTTTTTAATAAATATATCAGGAAAAAATGTGAGATGTAGAACCTAACTTTATGGTTCTTTAATTTTTCTATTGCTAAACTGTAACTTTTACTTATACTGTGTAAATGAACATACACTTATCTGATTATAAATAAATTTGAGATCTAGGTATTTTTCCACTTCAAAATATAAAAGCCAAAGGCAGGTAGATGTATTCAGCGTGGTGTGATAGGAAAATCTGTTGATTACTACCTGAAAAAAGTCATTTGTGTAAACCTAGCTTTTACCTAATCAGAGAAACAGAAGTGAGCATTACAGCACAGAGAATCACAGAATTTCCTGAGCCACCTCCTGAGTGATGACCTTCCTGCCACCATACTAGAAGTATTTCTCCTCCCAATCCCAGACCCCCAAAATGAGCAAACTAAAACCTGTTAACTGCATCTTTCATGTCAAACCTGGTATTTCTTTTATAAGCCTATGTATCAAATAGAACATGATAAAGAACAGAAGTCCAGAGGAAAGTGATAACAGTAATAAAGACAGCTAATTCTTACCACCTAGTACAAGATGCTATATTTGACTTGCAGCACCTAATCCAAATCAATTAATATTTCCATTTTAAGATGAAGGAATCTCTACCACTTAGTAAGTAGCAGAGCCAGGACTCAAACTCAGTTCTGACTCTAAAGTTTATATTATTTAACTATAGTAAGATTCCCCAAGTGAGTCCCAATTTATACAGCATAATTCTGGGGGCTTTTCATCTTTTTGCTTAGAGGTACTGAATTGACATCACTCCCGTCCCCTCATTTCTCCATCCAGTGTTATCCATATATCCAGTAAGGATACTTCATTAAGCTTTGGCTTAGAGTGGACAAAGTCAGAAAATGCTGATTAATTGGATGTTACAATTAATAAATAATTGTCCCATATCATTATATACAAATCTCTAACTTCCACATATTTCTAATAGAAAACATACCAAGTACTCAGAAGCACACCAGATGCATTTTGTACTTCTCTGTTGATTTAGAAGTTATTTGAATAACTAAATGGTTTGCCCTTTAGTCATTAATATGGACCCTACTTGTCTTACTATAGATATGACAGCTTATAGATAATTCTAACCAATGGAATCCAGATGATCCCACATTCATGTTATTAAGATTGTTATTGGAAGAAAAATCTTATAATAATATAAAAAATAGATATTTCATCAGTCCTTTTTCCCCCCTATTGGTAAATGACAAGAGAGGTTCTTAAAAATCTACAAAATAGGAAAATAATTTTGTTTTTCTTAAACTTCATGATCTGGATACATTGCATTCCTACAACAGGTCTCAAAGGATTACGTTTTTGGCAGAAATGGCGGAGGGTGGTGATGAAGGGTCTTTTTCCATCTTTTTTTTTTTTTTTGCTGTAAAATAAAATACTAAGCTTAAAAATAAATTAGCAGAAAAACATTTGAGAGTGAAGACAGGCATCAACAGTGGGCTGAATCCAAATTTGGCCTGGGAAAGATATGAATGTGCTTACTACAGCAGATGCCTCCAGCACAGCAGAATTTTAGAATGGCCAGAGATAATGTCTTGCTTTTATTTCCTCCCTTCATTTTCTTGTTCTTTCAGACAACTTAGCATTCCTTCCTCCTCCCCTCTCAGCACAACCTCTTCTTGCTTCTTCCCGTGTTTCTTTCCAGTTTTGGGTGGCTGCTCCTTTTCTCCTAGTCCTGGAAAACCTCTGCTTCTGAGATACTGAATTATTATAATACTTTAGAATTACCATTCTTTATTAATACTTGTTTATCTTCACTGTTTAAACTAGTAATATAAGGCAACTATGGAGTTTGAAGATTTGAAGGAACATGGTTACTTATAAATGTAAAGTTACATTAACCACCGGGTAGAAAATTGTATTTCAACAAAGTTGCTGAGTGTCTCCTTTGTGTAAAACTCTGTACTAGGCATTGAATGAGTTGCAGTGATGCATAAAACATGGTTTCTGCTCTCCAGTACTTGGTTATCTTGTAGGGTAGACAGGCATGAAAATCACTAGTCGTAAGCAAAATAGGAGGAAACAAAGTAAATGTACTGAAGAATGTGCCAACGATGAAGGAGACTAACCTTTTTTATTTAAATCCCTCATACCCTCTTAGTCTCCCTTACATAATGACACTGTGATTTATGGTAACTGTTTCCCCTTCTTCCCTTTCGCTCTGGGTTCAGGCCTTGATATGTGTGAGTTTTATCCCCTCCCTCACATGAGGGCCTCCTCTGTCAGGCTTTCTAATCAACTCTCCATACTTTCCTGGGCTTATTCCTCATTCTCTCCTCTTTTCCTTTTCAGAACCCTCTTTCTGTTATTGCTCCTGTTGCAGCCAGTCTTAGAGCATCCTTCCACATTAATATACATGAAAGCTGGGACACCTGGGTGGCTCAGTCGGTTAAGCATCTGCCTTCAGCTCAGGTCATGATCCCAGGGTCCTGGGATCGAGCCCCGAGTCAGGCTTCCTGTTCAGTGGGGAGTCTGCTTCTCCCTCTCCTTCTGCCCCTCCCCCCAGCTCATGTGTTCTCTCCTCTCTCTCTCTCTCAAATAAATAAAATCATAAAAAATATATATGCATACATATATATATATGAAAGCCACACTAATCAAGACACTTTTATTAATGTTATAGAGAAGTTTATTCACAAAGGATAATTTGTTACCAATAATAAGCCTTCAACCTCAACAGTTGTTGTATCTTCTTCTTGGATTATCCCCTTTATTATTATATAGTGCCCTTCTTTGTCTCTTGTTACAGTCTTTGTTTTAAAGTCTAGTTTGTCTGATATAAGTATTGCTACTCTGGTTTTCTTTTGACACCCATTTGCATGATAAATGTTTCTCCACCCCTTCACTTTCAATCTGCAGGTGTCTTTAGATCTAAAATGAATCTCTGTAGGGATGCCTGGGTGGCTTGGTTATGCGTCGACTCTTGATTTCAGCTCAGGTCATGGTCTCAGGGTTGTGAGATCTAGCCCCATGTCGGGCTCCGCACTCTGCGGAGAGTCTGCTTGAGATTCTTTCCCCCTCTCCCTTTGCCCCTCCCCTGCTTGCACTCATTCTCTCTCTCTCTCTCAAATAAATAAATCTTTTAAAATAAATAAATAAAGTAAGTCTCTGTAGGTGGCATATAGATGGGTCATCTTGTTTTATCCATTCTGTCACCCTGTGTCTTTTGATTGGAATATTTAGTCCATTTACATTCAAAGTAATTATTGATAAATATCTATTTATTGCCATTTTATTGCTGGTTTTGTTGTTTCTGGAGATTTTCTCTGATCCTTTCTTATCTTTCTTTCATGGTTTGCTAGTTTTCTTTAATGATATATTTAGATTTCCTTCTCTTTATTCTTTGCATATTTATTAGTGGTTTTTGACGTGTGGTTACCATTAGATTTGTATATAACCTCTTCTGCATATAGCAGTCTATATTAAGTTGATGGGTCATTCAAGTTTGAACCCATTCTTTACTCCTGTCCTCCCCATGTTGTAAGTATATGGTGTCATATTTTACATGACCTGACACCACTTCCATGAGACATGAGTCCTTCAGTATTTCTTTCAGGGCTGGTTTAGTGGTCATGAACTCATTTAATTACTGTTTGTCTGCAAATCTCTTTATTTCTTCCTTCTATTTTGAATGTTAGCCTTACTGGATAGAGTATTTCTTGGCTACAGATTTTTCCCACTCAGCACTTTGAATATATCTTGCCACTCCTTTCTGGCTTGGAAAGTTTCTGCTGAAAAATCTGCTGATGGCCTTATGGAGTTTCCTTTGTATGTAATTGTCCTCTTTTGTCTTGCATCTTTTAATATTTTTTCTTTATCTCTATATTTTGCCATTTTAATGACAAGATGTCTTGATGTGGATCTGCTTTTCTTAATTTTTTTTTAAAGATTTTATTTATTTATTTGAGAGAGAGAATAAAATAGAGAGAGCATAAGAGGGGGGAGGGTCAGAGGGAGAAGCAGACTCCCTGCTGAGCAGGGAGCCCGATGCAGGACTCGATCCCGGGACTCCAGGATCATGACCTGAGCTGAAGGCAGTCATGATCTTCTGAGCCACCCAGGCGCCCGCTTTTCTTAATTTTGGGGGGGGTCCCCTTGCCTCCTGGATCTGGATATCTGTTTCCTTCCCCAGATTAGGGCAGTTTCCAGCTATTGTTTCTTCAAGTTTTCTCTCTCTTTGGGAACTCCTATAATATGAACGTAATTATGTTTGATGGAGTCACTGAGTTCTCTAAGTCTATTCTTGTTTGCATGGTTCTTTCTCTTTTGTTGAGCTTCATTGCTTTCTATTACTTTGTCTTCTAGGTCACTAATTCGTTCCTCTGCTTCTTCCATCCTGCTGTTTATTCCATCAAGTGTTTATTGAGCCCTTCATCTCTGCTATGTTAGTCCCTATCTCTATGTTAAAGGTCTCACTAATGTCCACTCTTTTCTCAAGTCCAGTGAGTATCCTTATGATCATTGATTTAAATCAGGCATGTTTTGCTTAGATCTATGGCTGTGGCCTTATCTTGTTCTTTCATTTGGGATAAATTCCTGTCTTCTCATTTTGTCTAAGTCTCTGCCGGCTTCTCTGTGTTAGAAAAGCCAGTTATGTCTCCTGCTCTTGAAAATAAGGCCTTGTGGGGTGCCTGAGTGGCTCAGTTGGTTAAGCATCTGCCTTCAGCTCAGGTCATGATTCCAGGGTCCTGCAATGGGGCCCCGTGTTGCCCCCCCCCACTCAGCAGGGAGTCTGCTTGTCCCTCTCCCTCTGCTCTCCCCCCTGCTTGTGCTGTCTCTCTCGCTCGCTCTTGCCTTCTTTTGTGCTCACTCTCTCTCAAATAACTAAGTAAAATATTTTTTAAAAAAATAATGGCCTTATGAAGAAAAGGTCATGTAGTTCCCAGAGCCTGGAGCTTTAGGGAGTATCCCTAGAGTGTGCTGTGTACACTCTGCTGTTGTGTTTGGATGCTCTGTCCTTCAGGCCAGTCAGCTGCAGAGGCTCTCCTTGCCTGTTGTGGGCAGTGTTTGGCCCCTGGCCTGAATGTGGCAAGTTTTAATAGGTGTGCTTTGGTCTGCTTGTAAAATAAGACCTGATACCACTTCCATGAGACATGAGTCCCTATAGAACTCTGGTCAGAGAATGGTTTGGGCAGGGTTTGTGCTGGTCTTCTGGGTGAGGGGCATCCCACACTGGGACTGAGGTAAGTGTGACTGAGAAGGTCAGTCCCACCAGAGTGCAGGCAGTCCCAACCAGCAGCTTAGTGTAAAAGCAAGTTAGGCAGCCAATGTGTGCACTGTGCTGGTTCCTACAGGTGGAACATGATTATGCTGAGGGGCAGGGATGAGAAATGGTGCTGGCCAGGTCGTTTGTCCCTGGAGCAGTCTCAGTGAATGCTGCCTCTCAGGGATACGCTCCATGAAGAGTAAATAATCTCCCCATTGTGTCCCAGGCACTCTTCAGCTCACTATTTTCACACTGTCTGCCCCCAGGTTGTTTGCCTTTCTTCTCTCCAGGAGCAGCCCTGATGCCTCTGGACTCTCCCAGAGTCCAGCCCACTGACAGCTTAAAACTTTAGGCGTTAAGCCTCTCTGGTTGCAAGAATTCACAAAATTCAGCCCTTCTCACTTTCCAAGCCAATGGCCATGGGGAAATGTTCTCCTTCTGTATTCCCCTGTGTGCCCCTCTCTCTCGCCCTTCTCCATGACCACAGCTCCATCCCTCCCAGGACCTGTTTCTCCCCTAAACCATGTCTCTGCACTTTCTACCTTCTTAGATGTGGCCTCTTCTCTACCTTTAGTTGTGGAGTTTGTTCTGCCAGTCTTCAGGCAATTTCTGCAGTATTTAGGATGATTTGATAATTATCTAGTTGTATGCATAGGACAAGGTGAGCCTAGAGTCCTCATACTCAGCCAGCATCTTCCCCCAAGAATCTGCAAGGAATTACTGCGCTTCTGACCACCTCCTTGGGTTCCATTAGTCTATTTGAGCAACTGAAAGAACTCGGAGAAACACGTTACTTGCTGGATCACAGCTTATTATGAAAGGATATAACTCAGGAACAGCCTGATGGAAAAGATGCAAAGGACCAGGTGTGGGGAAAGGGTGTATAGCTTCCATGCCCTCTCTAGGTGTGCCTCCCTCCCCAAATCACCAACTCAGAAACTCCCCAAGCCCCCAGTATTCCATGTTTTAGGTATAATTGTGTTACTTTTTTTTAAGTAGGCTCCACACCCAGCATGGAGCCCAACGCAGGGCTTGTACTCACGACCCTGAAATCAAGACCTGAGCTGAAATCAAGAGTCAGACATTTAACCAACTGAGCCAGCCAGGTGCCCCAAATGTGCTACTTTTAAATTCTTCCTTAAGACATGGTCTGGCTTCCTCTCATCTATAGTCTGGGCTTATGTAAATCTCAGATATCTAGGTTTAAGAAAACAGGGTATAAGCTCATGAAATAATTTTTTTCCCTCATGGATTTTCTAATACTTGATAGTTCTGATTTATATACAGAATTCACTATGAAATAAAAAATATTTACCCACAAAAATATTATAGGAGTCAAAAATAAGCCATACTCAAAGCCATTTTAACATTTTTTTTTTTTAAAGATTTTATTTATTTATTCATGAGAGACAGAGAGAGAGAGAGGCAGAGGGAGAAGCAGGCTCCCAAGGAGCGGAGAGCCCGATGCGGGACTCGATCCCAGGACCCTGGGATCATGACCTGAGCTGAAGGCAGACGCTTAACCATCTGAGCCACCCAGGCGCCCCATTTTAACATCTTAAACCTCAGAAAAATATTTTTATTATTTTAACAATATATTAATATTATATATTATGTGTAATATATATGATATAATATTTAATCATCTGTTATATTATTAACACGTGCTGGGCTAGTCGTTTGTAGGGAATGGCAGGTCAATGGATAATACTCAGCCACCATAAATACCAAGGACTAAGAGCTGATTTCAGGAGAGGAATTGAGTTAGCTCTGAGCCATCTGTTGTTCTTTGCTAGATTCCCTTCATGATTAGTTCAGGTTATTAAATAAAATGTTCCTTTTAGTGGAAAGCCAAGTGCTCTTAGTGAGATCAAATTTTCACCCACTTCTCTAGAATTACTTGCATTGACCAGCCCAGGTTGTACATGATTTACAATTCAAGTAACATTGATTTATACTTATGAAACATATATTTTATGGAAAAAAATTAATTATACTCACTTTAAGGTAGAGATCAATTAAACTTTTGTCTGATAATATCTTATTTAAATAGCTAATGAGTGTAATAGTCTCATGGGAAGAGGAAGCCCTGAGCCTCCTCCAGGGAACCTGAGGAACAGTTTACCCACTGCCACCAGTCAACTGCAGACCTCCTGAGGAAACACTGCCTGGAAGAAAAAAAGAACGAGCATCTCAGTGGGACCCACAAGTTACAGTTTATGTTTGCATAACTGACTATTCTTGGAGGCATGAGATTGTTAGATCTGATATTTGGCTGGTTACCTCCCCCTTCACTTCTGGTCCTGAAGTAGTGGGAGGTGGCAATAAACAGAGCATGGGTGTTTAACTGAGGACATTTAATGAATCACAGCTGTATGAGTACAGCCCCTATCCATTTTCTTAAAGGGAGTGGGTGGCAAGAGTTCTTGTAACATTTTTATGCAGTTGGCTCTGGTTATGATATACACTTAGAGACGATCCAATGGGAAAGACAAACCTCTTTCCCACCAAGCACATTACCATTTGTAATTCATTTTCAGTAGATCACTTCAGTAATTGTTTATTGAGTACCTACTATGTATGAGGTGCTGCAAGGATGGTGATGATGATGATAGGATAGTTAAAGGTATTAAGCATTTCCTTATGTGCCATGCATTGTGGCTAAGTACTGTGCACTAATTAGATCATAATCTTTACAACAACCCCATGGTCCAAGATTACTGTGTCAATTTCATCTTCGAGGAAACTGGGTCTAGATAAATGTAAAAACCTTGCCATGGTCATACAACAAGTAAATAGGAAACAGTGAAATTCAAACCTAGGGACTTCTGGTCTAGCCATATGGCATGCTAAATATTCTGAAACACCCCTTCCCCACACAACACCACCACCACCAGCAAAAAGACACTAAAAATGTAGGATAAAATACAGGTATCTTATTAAGTATATAACTATGCACAAGAAAGTAAGGGAAATCTTCAAGAGTGAAAGATGAAAAGGAGGCAGGAATCTGAGGTGATCTGCTGCCACAGCTTAAGCTACAGCTGACCTGAAGACATCTAGCAAGCCTTCAGTTTTGGGTGGGGAGACTGAAATTTGTAAACATGTTTATAATTTAAGGAAACAATTTCTAATCATGGTAATCTCTCACCTGAATTATTATCCTTATTGGTTTCCGTGCTTTCACCTTTGCCCCTTACATTCCATTTTCAACATGGCTGCCAGAGTTACCCTTTTAAAACATAAGTCAAATCCGGGCGCCTGGGTGGCTCAGTCGTTAAGTGTCTGCCTTCAGCTCAGGTCATGATCCCAGGGTCCTGGGATTGAACCCTGCAGGGTCCTGGGATTGAGCCCTGCATCAGGCTCCCTGCTCAGCGGGAAGCCTGCTTCTCCCTCTCCCACTTCCCCTGCTTGTGTTCCTTCTCTTACTGTGTCTCTCTCTGTCAAATAAATAAATAAAATCTTTAAAAACAAATAAATAAAACATAAGTCAAATCATGTCATTCTTCTACTCAAAACCTGTAGTGGCTTCTCATCTTATTCAAAAGCACTTTTCCTAAATTAACTCCGTGATTTTGTCCCTCAGTTTCCTCATACCTTTGCCTACATGTTACTTTCTCAGTGAGATCTATCCTGATAACCCTATTTAAAATTCTACCCATCCCTCTCCAACACTCTTATTCTCCCTTCCCTGCTCTTATGTGTGTGTGTGCATCACATTGCTTTATTATATTTATTTTTTGTGTCTTGCCATGTGAATGTAGGCTCCAGGAAAGCAGGAAGTTTCATTTGTTCACTGGTATATCCTCATCTCCTGGATTGTATCTGGTACATAATTGGTCCTTCATAATGACTGAAGGAAATTAATGAAATGTGAAAAAAATATAGTAAAGAAGATCAACAAAGCCCAAAGTTTTTTTTTTTGAAGAATAAAACTAGACTTCAGACTCCATTTTGTCTAACTCCAGAATCCATCCCTTTAACCACTACACAGTACACAGCTTCCAAAATACAGCTTCCTGCCACCTTCACAAAATTTATTATCCCATACTTGGATATCAGAGTCACACTGACAAGTCCTCAATGGCTCTGTGACCTTGGACATGTTATTTTACTTTTCTGTGCCACAGTGTCATTAACTACAAATAAGAATGATAATAGTATCTACCTTGTAGGATTATTATGAGCATTAGATGCAGTAGCACCTGTAAAGTGCTTCCTGCCCAGCAAATGATAAGCCTTTAATGAATGTTAATAACTGCTACTGATTTTTTTGTTGTGATTATACCTTTGGTCCTCTTTCTCCTCTTCCCCTTCCTCTTGTCGAGTTAACTCAGTTCTCCCAGGGGGTCTTATGAATGTGGTAAAAGCCAATGAAAAATCCTATAGGTGGACACCCTGGGTGTTTAACACAAGAATCAACACTCAAACCAACTGTGCAATTAATTCTTACTGGCTCTATGCTGAGTTTTGATGACAAGAACAGATCAATAACGTGGGGAAAGGGTGGAGTTGAAGAATGGAAGACATGGTTTGTGTATTGCTCTTGGATCAAGAGAACTTTGGGATAAACCTCCCAGAGCTCCATAACAACCCTCCTCCCATACACACATACCCCACTCTACTTATCAGCCTAAACACTCCCTACTAAAAGGTCATATGCTGATTACTTAAACTGAAAACAAACAAGATAACTGACTAACTTCCCAATGATATCATGTCATATGTGTTTAGAAGCAGTCTGTCACCAAACATTTGACGCTTTGGTGTAGAAAGAATCTAAAAGTTATTCAAGCCTGCTATCTGTTCTTCCTATCCTCTCTTATAAGATTACAAACTCAAACGCTTGCAGAAACCAGACAAGTGATGTAAATGATTGAAGGGGAAATTGTACAGAACTTGAGAATGCTTGTTTCATGTTAAAGGAACATCTATTTAGTTCCAGTCATTTCTTGTCAGGCAAAAACAGTGTTACCAGGTCCCACACTTTTCAAAGAAGACATCCACTTCTACAGTTTTTCCTAATTATTAATAATAAAATTCAAAGCAAAAGAAGTACAACCTGCCAGTCTGTAGCCTCTGCTATAGAACTTCTGTGTGGAGCTGTGTAGGAAACAATGAGAACTGCAGAATTTTAACTTGAAAGACAGTTCTGGCTAAAAATATGAATTTGAGAGTCTTGTACAGAGAGAGAACTACCAAGCCCAGTTGGGAGGAGAGAGAAGAGAAAATAATAGAGGTCAGAAACTTGGAAAAAAATCTGTGGAATGAGAAAGGGAAGAAAAGCCAAAGAATGAGACAGCACAAGAGGCTCACATATAGGAGATCAAAAGAAATTGCTAAATTCCTACTTTGGAATAGAAGTTAAAAGAAAGTTGCTAATTTGAGCAGTCTTTTAGTAGGTTATGTAGTGCCGTTAAAATCAACTAATCATTTATTTCACAAGAAAACAATGAGAAAGGACATATAATTATGAGCTGAAGCTAGGCTCTAATTTATTCCACAGGAGCATGGAATTTGATGTATTCTGTTGGCCCCTCCAAGTATATTTTCTTTTTAGAGAAAATATACTGAAAATGCACTGAAGGGAGGCAGCATCCCATCTGCTGAAAAGTCACACAGGAAGATGGGGGCAGGGCTGCAGAGGTGGGTCCTCTGTAAGTATGTTTCTGATTCTGCCTCAGACTTAGTATACCTAGCATCCTGGATCCTGTTGCAGGATTCCAGGGCAGTCATATAATTCCTGATGTATTGATTTAAAAATAAAAGTTTAGGGGCACCTGGGTGGCTTAGTTAAGCATCTGCCTTTGGCTCAGGTCATGATCCCAGGGTCCTGGGACCGAGTCCCACGTGGGGCTCCCTGCTCAGCAGGGAGCCTGCTTCTCCCTCTGCCTGCCACTCTGCTTGTGCTTGTGCTTGCTCTCTCACTCTCTCTCAAATAAATAAAATCTTTAAAAAAAAATAAAATTTTACAGCAGAATAACTTAATCAGAACATGAAAATTTGTTTGACTGTTTCCATCTTCTAGAGAAAATGGACTTCTCTCAAAAGTGTATCTCTTCTTACTTTGCTATCATCATGTATAGAATACAGTATAAAATGTTTATGTCCATGCTAAGCAAAATAAGTCAATCAGAGAAAGACAGTTATCATATGATCTCACTCATATGTGGAATTTAAGAAACAAAATAGAGGATCATAGGAGAAGAGAGGAAAAAATAAGACAGGACAAAATCAGAGAGGGAGACAAACCATAAGAGACTCTTAATCATAGGAAACAAATTGAGAGTTGCTGGAGGGGAGAGGGGTGAGGGGATGGGGTAACTGGGTGATGGACATTAAGGAGGGCATGTGATATAACGAGCACTGGGTGTTACATAAGACTGATGAATCACTGACCTCTGCCTCTGAAACCAATAATACATTATATATTAATTAATTGTATTTAAATAAAAATAAATTAATTTTAAAAAATAAAATGTTTAGGTCCCCCAAATTGAGAGAGGAACTAGCCAGCTTTAATTTCCACTCTGGTTTTTCTTAGAACCAGTAAGATCTCTGCTATTTCTACGCACTGTCCCACATATTGCAAAACTGGACGGAGAGGGGGGGCTGTGGTAGGGGAGATGATTATGAATTATACAGGCCTAGACTAGACAGGATTTTATTCATGGGCAACATGAGGGTTGGAAGAAATATTAGACTATAGATTTTAAATTATTTAGAGAATATTTCAAGTTTTTTAAATAATGAAATTAAAAGTACATGAGCCACTTGGGAGTGTTGACATGATGTGTAGTAATGGAAAAATGTTATACTATTTGAATATCTAGGTACCAAAAAGCTTTGATTTTTATATTTACTGCCTCAGGGTGTTTCCATGAAATGTTGGGAATGTCTTTATATGATTGAATACATAACTTATTTTGTTAGGTTTTCTTTTAATATTACAGAGAATAGGGCGCCTGGGCGGCTCAGTTGGCTAAGCGACTGCCTTCGGCTCAGGTCATGATCCTGGAGTCCCGGGATCGAGTCCCACATCGGGCTCCCTGCTCGGCAGGGAGTCTGCTTCTCCCTCTGACCCTCCTTCCTCTCATGCTCTCTGTCTCTCATTCTCTCTCTCGCAAATAAATAAAATCTTAAAAAAAAAAAAAAAGAAACCTAGTAATATTACAGAGAATAGCTGGAGAAAAGTAGCTAATTCTTAATTTAGTTTGGAAGATACATCTTAAGTGAGAAGTCAGAAGCTGGACACCTAGTGCAGTGCCTCCTACAGGGCTTGAGCAGATAGGGACCCTCCTGGGCCAGGATTCTTGTGAGCACAAGTATTTTGTCCACCCACAGCTCTGTGACAGTTGCTAATCCTCATTTCAGTTGTGCCCCAGGAAAAGTAAAATCTACAACCCTGACATAAGGAGCAAGTATGCTACCAAAACTATAAGAGGAAAATGCAGGGTTAGAGTCAGCTTCCTACATAGAAGAGCAATGGAAGGCTAATGCAATATAGCAGAGATTCCTAACCCCAACTCACGTATCTTGTGTGTCTTTTACACCCATTGAATTTACCAATAAGATTTCATTTGAAGCTTAAACTCCCCTTTCAAAAAAGATCTGAAACCCACTCCCATCTTTAAATGTTCCAGAGCGTGTCACCAAAAATTTTGTTGAATTGGTTATCCAATGTTCAGTACAAGAGCCCAAGTCCCCTGATTCCGGATCAACTCTTTGCTCTATATGAGCTTTAATTCTTTGGCCTGAATCCATGACTCTCATCCATGCTGCACAATAGTCATCTGAGTGATTTTAAGGACAGCAGGTGCAAAACTCCCATCAAAAGCCAGTTGAAACCAAAATCTTAGGGGCTAAGGTCTGGATATCAGTGTCTTAAAAGTTGCTCAATTGGACTCAGAAGTCCTTAAGGGTCCTAAAACCCAGAGAGTCTGTCATTACCTTTTGTGAAAATGCTGATGCTATCTCATATAGCTTAATAACATACTTTACCAATAGACATTGTTGTAAAGATAGTACTCTCTAGAGTTGGTAGGGAGAGGGAATGGTGCTTTTAGGGCCCAAAAAATAACTCCATGCCTGTTTTCAGATCTATAAGTTTAAAATTCTGAGAGACAGGTTAATGAAAAATGGAAGATTCCTGTTTTAATTCATTGCACCTGTTGATTTAAATCAAAAAGTATGTATTCAGCTCTGTATGTTCAGAACCCTTTGGTAAGCTAAATGAGGAACCTTAACATAGAAGATCTAGCCTCTCTCTTTGAGGAACTCGTGATTTATTATAATTGAGTTGGAGAAAAAGAACTTATAAATGCAATAATAATAATAATAATACCTAGCATTGATTGGACATTTCCTTGCTACCAGACACTGTATGAAGCACCTTACATGTACCATGCTATTTAATCCTCATCATCATAACCTTGAGAAGTGTGAGATTAAAAACCCCGGTTTTATCTTTATTTAACAGATGAGGAAAATAAATGCAGAAAAATTAACTTACCCAAAGTTATTGAAACGCAGGTAGTCTGAGTTCAGAACCCATTCTCCTTAATCATCAGTCAACCTATTAAGTACTGAGAGATAATGAAATGGTTGTTTTTAAGCCACTAAATTTTGGACTGTTATTTTTACACAGCAATAGATAACAGAGATACTGGTCCATAGCAAGTGCTATGTAACTGTTAGCTAATATCGATATTATTATTATGTAGATCTTTGATGCCAAGTTCTGACATCCAGATATGATCAATGAGGGGCTGGGTGAGGGGAACAACATTAATTAAACAATATTTTATTAACTTTGTAGTGGATTGTGGCTTAAAAAGAATATTGATTAGTGCAAGAGAAGTTTTTTTTTTTTAAGATTTATTTGAGAGAGAGAGCACAAGCAGGAGGGGCACAGGGAGAGGAGAATCTTAAGCAGACTCTGTGCTGATCATGGAGCTGGACTCGGGGCTCAGTCTTACAACCCTGAGATTACTAGGTGAGCCGAAACCAAGAGTCAGACGCTTAACCAACTGAGCCACTCGGTGCCCCAAGAGAAGATATCTTTAAGGACTGTTTTGGAAGTTTCTTCCAAAGAATTAATCTATTAGATTAATCTATTGGATTAATCTGTTGGAGTGCTAATCTGTGGTCTCATCATGCTAAACCACTTCATATTACAAATATCTGCTGAAGTAAGCAATTGTATACTTTCTGTGATTCAGGAAATTATGTCACCATTAATAATTCTTGGTCTTGGGTGCCTGAGTGGCTCAGTCAGTTAAGTGTCTGCCTTCGGCTCAGGTCATGATCCCAGAGTCCTGGGATCAAGTCCCACATCGAGCTCCCTCCTCAACTGGGAGTCTGCTTCTCCCTCTGCCTCTCCCCCTGGCTTGTGCTGTCTCTCTCGTTCACTCTCTCTCTCAAAATAAATAAAATCTTTAAAAAAATAATAATAATTCTTGGTCTTCCTTGTGGTTAAGTCAAAATTTTACTGGCTTCATCCCAATACCTGTGAAATTTGATAGCAGATTTTCTATAGAATAACAATGAAAGTACTAATTCATAATTCTCAGAGTTTAACAAATAATGAAGAGATTTGTTTTTGTTCAAGAAAGCCTTAGAATGCTGTTTCTGAAAGGTTCTCTGGCTGCCGTTTGCATTTTTACTATGTCTCAAGTTAGGGCATTTGTATTAGACCAGAATTTTTATCTATTTACTAAATAATTGATTTCCCAATTGCGTGTTTGATGGCTTGACTCATTATGTTATAAAGATCTATGTTATCACAAGGAAAGTTGTGGAAAAACAGCACATTTTGCTTTACTGTTTTTCTTACAAAATAAATTCATTTATTTAATTGGGGGTTGAGGGGATTGCGGAGACTATACTTGGCCAACACTAAAATCTGTTGTCTTCTCCATCCAAGAAAATTAACTGAAGTTGACATGACTTCTGGGAAGTGCATTGTAGCTGACATCTGGGTGTGCCCCATACCAAAGTGTTATCATGAGAGATTGGTCCACCAGGAATGGAATTTGAATCCTCTCAAAGGATTGAGTAAAAAAAAATTATCTGGACTATATCACCTTTTTTGGAATTAATAAATGTTACATTTTTACAGAACAATTCTCTCTGTTAGTGGGATGCTGTGTCACAATTGTCAGTTACTTGTTCTTAACGTAACTATTATGTGTGTGTGTGTGTGTGTGTGTTTTAAACCTTGTACATGACAGTACATTTTAGAATTACCATCATAGCCCCCAGCAAAGTGCTAACCACATCTTTGGTGCTCTGAAAAATGTTCATAGTTACAGTATAATTTATCCTTAGGTACCTATGGCTGTGCAGAGAGCCTTCTTTCCAAATACAAATCTTATTTTTTTAATCATTGCTTAATTCTTTTGTCTGTCATCATGTTTCTCTTTTGGGTCTTGAAAAAATGAGATTCTAATCCAAAAATGCTTTAGGAATGCTTACTGTGCTCTAAAAGGCAAAGAAGTATTAGTATCTTTACATTTATGATTGACATGTATGTAATCTTAAAATACCACTGACTCCAGATCTTTTTATTTTCCATGATGAGCACTTGCCAAAGGCAGCAGAAGGATTAAGGCATGCATCTCATAGGATTGATGTAAATAATTACAAATGTTTCCTATTCCTTCTCCTACTTAAATTTGAAAATCATACTTCTTGTTACCTCAGTCATTGATAAAAGTGTCGGAAAGGGCAGAACTTCATAGCAGGCTACTTGACACTTCCTTTTAGGATAGTGTCACTCTACTTAGTCATTAGATATGGCAAATGTGACGGGTAAAATAATTTGGAATGAAATCACAGAATGCCTAGAATTATCAAAAACCAAACTCTGCTCTGGAGCCGAAATACAACATGAAGACAGAGTTTTGGGATAAAGAGGAATGGTAGTTTTATTATTTTGCCAGGCAAAGGAGGTTGCAGCAGGCTAATGCCTTCAAAACAGCAGACCCTCCCAGGGTAAAAGACTGAGGGGTATTATAGGAAACTACAGGTTCTGGGCATTTTCCACAGGAATCTGGTACATGCTGCCAGACGCATTCATTATGTCTTCAAGGTGGTCACATGACTAGCGCTGGCTCTGACCATCTGAATTTCGAATCTCGTTACTAAGTATGCATTGAGGTCAGCGAGATGTCAGTATTGAAATAAGTTCCTGAAACAAAAGATTCTACAGAAAAACAAGTGAAGGGGAGGGAGGGAGGCTTCGAGAATGAGGAAGAGAAAGTTTTGTTCAGTTTAAAGTCAAGTCTTGCCAAAGCATTTGTGTCCATTTTAATTTCCATCCATCTTTACTCTTCTATAGCAGTTTCAGAATGTCATATTAAGGAGTTTAGACTAATATCATTCTCTAGTCACCAAGAAGTATCCAATAGCATACTCTTGAACAAGGCAGTGACAAGATTGTGTTTCAGAAACTTACAGCGGTGTGGAAGAGGTTCAGGAGGATTTAGCCACGTAGCAGGCTAGTATGACAGACAAATGTTGACTATAGTACTTAGGGAGAAATCCACATGGAAAGTTACCTATAGCATGGTTTGCTTTTAGCAGGGGTTACAAACCAAAGAGGCCAACAAATAATGCAAATGAGTTAAACAAGTCAAAGGAAGAACAAGTCTAATGAGGGCAGCCACCACTCAGCTCCATCAGTTGCCACCATGTAGGAATGCAGAAACAATTGTTACATTTTTCAAATTTTCAAGAGAAGCCGAAAACTTAGCCTTTAAATAAAATCTCTTCAGTTGTAAATGTTGGCTTAATTAAAAAAAACAAAACACCTCTAGACAGCTTAAAAAACAAAAAACAAAAAACAAAAGAAGTCCACATCTGCAGCTAGTAGGATGCCAGCTTTTACAACCTGTAGCTTTTAGCTTCTCTGGCTGTGATTTCTTATTGTGTAGTATAGTAGGGAAAAGACCTAAGGACAGGAATTAGAAAATTTCTGGTGAAGTACAGCCTGATAACATAATTGAGAAAAGAATGGAAAATGCAAAACTCATGACTCTCTTTATGGGTAGCAAAAGCCAAGATTTTATTAACAACTTGTCCCTAAAGAGCATTTTATAAATAGATTGCCCATTTAGCTTAATTTTGCTTAGGTAGCATTGTTTCCTTCTTATTAGTCAGCATTGTTAGCATTTTTGAGAAATCATAGATTTGACGGAGACTTGTGGAGGAGCTGCTGAATTACAGAAGTTATTACAGCAGAAAATAAATTATGTGGTGCTATAAATACTTGACTCAGTGACTCAGCAAATTCCCTTTATGTCCAAAGGGAAACATCTTGTACCTAACTTATGAGGACTGCTTTTAATTTCTTCAGCTTTGCAGTTGTCACTGTTTGTCACTGATAGATTTTTACATGATGTGAGAGACATAAAGATAAAGAGAGACCACATTCAGATGGAGATTTAAGTATTGGGGAAATGAAAGCAGTGGGGGAACCCTCAGTCACTGGAGTGCTTTCATATTGATGGCAGGGGATTACCAGGAAAAAATCAGAGAACCATCCAGAATGGCTATGAGAAACTAGATAGTTTTATTATACTCTTAGGTGACATTTCCAACTAATAAAATTAGATTAAAAATTGTAACGTTAGAAGCAAACCCTGGAAAATATGTAATTAACTTCTTTAGAATTCACCAAGCATTCTATGTATCTCTAATACTCATATTTAAGATACTTTAACCAGACATTTGAGTTGATGCCAAGATGTGCCAGAGATGGTTTCTGCCTTCAAAGGCTATTAGGAGAGAGACTAAATGTACACAAAATTTTAAAATTATTTATGTTTAATTGATTAATAGTTCAGTACTTTGTTTATAAAACCTAGTAAATTGTTGGTCTTTTAATAAATATTTATTATCATCTCTTAATGAGCATGCAAAAACAGAACAATGTAGGAACTGATTTTATATAATACATCTTCTTAGAAAACAGTAAAGAATTATTTTTAAAAACCCTCTGTATCTTGATTTTTATAATAAAAATACTAATGCTTCTTCTTGCTACTAAATAAAGCATAATGGCAATTAAAATCTGTCAAAAGCTCTTCCATCTTATGTAAATCTGAGGTTCTAACATGTCATTTCAGCACATGCTTGAGCAAAAATGTCCTAAATGTAAAAATATAATGAAATAATTATTAAAGAAGTATAAACAAAGTTCTGTTTAAGACAGTGTCTTAGTCTGCTTGGGCTGCCATAACAAAATAGCATGGACTATGGCTTAAACCAACAGACATTTATTTTCTCGCGCTCCTGGAGGCTAGATATCAAGATCAAGGTTCCAGCCAATTCAGTTTCTGGTTATTAAGGACACTCTTTTTTTCTTTTTTTTTTAAGATTTTATTTATTTGTCAAAGAGAGAGAGAGCACAGGCAGGGGGAGCAGCAGGCAGAGGGAGAAGCAGGCTCCTCACTGAGCAAGGGGCCTAACGCAGGACTCGATCCCAGGACCCCGGGATCATGACCTGAGCTGAAGGCAGACGCTTAGCTGACTGAACCACCCAGGCATCCCAAGGACTCTCTCTCTGACTTGTAGCTGCCTTCTTGCTATATCTTTACATGACCTTTCCTCAGTGCATATATGCAGTGAGAAAGGGGGGGAGGAAGGGAAAGGGGGAGAGATAGAGAGCACTCTCTGGTATCTCTTCTTAAAAGGACACTAATCTTAATTCTTTCAAATACACTATACTGGGGACTAGGGCTTCAACATACGGATTTTAGGGGGACAGAAACAGTCAGTTTATAACAGATTGGAAACAGAGGAATCAATCAGGGAAGGCATTTTGGAAAAGGTAGCATTTGAATAGGCTCTTGGGGAATGGGTAGGATTTTAACCATTAGAGATTGGAAGGAGAGATTCCAAGTGGAAGAAGTAGCTTAACCAGTGTCATGGCAGTGAGAAAGCAAAGAGTCTATTTAGCACACAGGGAGTCAGCTCTTTCACCTGCTGGATGACATCTATACTCAGGAAGTCAAGAGGATGTGGAAAGGATGTGGCCAAATTATTTTGTACCTTATAAAACATCATTTTCTGGTTTCAGCACTGCTATAACTAGCTCTGTGACCTTGTTTATGCCCCTCTACTTCTACGTGTCTCAGCATCCCATGTGTCAATGGTCAATGAAAAAATTGTCTCTGGGGTTTCATTTAATGAGTCTGTACTTCAAAACAAGTAAGTGATTTAAGTCCACAAGATTATGTGTTTGTGTGTGCCCATATACTTTCACATTTGTGTTCTCATACCAGTAGATGTGCACACTTCTGCAAGTGTTTGATGATAGGTAGAAAAATCTGCTGCCACTTACCAACGTTGAATTGCACTCCTCCCACCTCTGCGTGAATTAGGAACCTTTTTCTGCATATTCCAGTGACTCAAACTGGACTTGCCAGGGAGAGTTGACCAGGCACATTGGTGGTGGAGGGGAAATATATTGTTTCCCCAACCTTGTTCCATGCCCTTTTCCAACTTCATTGGCTCTTTTATTTTCTCCTGCTTTAGACTTCTGATTCTTTCATGACTGCTTTTTCTGCCCTGTTAAGGAAACTTAATCTCAAAGCCTTCTTTCATAGTCAGTTGTAGGCACCTGGATAAGGAATCCATAGACTGGAAGGGATATTTCCTTTTTAGTAGGAACTAGGCCTTAAGCTACAGGAATGAAATATAAACAGTAAAATTCTAGACAATAAATGGACATAGAGCCTGGGGATAGGGGTGAGGAGGTGAATTTTGTGGTGTTCCTAAAAGCCTTAGAAGTGGAAAATGATCCCCTGGAGCTTGAAGACCATCTTCAGTCCTAGAACAGTCTAGTATACTTTACAACTATTTATCCTTAACCTTGGAGCTGTCTTAGTTATTTTTAGCAAAATAATTACTCCTATTTACTTATTTTCTAGAATTCTAGATATAGTTGTGGGCTTACCTATGCAAACACTTGGGTAACTTTGACCCAATCTATACGATTCAGTAGGTATTCTTCTTCCTACAAAATGGCTACTGGGTTAACAGCTTGTTCCTTGTTGTAGAGGCTTAGTTTTAATGAATCTTTCCAACTTAAATAAGAAGCAGTAGAACTAAAGTTGAAGAAGAATTGTTTTCCTCAAAAACAGGGGCATATTTCTTAAGAAATTTACTTTCTTTCCCCACTATATATAGTCAGCTTATAATACTAAATTTTTCTTCTCAAAAATAGGTTAACCTACCTCTTTCAGATACACATCTAGGTCAAGAAGGTGTTATCTTCATAATGAACTTGAGCTACAGCTTAAGTGACTCATCTGAGAATATTCTATCAGTCAGAAACTGTTCAAGGTCCAACCCCAGTATTTACTGCTCTGTGGCCTCCACTTTGCGTAGGCACCACCTTAGTGAATCACACTGGCTATTCGTCACTCATTCTCTGAAGACCACAGTTTCAAAATAAAACCCTTAGAAAATGCAGGCATTGAAGTAACAGTTGTAGTTACTTCACCCACGGTTGACTGTACCATGGACGCAACCTACAATTTGAGTCTTTATTTGGTCATTGACAAAGGCCTTAAATTTTTTAGTCAAAACTTCAGTGAAATTCAGAAATGTAGGCCTCAAGATGTTGATTCTATTGTTTATAGGAAATGCTTTCAAGACTTACTTAGCTTTTCATAGTTCTAACAAAATAATTTAATGTTTTGGGGTTTGGTTTTTTTTTTTATCCCTGGAAAAGTTGAGTAGATGGAAACTATGAAAGGAAAAGATGTACTACAAAATTGTAATTCAATAGCACTGTGGTTTCTGCTTTCATCCAATAAAAAGCAGAAAATAGTATAAGGAAGAAGTTCATTTTTCTTAGATTATTGGTAATAAAATTCAAGTTAAAAATCAGAGCTTGCTAATTGTTTTTTTCCTCTGGATTCTCTTTGTCATCAGAATAGTCTCTTGAGTAGTGATAATACCCAAATTGAATCAGAAGATTTAACTGTAAAGTTTAATCACACAAGGAGTGAAATGTGCGCTTCCAGGTGATACACCTTTGTCTTTTTATCCTAATATAGTAGTGACCAATTACATGCAAGTTATTTAGAGGTGAATGGCCATAAGCAGCTTTCTAGGTGCCTGGCTTGCCTTGCTGCCTCTGCAGACCCCTAAAACTGCTTATTGTCTGCCCAGGCAGGCGCTCATATTTTTCCAGGATACCCATGACTTCCAGGATACCTAAGCTGAAGGCAGACGCTTAACCATCTGAGCCGCCCAGGCGCCCCTCGTTGATGATTGCTTTAATCCTAATTCCCTTCTTTTGCTTGCTTTGACTTTAATTTGCTTTTTTCCCCCCTGATTTTTCTTTCTTTTTTTTTTTTTTTACAGTACATCATTAGATTCAGATGTAGTGTTCAGTAGTTTGTCAGTTTCATATAACACCCAGTGTTCATCACATCACATGCCCTCCTTAGTGCCCATCACTGAATTACTCCATCCCCCCACCCACTACCCATCCAGCAACCCTCAGTTTGTTTGCTAGAGTTAAGAGTCTCTTATGATTTTTCTCCATCTCTGATGACTTCCCATTCTGTTTTCTCTCTCTTCCCCTACAGTCCTCTGCCCTGTTTTTTTTTTTATTCTTATGTTAATCCCCATACATTACATCATTAGTTCTAGATGAAGTGTTCCATGATTCATTGTTCGTGCACAACACCCAGTGCTCCATGCAGAACGTGCCC